>NC_139810.1:27167663-27767663 GCF_963457635.1 Microchirus variegatus
AGAAAATGTCCTTATTTTTTTGAAGGAAAAGGACTTTTTTCAATGAATCTAACATTAAAAGGTGCCATATGTAAGAATGTGGCCAAAAACAGTTACTACATTCAAATTCAAAAAAACCGAGGTCTTTTAGGTTTCGTTTTCGGACGTAACTGACAACCCGTGGTCGCTCGGCAGCGGAGACTCTACTGACTGCAATGATTGGTAGACGGCGGTAGGTGGCGCCACATGCCAAAACGGCAAAATGATTTCAAAACATAAACATGATTTGCAGTCTGCAAAATATTTTTTTTATGCAAATATTTTGTCTGTACTGTTGTTGTTGGTGAGTTCAGTTTGTTATATGAACATTATTCCTGAGTCTCTGTGACATATTAGGAGGATTTTATGGCCAGTTGCTTTAGATTTATTACATAATGCACCTTTAAATTAATCAGAAATACACCCATACATTATTAATGTGGTAAACGACTATTCTAGCTGCAAACGTCTGGTTTATATATGATATGTACATAAGTGTATAGAGGCCCATTTCCAGTGTTCTAATGGTACATTGTGTTTGCTAATCGTGTTAGAAGGCTGTTGGATGATTAGAAAACCCTTGAGCAATGATGTTAACACAGCTGAAAACTATTTTATAAAGAATAAAAATCATTATTTCTAATCCTGTCAATGTCTTGACTATATTTTCTATTCATTTTGTAACTCTTTTTGATGAATAAAAGTGTGACTTTTAATGGAAAACACAAACAAATTGTATGGGTGACCCCAAAATTTTGAACGGTAGTGTATGAAGTCGGATTTTCCACAAATATCAAAGTAGATTTTGTAACTTACATTTAGCAGCAATGACTGTTTAAAAAAAAACAAAAAACAATAAAGGCTGAGATGTCACTGGAGTCAATCACAATCCACAATATACTCAACTCCTCAAAGTCTCAGTAGAGAAAACTCAATCTCTCATTTGCTGGCTGTTAAAAAGTTGCTGTGGTACCTGTGGCAAAACAGTTAGGAACTTTTGCATCTGTTACAATTTTTAAGACATTCAGTGTCTGAGGGGATACGTGCAGCAGCTCAACAAATACCAGTGCAGGAGCTCGTCAGGACTCAAGGGCAACACAGAAACCGTAGACGTCTGTAAACGGCAAAAGCGATGTCAAAATGTTAAAGTGAGACGAGTGGACGTTTTCAAAGATGGTCTCTCTTCTTATCCTTTTTTTGTTTGTGATGCCTCGATCTTGTTCTGCGTCACAACAAATGCTCATAAGTTCAAGGCCAAGGGGACAGAGAGCCAAATAATGGTTCTTTGTGGAGTTTTGTATTACAGAAACAACACATTCTCATTGTCCCAATAAATGCTCACACACACACACACGCACACACCTTCATCTGTCAACTAGGACTGCAGCGAGCAGCGAACGCGGGGCAGACGGGACAAACGCACGTCTTTAATGTTACAAAAAAATATATATACGTATATCTGTGATACAGTGGGGGCGAAATGCAAGTCGTTCGTTGCTTATGGCTGACGGAGGGGAAAAAGAGCCACTACTTCATTAAGTGAGAAGGAAAGGAAGCGAGGACAAAGCAAACAAAGCAAAGAGTTGGGTGAAAAAGAACAGGGTGAGTGGTTGTTGGGGGTGGGTGGAGAAGAGGGATTTATCCTTCCTTCTTCTTCTTCTTCTTCTATCTGGCTCAAAGTGGGGACTTGCAGGCAGCATCTCTAAGGTAAGCCTCCCCGTCACTCGGGCCTCACGTTGCCAGAAAATGCCGCCGTTCCCACAGTGTTGAGGCAGCCCTGGATTCTGGGTCCTCGCTCCCCGCTCACGCAGTCCCCCAGTGTCTTTGGACGCCCAGGCACCCGGAGCAGAGGTTACACCAACATAGCCAGCCACAGCAGCATGTCAGCCCCGCACCAACCGTTGCCTTGGTGCAGCTCGCATTAGCGAAAGAGCCGCCGACTCCGTTTTTTCGAGGGGGGAAAAGTGATTTGCCATGACGTCTATGGCTCCCCTCTTTTCCTTTCCCTCCGCTGTTTCCCTCGCTTGTTGCTGATTGCTCTCTCTAAGAAGCCTCTTCTCTCACTGTCTGCCTCGGCACCCTTAATCTCTCCTGTTCTCATTTTTCCCCTTCTTTGTCATTCCCTCCACCACATCCTTAAATCTTCTGTCCCTCATTCCACTGCTCCTTCACTTTTCTTTTTTTTTCTCCTCCTGGAGTAATGACTGATGCCTGCAACACAGTGCCATGATTAGACTGACAATGATGAAAGAAAAAGACTCCTGTCTGCAACATCTGCTTTGAATAAATATCGAGCTGATAAATTGTTCTTTTTTTTTGTCGTCGTTCACTTCTCAGTTACTGCATTTTTCAAAATTGCTCCCAGACTCGCAGACTTGCCAGTGCCACAGATTGGCCACCGACGTCAACCACTTGATACGGACCAGAAAATAACCTGAGGGCCGTGCACAGGAACCAGAAGCCTCACATCAAGTGGTCATCCGACGGGCGTTTCGAAGCGTGTGACCGACAAACAGGTGCACGCCTGCACGCAGAGCAACGCTCCTCCGCCGGAAAGCATTCCGCGCGACAATGAAGTGTGTAATCGATGTTGTGGAAAATAAAGTGAGAGAAAAGTAGTTCTAATTGCAAAATGTAAATATTGAGTTTTCCCACAAGTGGGGGCAGAGACCACCCAGGATGCAAAACAGGCACCCACCCCCTTTCTCTCCTTTTTTTTTTGCCTTGCCTTGCCTTGCCTTGTCGGCTTGCCTGAGAGATGTCTTTTTGTGTGTGCAAAACATCACCGACCACAATCAACACACACACACACACACACACAGAGAGAGAGAGAGAGCGTGATGTATCTTTGCATGCAAATACTCCTGGCAGCCACATCTTGCCCGTTTGAGTGGTGGGAAAATTAAGCGACGGAAACCCAGGGGGTGGGGGGGGTGGAAGAGGGAGAGCTGGGTGCTGAGGGGATCAGAAATTGAGTGTGTAACACCATGTCTGCCTTGTTCCTGCAAGGTGCCAGACTTTTTTTTTTTTTTTTTTGATTCAGGAGGGCCCAGGAGGGCGGCCAGCTGAGCGCCCATGGTACTGTAGCTGCAGTGTCTGACAGACACAGGCTCCTCCATGTGTATGTTACAGGCCGGTGTCAAATACTTGTCTGGACTGTGACAAATACCTAGTGGTGGTCTCACTACAATTATACCGAACCGGAGCAGCAATGAAACAGAGCTGTTCACACTGCTGCTCTTTGCTGTTTGGGAGATCAAAGAAATTGCAGCAGCAGCAGCAGCAGCAGTGAGTGAGTGAGTGAAACTTCATTTAAGCCTCATTATGTTGCCTTGTTAAGTTCCTATAAATATAAAAGGTGAAGTGGGTAAACTGACACAACAGGCAACAGAAGGCAATTAAACTGAGGAGAGTTCAACTGATGGAGCAGAGTCACTAAAAAACCTGGAAAACTTCACCTTTACAATAAAAAACACACACACACACACACAACAAACAGTCGATGGAGCAGATGAGTGGAATAAATGATATTATTTAAATAAGTGTGTAACCACAGGGAGGTGAAAACTAACTTACCTTGCGTGGTTTTACTTCCTGACGCTGACTGTTGGACAAAAGCGACCAAACAGAAACCCACAAATCCAAGGCTCGCGCGTATCAAAGCGTGCACATACATGTTTCAACTTTCAGAGTTCAGCGCGAGCACCGGGATTTCTGCGGCGCGATGGAAGCACAGGAGAGGGTGAGGAGCGCGTGAGTGAGAGAGAGAGAGAGAGAGAGAGAGTGCGTGTGTGTGAGTGAGTGTGTGTATGTGTGTGTGTGTGGGTATATAAAGGTCTCTTGTTATTCCCTCCGCTGACAGGAGACTGGTGCGATCCTCTTTTACGCCTTGGGTGAAGAGTGAGTTTCAAGTGATCGCGGGTTGAGGAGAGGAGCGCGACAGCGCGGAGCAGAGGAAGGCTTTCGTGTTATCATGTTTCGAGCCAGACCGATGTCAATTTAAGAAAGGGGAGAGAGAGAGAGAGAGAGAGAGAGAGAGAGAGAGAGAGAGAGAGTGAGAGAGAGAGAGAGAGAGAGAGAGAGAGAGAGAGAGATGGAGTGACGCGGCGGGGTCTGAAGGGGGAGGAGAGAAACAGAATCGTCCGCGCTGCGCTCCCAACTCCTCCACTGCTGCTCCTTCTCTTCTCTGACTGGCTCCCTCTAACCCTAACACCCCCCCCCCCCCCCCCCCCCACACACACACACACACACACACACACACACACACACACACACATACCTTTTTTGCGTTGCTCCTATAGGAATTTGAACACAGGTGCCGTTTTAGACTGAAGGTTACCACGTGCGCAATGGGGAAGAGCTCGTGCGCGCTCACCTGCGCCAGTGCACTCAGAGACACCTGCGTCAAAAAAAATAAATTAAAAAAATAATAATTACATAAAGACACAAAAGTGTGCGTAATGTGGTAAGACGCATGGGCGTGCACACAGAGAGACTACAGGTGGTGCTCACCAGGTCAAAGCAGGCCCCCCTTTAAAGGGATAGTGCAGAATTTTGGACATAAGACCTGTTTTCCAACTCAGCCGGTGTGATGGAGACGTCTGGAGACGTTTTCAAGAAATTTCATTCAGTTCTTCCAGTTGCAGAGTTCGGGACCGTACCTATGTTCCCCGGGTCCTATGTTCCCCGCTTTGTATGTGACCGGGGGACATAGGACCCTTTCTCTAACCCTACCCTTTTCCCCGTTTTTGTCACTTTGTATGTGACAGGGGAACATAGGTACGACCCCGCAGAGTTCGCTGGTGCTATGGCTAGCGCAAGTCAATGGTACACGTTAGCATGGCATTAGAAACACTCATACCGACTCCACAGTGCACCCGAGGCAAATCGCTTGTAACGGGCAGACTATCGATGAACATATCTGTGTTAATAGAATGTTTGAAATAAAACCAACCTTGCAATTTGAAGGATTTACGTCTCAGCAGCAGCGCGTCGTACTTCCTGTTAGGCTTTGGCAGTGGCGGACTGATTCCACTGCTGCTGAGAAAGTAGTCCCTCAAAAATGGATGATTCATGCGATGCGATTGTTTCAAATATTATTCTATCAACACAGAAATGTACGTCGATAGTCTGCCGTCACAATCGATTTGCCTCGGGTGCACTGTGGAGTCGCTATGAGTGTTTCTAATGCCATGCTATCGTGTACCATTGACCTGCGCTAGCCATAGCACCAGCGAACTCGGCAACTTGAAGAACTGAATGAAATTTCTTGAAAATGTCTTCAGACGTCTCCATCACACCGGCTGAGTTGGAAAATAGGTCTTATGTCCAAAATTCCGAACTATCCCTTTAAAGGAAAGCTTGTTTCATATGTTATTTATTTCATGTAAATAGCATTTATTGTATCTTAAATCGTGTGATTATGGTGTAGTGGTTAGGTCATTAAAATGATTAAAAATGGGATTTATTTCTGTTTTTTTTCCTTTGGCGGCCCTCAGTCCAATGTCGGGTTCCTAAATTGGCCCTCAGGTATCAAAACTTTGAGATACCCTGCTCTACATTGACCGTAGGTGTGAGAGTGAATGGTTGTCTGTCTCTGATGGACTGAGGATCTGTCCAGGATGTGACCCCCGTCTATCGCCCTATGTCAGCTGAGATTGGCACACACAAAAAAGATTCTCCCCCAGAAAGAATCACTAAGTACCCGCTGCCAATTTACCTCAAAAACTATTGGAAGTTACGATCAATCACTTTTCTCCGATACTTTGAAGGCTCACATTTTGTTTTTGATGAGCTCTACTCATTTTGGCCGAGCATTTTATTACATTTTTTATTATTATTATTATTTGGCAAAACTAAAAAGCATTTTTTTTCCCCTTTACTTGGCCTGATTTTTTATGTTTTTATTTCATTATTAACAGGGGCAGCTAAATATAGCAGTTTGTGTGTGTGTATGTTTTTATGTATTTTTTTCATGCACTGCATGCATAAAATGCATGTATGATTTATCTTTTTATTACGTTTTTATGTCTTGCACTGCAGCTTGGTCCTCTTGTCCAAGACTAATTTCTCCCACAGGAGATGAATAATGAATCTGACTTTTCAAAAAAAATGTTTATGTTCAACTGCCTAATTCACTGTATTCTCACGTGGAGCCAATCCCAGCTGACACAGGGTGAAATGCAGGTTACACATAATATCTTCAGTCCATCTCTCATATTCACACCTACGGTCAATTTACAGAGCATCTAATCAACCTCTGGAGAAACAACCTGGAGAAAACCCGCATAAGCACTTGGAGAATATGCAAACCCAACACCTGGCCTGGTCGTGAACTGGTGTCTTTTTGCAGTAAGGCAACATCGCTAACCACTACTCCGCCATGTGACCCCTGTCCAATTCAACGTAGATTAATGTCTGACTGACTGACATGCAATGCCCCTCGATGACTCTAAGGTTAGTGCCGTACTAAGTGTGTCATACAGTTTTGGTCCAAGGAGCAAAGAAAAATGCAATTATCAATCGGCATCAAAGATCAAGATTTGATACAACTAAATTGTGACACGAGCATGTCGTCCCAGCCCTAATTAATAATCAGTTAAAAGTCTTAATTTAATAGTAATTAAACTTTTCCGACAAAATACTAAGTGTAGAACCTATACTCTTAGAAATAAAAGTGCTAAGTAGAACCGTATAAGGTTCTTCGGCTTGTCCTCATAGGAGAACCCTATTTGGCTCCAGGTGAAACCTTTTTATAAAGGTTCCACCTGGAACCCTTTTGAAGGGTCCCGCCAAGAACCCTTTTAAAATCCTTTATTCAGGAAAGGGGTTTTAAAGGGTTCTCTGGATTAAAATGGTTCTTACTGGAACGATTAGTGTTACCAAGAACCCTTGAAAAACCAATTTCCTCGGGAAAGGGTTTTTCAGAAGCAAATGGTTCCAGGTAGAACCTCAGCCCTTGTAGAAGGACCATTTTGGAACCCTTATTTCTAAGAGTGTAGTTGAGAAGGTCGAGCTGACATAGGGTTAACCCTTTAAGGTTCTACTCAACCATTTGGTCGACCACACTTTAAGTCACTATATCTCATTGAAAAATGCATCAAGCTGAACTCACTAACACTTAATGTGACTTGTTCTGAATGTTGTACTTTATGAATTATGCAAACCCGGTTTATTATGAACAGACGTCTCAACTGTTTGGTAGAGGCCTGTATCTGAAATACTGTAGGGTCTAATTAAAAAAATATACTGTATATATATTGATTTTCATTATTGTTATCATAAGTAAATAAAATAAAATAATAAAAAATGCAAAGAAATATTTTTTCCTTTGCTTTTTCTCGGTGCGTACCATAAAGGGTTAAAGGCGGGGTACAACACATAAAGAGATGAACGACCATTCACGCTTACACAGTGAGAACATGCACACAGAAAGGCCCTCGGCTGAACCAGGATGTGAGCCGCTGTGTGGCCCGTGGTGCTTTAATATTACATTTTCTAATTAATAATTACGAGAGGGTGCCCTGTTTTCCACTTGAGCCCCTGCTCCCCTCGCTCCCCTGTGCGCACCACTGGGAGAGAGAGTAATGGCTGAAGAGGGGACAAGAGGGCGGACTGGTTTATAAACTGCACAGATGAAGGGGGGGGGGGAAGTAATGGCCTCAAGATTGCATTTTGTTCCTGCTCCAGCAGACTGTGTGAGAGCTGCCGCAGTCCGACTAACAAACCAATTAACGCATTATTCTCTTAGGGTCGCGAAGTGCAGCACTGATGTGATGATTGACTGCCACATCTCACAGACGAGCCAAACTCGAGGCACAATCGTCGCAAGATTTTTACACTTAACGGTGTAATTAGGGGAGGCGTTGGATTAAAATAACCTTCATTCATCCTGCGCGGCACTGAAGTTAAAAGTTCAACAAACATGGGTAGGGAGCTAAATTGCAAAACCTATTTGAAAATGGAAAAGGAAGAAACACTTCTTTTTTTATTTTCCGCCTCATGATTTCTCTGCGTATCGTACTCATTCCAAGGTCAATTGAGGGCCCAAAGCAATTTCATATTCCTGTTAGAAGTGGAGCTGGCCCTGCATGAAGAACTCAAATCCAGGTGAACGTAATAGTTGTTTTTCTTAAAAAAAAAACAAAAAAAAGCAAAAGGATATGAAGGAAACTTTTTTTTATATTATTTTTAAAAAAAAAGAAAGAAGAAAGAAAAAAAAAGCCCTGAAGAATGAATAAACAAAAGCAGCTGCTCAAAATCGCTGCTCTTCAGGGATGATATCTAATGATGTGTAATTGTTTACAGGAAAACCGATGGAAGCGTTTTATAATAATCATCTGGTGTAAGAACCAAAACAAAAAAATAAAAACGGATGCAAATTATAGCTTGTTTCGTCTGGTTGATCATCCACCCATCAGCACTTAGTATTGAGTTTTGTCGTGTAGGAGATTCAGCTCAGCTGCTACATTACCCATTCATTGATTTTTTGCCCCTGGCTTTGAATATCTAAAGACCTGCTCGCTGCCATAAATCAGTTGTCATGTGGTTGACTCAGGTATTTCTGAAAAGAATGCTGTGAAGAAAACTTTCGAGCCAGTATTTCCTCATATGAAAGCATAGCAAACAATAAGATCCTTTAAAGTCAAAGAGGCCTCATGTCATCAGTATTTCCCCACCGCAAAGCGCTGATCATAATGCGCCGCATGCACGCCATTACCCAGAATACCTGTGGAGGATCGAGGGGTCGCATGAATCAAAACAGAATCTCTCACACATCACCAGGAACACGACCCACTGAGCGTCTGCATCGCGTTCTTACCACCGGTGTGTTTTCAGGAAGTGTCCCCCGCAGAGGAAGTGCGTCTGTCGCCTCACACCTGCTTCCACCCCCTGCATTATCACCTAAATTAATCAACTGTGTTGATACATTTATGTTTCCACTTCCACACACAGACAGATTCTACACTGTAATTATCACCCCTGCGCCCATGTGTAATTCTTTTTCTCAATCAAACATAATTAGGACCTCACAATGCGGCTGATTGGAGATGATAACTTTATTGGGAGGATTCAAAGAATCTCAAAACCGCACCATTCTGGTTTGGCTGACGTCAGAGGAAGAGGACGAAGAGGATCGTCAAAATATTACTGGAACCATTACTTGTCACATTTTTTTATGGGTTGGGACTACAGGCGGAAATTAGCTTCAGGCGTATTTACATTTTAATGTTTATTAATATGCGTTGTTCCTTTTCCTTACACTAGTTTGGGGTCACTTAGAAATGTCCTTATTTTTGATTCAATGAATATAAATGAATCAGAAATACACTCTATACATTGTTAATGTGGTAAACGACTATTCTCGCTCCAAACGTCTGGTTTTTACTGGAATATGTACATAGGTGTATAGAGGCCCATTTCCAGTGTTCTAATGGTACATTGTGTTTGCTAATGGCGTTAGAAGGCTATTGGATGATTAGAAAACCCTTGTGCAATGATGTTAGCACAGCTGAAAACAGTTTTGCTGGTTCTTTGACGAAAGGGCAAAATGATTATTTCGAATAAAAATCATTATTTCTAATCTTGTCAATGTCTTGACTATGTTTTCTATTCATTTTGCAACTCTTTTGATTAATAAAAGTGTGACTTTTAATGGAAAATACAAAAAAAATGTATAGGTGACCCCAAACTTTTGAACGGTAGTGTAAATAAATAAATAATAATAATAATAATACATTTTAACTACCTTAGATTCAAAGACAGATTGCTCAAACGCAGTGTTATTTTTGAAAATAGTTTTCCATGCTACCCCCCTCTTTTTTTTTCTTTTTTTCTTTTGCCAGAGACTAAAGCCAAACTAAATAAGAGACTCAATACAACGAAATAACCTGAGATTATTTTCGCATTTACAGCTCGGGAGGAAGAAAACAAATGCAAATCCGCGGCACAAAGTCAAGGAGTTCAGTGTAATTAAAACAACATCCGTCAGGGATATGGAAATATCCCGTGTCCCTGTGTCCAAATCTCTGGGTAATTGTGAGCACTTGTATAACCAAATGAGCTCAGAGTCACTCGGGGAGTTTGAGAAAGTCAGAACACAGCTCTGCCACAGAGCCTGAGCACAAGTCGCAGGAGGAGGATCAGTGCGCTTTTTGTGGCAACACTTCATTAAAGACAAAGGGACTGTGCACAGGCGTTACACTGTGCACCAAAACCAAGCTATTTTTTCACCAGCAGACACCCCAGGGGAAGCACAGGCCTATGTTTAATTTATGATGCTCACTGTGAAAGGACTTTGGCTACACACCGAGTATAGAGAGGAGACCGAGCAGCCAGGATCTTTCATAGATAACAAGTCGAATCAAAGTGTGTTATCCTGTTCTGTGTGTGTGTCGTCGTCGCTGAGACTTCACTGCAGAGTGACTGACCACAGTCTCGCTGCTGTGACACTGACTGACTCGCACCGTTTTTCTTTATGGATTTTTTTTTTTTCTGAATTCGAAGGCGGTGGCGCTCTGTTAGCGTTGCCTTTTCAGAGCGCCGAGGCACGCCGCTGTCTGGACGCTTGTGAAAAATGCACGACGGCGACAGATATATCACGTTTAACAACTCCTCCATCTCTCCGCTATCAGTTGTTTGGACGTTTTTAGAGAGCGGTGTTCGACGGCGGCGTCACAAGCAACTTTTTCTCTTTCGCACAGAGAAAACCCAAAGTCAGACAAACGTCTCAGCAGCTGTTGCTGTGAGATAAATGCAAGACGGATGCATGTTGGGAGGTGTCTGTGGGAGACACTACTGTACTACGCTGCATGCTAATGAGCTGAGGAGTTTTGAGCCCTGCAGAGAGCCTAATGTTCTCCTCCAGATGGCCATTACATACAGGGACGCATCACCTCAGCTGCTCATTTACTTTCTTCCGCCTCGACATTTACACTCCCCCCAATTGTCTGAAAGATTTATGTGTGAAAATGCCAAGACGAGCAGCCCAGAAGCCCTCTCCTCTTCTCTTTCTTCCCCCTTCTTTCTCCTCTCTACATGTGAGGTTACCAACACCACCACAGGCCCAGCAGGTCTCTTGGTACTCACCATGCCAGCACCACAGGGGAGCAGAGTGGCTTCCTGAGTTCCACACTTTAGCACAGGCATCCCAGCGAACACTGTGGGCTTGCCCCAGGAATGCCTCCAGACCACAGCCACAGTCACTGGCACTAAACAGGGAGCGTGAGAGGAGACGAGAGCGGGGGGGGAAAAAAAAGCAAATACAGTTATCAAGTTGGTCAAAGTGGAGGTGACACAATGTTAGAAAGTTCAAGATTTAATCCTGCCAGGAGCATCATGGATGATGACACAAGTGCATTTAAGCCGTCTAATCAAAATGCTTTCAATTTAAAAGGAGAGTCCATCCTTTATTAATTCGTCTTTAAAGCTGCTATGTAGAACTTTTTCGTTATTGAGGACGCTATTATTCTCTCTCTGCTTGGTCTAAGATTATTTGAATGCTGGCTCCTTTATCTGAAAGCTGCTCATTAAGCAGTTTGACAGGATAAACACCTCCTGCACTGCGGTTCCATGTTTTGTTGTTTGTTGTTTTTTTGTGCTGTAGAATTAACTTCTGAAACTTCTTATTAATGTTTTCAGTCAATCTCCACCCTGTTTGCTGCTGTCGAACTTTACTACCTACTTATCACTTTCAAAATCCTCCAATAAACATCTATGACTATCCGTCACTAACCTCGCCCCTCAGTATTTGTCCAGTTTGGTCCACATTGCCACCCCTGACCTCGGTAACATTACATCTGTCCTTTGGATCTTATACACAAAAATATAAAGCTCCTTCATTAATTCATGGACATCTTCTAAATTAAAATCAGATAACACTTGACCACATGCATTTACACCTGGTGTTAACATGCGTCTCCGGTGTCCACGTCAAGATCCGATTGCTATCCAATCACGATCACCCCGACTGACATGAGCAGGAAAACTGTGCAGTTTTGTGGTCTCTTCCACATCACTTCTGTTCAATGTGGTCACAATGCGTCTCCGACCTCCACCTGAAGTGGTTTGGCAGATCGGATAACAATCCGTCCTCTATTTATCGTTCGTATTTACACCTGTACTTCATCCGACTGCAATCCGATCACAGAAAACACATTAATGCCATCACGATAGTCATATAGTCTTTTTTTGATTTTATGGCTGTAGAATTGTCCAAAAAAATGTTCAATGAGTGAGTTCTTCTGCCTCTTTTTCCAAGATAACTTTCACTTTCAATATCTGGCAGTTATTCAACCGTTTAGGAATTACGGGACTGAGAGCGCTGTTGAATCTCGTCTGTGATTGGACCGTCGTTTGGTGGAAGTCCTGAGGGGCTACCGTAAAGACAAGCATAATTACAGGTGCAAAGTTTGGATTCTTTGCGTTCCGGTATCCATCCATCCATCTATCTATCCGTCTTCTACCGCTTTATCCTCCACCAGACATAGGGTGACAGGCGGAGTCACGCCCAGTCCATCGTTTTTGAATTTCCTAGACATGGCAAACTGTCTCGGAGTTATGGTAATGAGAAGTGCGCAGTAACAGAAAGGTTAAGGACTCTCCTTGACGATCGAAAAGGACGGCCATTACTGTGATTTTTGATTAGACGATTGTTCATATCCTTGATGAGCACCTGATTTCTACAGAATGTCACCACAGACGCGAAGACAAAACACTGCTGAGAAACACAGAGAGAGCTCAGCAAACTGCACACTACAGCTTTAAGTTGAGTCGCATATAGAATATCACATTACTGAGAAATTAATGTCACATGAGTTGAAATAGGCAACAGTAACCTCAGGTTTGTAGGAAGAATTGCTTCCCTTGAGTCACAATCATATTTCCTTAAGCTTCAATGCTGCAGCAACACGGAGCGAGACAGGATACGGACGTGCTTTTTTAGCTGCGTGAGTGAGCGTGGAAGTGCTGCAGGGGATACAGGCCTGTGCGCATACTGTTTCTGCTGCGTGTGAGTGTACACCTGTAATCAAGTGGACCCATCAAGACTAAATGAGACAGACCGAAAAAAAAATAAAAAAAATAGAGGGAGACATTGTCCTGCTGGGATCCCAGTTTTAATCCTTGCTGATGAGCCTATATCATTCAAAGTATCAATCATCATCATCATCATCATCATCATACAACAACGTTGTATAACAGCACTTCAGCACGCCAGCACACACACACACACACACACACACACACACACACACACACACACACACACACACACACACACACACACACACACCCTCCACACAGAGGAGAGAGATAATACCCGTATATTTGAAGTAAACTCTTGATGACACAGAACTGGGCCGGGCATGCTTTAACCCCTGCACACTCAGCACTGTCTCTGTGCCACTGTCTCCACTAATCCTCTACGATCAACTCCTATCTGGAGAGAGGGACGAGGCTCTCGGCGGCCTCTTTCACAGACAGACAATGTGTGCACGGTAAGTAGGTAAGTAAAGAACAGGACCAGGACGGTGGGGAAGTCCCATGAGCTCACCGTCTAAGCGTGATAGCGCGGCGGCAGCTACGCCTACCTGCAAACTCTAGGGAGTGTCTCCAAGGAGGTTTGTGGAGCATCAGCTCGTGTGTGTGTGTGTGCCATGAACTACCACATTTGGCAGTAAAACCCTTAAAAAACTTGATATCTCATTTAAAACCATGTCAGGCTGTCTAAGGGTTGCACAAGTCATGATTATGTTTGTGGGCTATTGTGATGCTTTGATGAGTAAAACCTTCCAGCACCATCGCCCACATTCACTCCTCGCATTCTTTGTTAATACTCTGACCTGAATCATTTCCTCTCCAGGGAACAAGACAAAGCAATTTTGTTTGGAAAGTTAAAAACTGCAACTCGGGACCAAGTTCCTCAGAATCACGCGATGCAGTCCTTATTCCAAAAAAGCAGTACCAAGATCAAGCAAAGAAGTCTGGAAAAGCAGCCGGTTTTGTTTCCCGTGTCAGGCAACGTTTTTAAACAACATTGCACGGATCAACAGCCAAACCAGCTTCATTTTAATTAGTGACTCAAATTTTACTGTTTCTGGCAAAATCTGTCAACATTATGAATGATTATGATTCTTGGAAATGTCACGCAGATAAAATGGAATCTGAGTCAAAGTCATTTATTTGGGTTCATGTTTTGGTTAGCATCGTTGGCAGTCAAGGACACAGTCCTAAGTTATTTCCCTTTGGCTGAATTCGCAGGAATTTGACTCTTTACTCTTTCCCAACTTTTGTCTGATGATAATAAATTATTATATTGCTGTTTATTGTGGATTATAAATTTCTTAATCCCCGTCTGGTCTGGATGAATCAATCCCCGACTTTGATGTGACATTATGAACTCAGGGTTGGAGGAGTTCACGTCGAGCCCCAAGGTGTCGAAGTGAAGTGCGTCTTTGATCAGAGTTTGCGCTGAGCCACGACACGTATCCTTCCACTGAAGGAGAGTCTGTGATGATTTGTCACTATGAACTCGGTCTTTTGTACATGAAAGTATAAGCACATACCTCAAGAGCCACAGTGGGGAAGTCTGGTTACAGCATTAGTCCACGCAGAGGCGCACAAACATCAACCTGGACTGCCCTCTAGTGGTAGACCTGTTCGAAAAAAAGAAAAGCAAAAAATGATCTGACATGTAGGATCACTAATTTCACTTAAAATACTGAAAAGAAAAAATGTATCTTATCATATTATTATTATTAATAATAATAATAATAATAATAACAATAACAATAACAATAATAATAATAATAACAAAATAAGCTGTATTTTGGATTACAAGCACTTTAGAATTTAAATAAAAGCAAAGCCTTTCACTAACCACAAACATGAATTATTTTACATTCACTCAGGTCTTAATTTTAACTTTTTAAATTGGCCTGTATTATATTATTCTATTATCACACTATGAAAATAGCCTTGTATTATTATCTTCAATTCACTAGATACTTTTTTTTACCATTTTATTGTAATATACACTATTCATACTGGTCATGAATATTAATATTATGCTACATACTGACAAAAAGCTTCTTCCTTCCTCTCAAGGACATGAAGGTTGCAGACTCAAGAACCTGAGCCAAAATCAGCCCGGGATGCGGAATAATGGATGATCAGCTGCTGGCGAACGATGTGGAATCTGAGGAGCTGCTGTAAATAATGAGAATTACCAGAGAAAGTGACAAATCTCAAGGTCAAAACAGAAAAAGAAGACATTTCTCAATCCTGGCTATACCTAAAATAAAAAACGTAAGTGTAGCAGCACTACAGCTTCATTGTTGCTTACTGCAAAAAATAGTAAACCTATTTACATAAATTCAAACCTGTTTATATTTGTACAAGATCCATCACAATGGCAAGCTATTCACAGTGAGGACTGGGTCAGTTCTGCGTTAAGTTGCCAGGTTGGAGTGTTTTCTGCAAAATGGTGGTTATTATGACAAAATATGGCGGAGTGCAACATAGTAGATAATACACATAGAGAACTCCCACCTTAAAACTGCACCACACTATGTCTATGGAGCTGGAATTGTAAATGTGTGCAAAAAAAGATGCAAAATTAAACAGATAAAACAAACCCATGCCTTACACAAAACCTCTTAAGACCAAACATTATAAAGAGCTGAATATATATATACATATACATATATATAAATACATATACACATATATATATACACATACACACATATTTATATACATATACATGTATATATACATACACATATATGTATATATATATGTATATGTGTATATATATATATATTATATATATACACGTATACATATATTTACATACACACATATATATATACACACATATATATACACACACACATATATATATACACATATATACACATATATATATACATATATACACACATATATATATACACGTATATATATATACGTATATATATAAAGGAAAAACTAATATCAGTTGTGAAATGGATACTTAAGTACATTATATTTACACAAACAACAGCACAGCCATTTCATGCTTACAGGCCAAATATGGATGTGCCAACTCAGTGTCCACAGCCGCACATTCACTACACATTTTTTAGCAAATATATACATATATATGTATAAGTATGAGTAATAAACAGAATCACACTAACAGAGACTATTCCTCTCTCATTAATCAATTAATTAATTAACACAACCCGCCCATTTAACTTGTTTGTTCGTTTGCTCCACAGAGGAATATGTTGATGCTTTCTTTGAACATCGTCTGTCTTCAAACTGGAAATGCAGGCAGTGAGTGAAGGTATGCACGCAGGCACACACACACACACGCATGCAGGCACACACAGGGCATGTCATTAGCAGCAGCTGATGTGAAATTCCTCCGAGAGACAGAGTGAAAGTGACAGGAGCTGCGGCGGAGTCCTTGTCAGTCAGGTCTGCTGGCAGCGGCTCAACACGGAGAGCAGGTGGAAAAGAAAGATAGCTCACATACCGACACATCACAGAGAGCGGCTCAAAGACGTCTGTGTTGGTATGACAGCACACAGCTGCTTCTTCCATCACCACGTTTGTATTTAAATATTGACTTTTTTAAAACAAATTCCAACAACTATGCAACTGTGATAAAAAAACTTCTGGTATCTTTTGACACCCAACTACCATCATATCCATGCACTTTATTTTTCAGAATCTCCTAATTATTTTCCCATTTGTTATTGTTCCTCTTTCTAAAAATTAAAAAAAAAAAAAAAAAAAATATTATGTGACTGATAACAATCAGGAGCTTTAAAAACAAAAAAAGATTAGATTTCAATGGAAATGTGTATTAATGACTAAACAAATGCTGGGTGTGATCGAGAAAGCACAAAAAGGTGTGCAGGGCAGGGCTCAAGGAATCCCAACAGTGACGCATAAAATGGCATTTGGCACCGATGGAGTTACTTGGAGAGAACACACACACACACACACACACAATCTGTGAGTGGATTAAACTGCACAATAGTAATGCATGCACCTATGCTCTGCTGCAACACCATCGAAATGCTGGAAAGTTTCCATCCTCCAAGATTAGAAACATCACAAAAAAAAAAGAGTTAATTGAAAAACGTGTGCCGTGTGATTTAATCTCTATGGTTTATTGTGTTCAACAACCTGATGCAAATGTATCAGAGACGTATCTGACAAATTGAGCTTAGTCATCAGCAGTAGGCGACCTCAAAATCAAATGCAAGACAGACTGTCTTAGTCCTGGGTGATAAAATATTCTTCACACAGTCTGTCAGCTCATACAGTAATAAGTGTGCCAGCGAGTGCAGCGAGGCTGTTGCATAAAGGCTGAACCAGAAAGTGAGAAAACAGGTTGCACAGGTCTCACATCACATCAGATACAGGTCGCTGAAGCAAAGACAGAAACACACCAGTGGCTCAGTGTGTGATTTAACATGACACAAAGATGTTTGTGAGACACCACACACCACTGCCATTAAACGTGCGTCACTCTGCGATAAAGGCAACCCATACGTTTGTGATTCTTATCGCCCGATTAGAATGCGATTAGATGCCTTGGGTTTTTCAGTGAACTGTGGTCTAGCACTGCACATTTTTAGTTCTTCAAACCAGCAACCTTCGATTACGACCCAATGTTTCTCAGGATTTAAGTGCAAGCAACTGGACCTGCTCCACTTCACTTGAAAGTAAAGCTTCTGAAGATGAGAGAGAACCCTCACAGATGTGAACTACAACAAACAAAGAAACCTAATTATAAGCCACTGCTAACAAAAAAAACTTAACAATTAAAAGTGAAATATACTGAAAAAGTAGAAGTAAAAAGGGAGGCAGCCTCACTGAATAATTTGAAAAAGGGCTTTTTTTTGACAAACACATTTAAAAGGCCACATTTGGTATCCCAGCCTGTTACAAGTAACAGTATTTAATTTACAATAAAACACATACGCAACAGTGAGAGAGTGAGTGATATCCAACGAGTGCAACATGAGTGAGACCTGAAAACAATGAACATGAGGAAGATATTAGTATAAGTAGATGCAAATGTGGGTGTGCCAGTATTTGAGTCATGTCAGGCCGACTCTAACTTGATGCAGCAGAAGTGACAAAAAAAAAGAAGCATTAATGTGTGGTTAAGATGCTTCCTGAAAGGTCTGTAATGGCTTCATCGTGTGTATGACATTGTCTGAATGGAGCTGGTGGCAATGAGGTGAAGTGTAAGATGAGGTGGCAAAGCGTTAGCATTAGTCCCTGAGCAGCCCGAGCTTCCTCAGGGCCTTGCGGCGGTCCTCTTCATTTTCTGAACGAGGGCAGATCAGCACACTGATTCCCTCTGATCGAGGCAGCTTAGAGTCTCTGTGGGCAGGCAAGGACCTCCGTGGCTCCTGCTCTTTACTGGTGGCATGGCCCATCTGCACATTTTCTCCTTGAGCGCTTGAAAATTCTTTCCTGCTCCCCAGAGAGGCAGGGCGTGGCCGATTCTTTCGCAGCTGACCGGCCAGAGTGAAGTCTTGACTTGAAGTAGAGCTGCCGAGGTCCACGCCCGAGCGTTCCAGGGTGGCTGATTTGACACTTCTGATCTTGGGTGGGGTTAAATGTTTGGTCAAAGTAGGAGAGTTAAGATGAGGCATATTTGCCTGTGCATCACCATTGTCCTTTGAAACATGGTTGACAGCAGTTTCTCCATGCACTGGCAGAGATGCTGCAGGGTCACTGAAAGCAGCAGGTACTGGGAGAATATCTGGAGCTGAAGGATTAACTGATGGAGACATAGCAGGAACAGGCTGTAGCGGGACAAAGACCGGGGGTGGGCTGTTGACATAGGTGTTAGATGGTGTCAAGGGTGGTGTTTGTAGAGCTGCTGGGCTGAATGGAGAGGGAGGAGCTGCCCATGATCTCCTAGTTCTGGGAGATTGTGAGGGAGATAGAGAGAATTTGGGGCTCAGTGCAGGCCCTGAAACTGCCTCGTCACTTTTCAGCAGGCCAAGTTTTCGGAGAGCCTCCATGTGGACTCTCTGCGGGTCCATCGCCACCAGGTCATTACTAGCGGTTACCGCGCTGCCTTCAGATGAAGTCGACGGTGACCTGTAAGCTTTCTGAATGTTGGCAGGAAGCTTCTTGGGCTTAGGTGCCACAGCAGGTGGACTTCTGGGCTCAGCAGACTCCGGAGGAAGACTCCTCAGGTAATCAGAGGTGATGGCCAGTGGACTCGGACAGGGAGACACTTCAGGTGACGGCATGCTTGGACTTTCCTGGGTCAAAGTGGAGCTATCTGAAGTTCTCTTCCCAGAGGCTCTCAGACGAATCTGTTCCAAGTCAACAGTTGTTACGGCCTTGTTGTTCGATGTACCTGCAGATGGACGAAAGCCTTTGATTTCCTTTGGGTGTACAAGGGAATGTGGTTCATCCATGAAGTCTGAGGGAGGAGGGATCAGACTCGGATCCGTTCCAGGAGCCTCACTGGACTGATCTGGATGAAGATTGTCACCTGTGACAATTATCGGATGACCATTTGCATCCGTAGTCACACACAGCACCTTAGACGGAGAAGTTGAGGAGGGGATTGGTTTTGGGTGAGTGACAAGGTTCGCTGATGAGAGGAGATCTTGTGTGTTGGTCTCAGAAACAGGATGGGACTTTGGTTCAGAGGTTTCAGACGGAATATGATGCTCTGCTTTTCCAAACTCAGACAGAAAAGTGGAAGTGTCTAAAAAAAGAAAAAAAGACTCCAGTTAGTAAACAGGACTAGGACACAATCAACAAAGGCTACATTCATATTGGTACATTTAAAACAGCACTTTCAAACACTGGGCATGTGCGTGCCAATATAAACAGGAATCAGATTGTCTACTTGTATTTGGTTGCTCTGATGCAGGAAATACAACTAACAAGAAACAGCAACAGTGAAAAAAATAAAAGCAGAGTTGTTGTTTCGTTTAGTTAGTTATCCCGAACCCTTTTTCACTGGATCCATGGGAAGGTGGAAGTTGCATTTTAAAACTAAAACACAAGAGCTGTGGAAATTCCCAGAGAGTATGCAGAGCAGAATATCAAATTAACATACCGTTGACTTTTCCCTGATCCATTTTTCCTGCCTGTAACCCAAGATCTGGTTCATCGTTGGAGAAGCCGCTGTCCTCCTGTATCTCCAGAGCCTCAATTGTTTCCTCCAGATACATGATACATGCCCTCTCTTCTGCAGATAAGTGCTCCATACTGTCTTCACTCTGCGCACACATAACAGAAGGTGCATTTTACAAAGTCAGTCCAAACTATTGATATACAGTATGTAGGACGAAGTCTAAATAGCTGTGGCATTTTATTCCCAGTAGTATATTTTTCACAATATACGTAGTAAGGCCAAAAAGATCAAAATACACATACTGTATTTTGATCACATTTGCAAAGCCAAAGGCCATGGTGACCTTGACCTTTGACCACCAAGTTCTGATCAGGTCATTGTTGCCATATTTGAACACGGAGGCGTTTGTTAATTCCTAAAACATTCTGCCTAAGGACACTGGTTATCGCCGGATGGTGGAATAATACAGCAATAAAACAGCTCCAATTTGAGAGAATTTCTCAACACTTTAGCAATCTCTGTCCTTTATCTAACCCTAAACACAGCCATGATACAGAAGCAATGAGCAATAGGTCAAAGTTGTTTAGGGTTCAAACGGCTACAGAGGAATGAGTAATTACACAACAGATCCTGCTCCTCCTGACTATTGTTCATTCTTTATAGACATGCCTGAAGACTTGTTTCAGGTGATTTCAGGTAGTTCCTGTGAACAGCTTAAGATCTTCTGCCCTCTGGTCATTTTACAAAAAAAAAAAAAACTCTCACTGAAACCACTTGAAGGCCGCTCTAACAGATTAACTCCCTCTCATTGTGCAGTCTTATATTGGCAGTATTATGCTTATGCATAGTTGCAACAGAATACACAAATGAAACTAGATTAACCGTCTTGTAAAATAAACAAATGAGCTACAGAGTCAATGGACAAGGTGACTGAAATGAGATAACCTATAGCAGCACTTACATAGCCAGAGTTCATGCTGATTACACTTTCGCAGCTACCAGCACTGTCCATATTGCTCAAGGATTTAGTGGAAACGCCGCCTGGCCATGAGTCAGTCTTCGGCATCGCATTAGAAAGACAACGGGAGCAGGAACTAGTCTTCCTAGTCCTATTTGTACCTTGTTAGAGTCAGTCTGTGAAGAAAAAGAAACAACAGGATGATCAGATTTACACACTTTTAAAATAAGATGCTTATTTGACTTACACAAATCACACAAGACATGAAGCTGAAATGAAGCCAGTTTGAGGATAAAAACCACCCATCGTAAAAGGAGGTCATTAAGCAAAACCACCATAATTATTTAAACAATGATTTATTAGACGTTTCCATTACTTGGATTAATTAATGCCATCAACTACAGCTCATAGCTGAACGGTCCTCATAATGCAATTATTTTCATAATGCAATTATAACATAACAATAGGCTTTCAAGTTTTAACCAAGCGATAACCATGATAATAAATGAGCCATTACACAAAGTAGTGGGCGAGTTAATAAAAAGTACACATTTATTCTGAGATTACAATTGTATTCCACACATTACTCAATCACTATCCCTCTGTCATACAATACGTATGTCTGTGATATAGGACACTAAGACGATCAACTATTTAGTTTGACACACCAGTCATTATGATTCTTTTATCAAGGCTAAAAATGTTCATCTTTGTTTGTGAACATGCATGGCATGCTCTCTCCATCATGTTTAATCTTTTAATGACAGTGGATATACTGGATTATGTAGCTGTACTTATGTTTCCTACACATTAGCTTATGTCAGGTCTTAGAAAAATGTTGTCAGTCAAAAACCACAATGAGTGGATCATCTTCTGGTAGAGGGATTTTCAAAAGAAATGTCACCCAAGACCTGGTGATTGAGGAGAAACTATATGATCACTGATCAAGTTCGTGCATTATTACAGTTTGGTTAACTGGGTCACGCAAATTCAACTGTACTGTATTCATCATGTCGACACAGCGGCACTATCAGGTGGTGAGTGTGTTTGTGGAACCACCGGAGCAGAGTTATTGTTCTTTTATCTTGAAGGAAAAAACATTTGTAACGAAAAAGTCTTTCTTTACAGGTCCCGTGACACATTTTATCTGCTCTCGCCATCTGTTATCAGTAGGAATGTCATTCATGTGTGATTCAATAAATCTTATCTACAAAAAGACATGGGAGCATCTTCTCATCTCGTCTCCTCCTGCATGTTTCTCTAATGCTCTGCATGTATCCCGTAATTAAAGCCTGTTTTATTAGAGATGAAAATCACTCGACTTCGAGGCAGACAGATGCTCTTGCTGATTTATGGCGTTTTTATGATTGTGTGGAGTTATACGATTAAGAATGTGATCCTGAAAATTGCATTTTTTTATAATTTTGTATATTATGTATGGCTGCTGTCTGTCTGTAACCTTTGTTTGTTTGTTATTCTGCTGCTGTCTTGGTCAGGGCATTCCTGAAAAAGAGATATTATTAAACAGAATAAATGAAACACGGGGGAGAAAGCTTTGGCTGTTGGAAATGGCATCTCTATTCATCATCATTACTTTCACTGAGAAGGTAATAATTAAGAAATGAAGGCAAGTAATAATCAAGATAGTTTATGTACACTAGGTTTGTCTGCTTATGAACAGCATACATCAAAAAGTAAACAACAGATCTGAATGAAATCCTCTGGGGATGAAGCTTGTGGTTCAAGGAAGACAGACATATTTTTGATTGTAACTTTAATGGATAAAATCCAGATGTTTCTTCAGTGCTTCCTCTTCTGTTGAGATGTACATGTAAAGTTATATAATGACATGATACATTTCAAAAAGACTGGCGTTTGTCCTTTATATCACTTTGATTAGCACTGTTATGAGGTCATTTTATTTATGTAAACTGCTCATTCATTTTCCAACAGCAAACAAGAATTCTGGAGGAATACGGGCCTCTGTATTGCAACAGGAGGATCAAAGAAGAATCAAAATAATGTGTTTTTTATGAAAACAAGAAGTAGACATTTACCGTCTGACCCAAGACCGAGCACTGGTAAAAGTCACTGACATTGTGGCATGTGTTGACGTGATGACACAGCAAGGACACTTGTGGAAAACAAGTAGATCGCCAACACCCACACTTACATGTTTGCTAGAAACACAAGTTTGTTGACAAAGCAGCCAATGTGCACCAAGAGAAAGCTTTAATAGCTTCTGATTACGGTTACCTCCTATTGGCTGTTCTGATCGGCAGAGCAAGACAATGTCCAGACTGAAACAGCCAACACCTTTAAACTCTGAAAAAAGGCAGCACACCTACCTGTAGGGCAGTAGCGGGAAGGATCACTACACCCAGAGCTGAGTCAGAATTTAATAGGGACAGGAATGTCACTTTGCTTGCTTTCACGTCTTTTAGATACAAGAACAACTCTTTAAATCAGCCGAGTGCGACTGATGTGACTGGGTGTACAAACCTCGTGCAGAAAAAAAAACATTTCTTACACTCCACTTATTACAAGCCAGAGAATGATCATCTACACAGTCAAAAGAAGCTATTCAATGATTAACAGTCAACGAAGGTTCATGGTGAACACTGAGTTTGCGAAACTCTCAACCTGCTGCATAGAACAGAAATATTTCATTAATGTTTAGCTTGGCAGCCCTTCCCACTAAAGAGACCATTATTGACATCAATGTGCAAATATTTGAACCTTTCGACTGTTTCAATGCCTGCTCACTAATCCATTAAATATTGAGTGATTAAACATTTCTGAACAAAGTGGCATTACTGTACTACAATGCAAGCTTTACACTGATAGAGAAAAGGAGTGTTTTGCTGAGAACTTCGCCTATTGCTCCACTTCTCTCCACCTAATCTGGACCCAGAGGGACTGGTGATATTTTACACAAAAGGACACCATGATGTGCAAGTAGGACAAATAGTGTCATCAACTACAGGGAACATGTGTTGTGTACTTTAGGTTTTAATGTGTTTGTTTGTTTTGGGACAGTGCATTAACTTCCATTCACAGACAACCCAAGACATAACAGTCCCTTACCTGAACCATAACTTCTTAATGCGTAAAACTAACATTAACCTCGTTTTAACAGAGGTCTTTAGTCCCCACAAAGACTAACAGTAGTTCATACCAGAAAGTAGCATACGCGGTTTGTTTTCTACGTCGTTTAACACTTTAACTCGTAATTTGACAATCTAAAAAACAAGAGAATTGCTTTTCTTACTTACTTTGAGTAAAAGCTGCTGCTGTTCTTGCACAGAAACTAAGCTCAGTCCATGGCGTCACCGAAAGAAACCTGTCCTTCTTCTATTATCTGGCTGCTGCTACTGCTGCTCCAAACTCTCCAGAGTGAAACTACGACACACACGTCAGGTAGGAAGTGATTACAGCCAGGTGAGCCAATTAGCTTTCGGACAGGTTGTCGTGTGACCAATCAGCGAACACCTGACTGTGACGTTTCTAAGCAGGAGCCAATGGAATGACATCATTATAATTTTAACATACAGCAATTTTATAAAAATTAGAAAACATAACTATTTTAGAAATCTGACAAAATACTTATTTATTTAGTAAACTGAACTGAATATACCATTAAAACTAAGTAAATAACTATAATTTGACATCTTAATCAATAAATAATAATGTACTTTACTATTTCAAGAGGAAATGTTGACATCTGAATCAGATAATAACTTTGCATTAAAAAATATAATTTCAGTTAAAGAGCGTCTACATACATACAATGCTAGTCATTTCGGCCAGCTGCGGTATATTAACCTTACATTGTGTGGTGGTCCAATACATTTGTTAAGCACTGTATGTTATAGGTATTATGCAATACTTACATTTGTCAAACAAACGTATAAATACTTAGGCTAAATACCGAGTCTAAATGCTAGCTCTTGAGCTAGCGACAATGCTAGCATGCTAACTTTAGCCGTAACTTCTAGCGCAGAATAAAAACGTAATCAGCATTAACCGAAACATTAGCGTGGCACCATAAAATTGCTCATGTACGAATGTTCTACATTTCAAATAAACACCTTTCACAAAGAGCATCGTAATTGGATCAGATTTGTTTATTTTGTGATGCTGAGAAATGTCACAAAAAAAACGTAGGCCTCATATTTACCTTTCAGAAGATGTGACGCAGCCACGGCTTTCCATGATTCAAGTACAGTTGTATAACCGAGAGTAAAACTGATACATCTATTTTATTATGACATTTATTAAGTAAGACAATACGCATAGAACATTTTATATTCGTCTAAATGTTATAAAATACTGTTTTTCTGTGTGCTATATTATATACATATATATTTTTTTTAAATATCCATTAGCATTGCTCATAAGAAAATAAATAGGACTCAACCGTCTACTGTATTATTTATACAAAATTATTAATTTGAATTTATTAAGTCATAGCGTTAAAAAGAGCAAAACCTGAAAAATCTCGACATAGATATACTTCAGTAATTGTATTAGCGAGAGCAATGCATATATATAAAACAGCATAAAATGCAAGGCTGTGTTAAACAGTCATATTTTCCACTGTGGCTTCAACGAAAACAAATATATGTTTGTTCTAATTAATATACTGTTAGTGCAGCCTGTACCTTCTGCAGCTGCTCTTTGTTTAGACCACATTTGAGGCTGTGAGGATAGTTCACCTTCAGCTCATGTGCACGTTTACTGCATCTGAAGTCATCAAGGCATCGCCTGAGCTGCTGTGATCGACACCTGCAGTAAATGTGGCAGACAAATCTCGCAGACAAACGGAAAAAGTTGTGACATTCAACAAAACCAGAATACAAGCAAAGAGACATTTCTAATTGCTCCATTTATTAGTTGTACAATTATGAAAAATATTCATATAAAAGACTGGAAGCCCGAGATTATTTACAATCTTTTTTTCTGAAGTGAGGTCCCTCGTCTGAGTCATTTTTCTCAGCCTTGTTTTTTTTTTTTTATCACAGGGTATTTATTCACGATATGTTTAACTTTATAAGACATAGGCCTTTTCTCTGTTTTGACAAACGTCAAAAATTACATACGTACATACATACATATACATATACATATATATATAGAGATATCTATAAAAGCAAAAATCATTCAAGTATCAAAATACAGACTGCTAGATTCATGTACAATATCATTCTCATCGTTGTTGTTATTCGATTAGTCCCAGAACATCTCTCCTGATCCTTAGCAGAATGTGCAAAAGCAGAACGGGACCAGGCTGATGGCCGAAGGTGCCGACACCAGCGAGCCGAAGACAGTGTACCATACTGGCCTAAACAACGTACCACATATACAGTTAAATCAAAAGGACCTGACTATGTACCCATAAACAAAATAACGTACCATTAACAGTCAACGTACTAAGAGTTAGTTAGCAGAGACATGGTATGCCCTATTGTTCTGTTCTGCAGCTCAAATCCGAAGAAGCACCAGCCTGCATGGCAGGTTTGGTGAAAGATCTTGGCGTCGCTAAGGAGCGAGAGAACTAAAAATGAACCACGCCTGATCCAGTTCCTGCATTTAGGACACATCATTGTCCTATAAAACAATTAAAACTTACAAAAAAGAAACAGAGAAAACCTTTAAATCAAATAAAAGCCAACTCCCTGTTATGTCACAATAAAACAGTGTTTGTAGTGTCAGTTCCTTTGTCCTTTTTTTTTTGAGTTTGGTTAAACAGTTCCTCCCATGCAAGATGTCACTGTTTATCACAGTTGTGGATGAGAATCAAGATGGTTATAAAGAGACGCTACAGTGTTTAGATAAAAGGACAGTTGGGAGTGTGTACCTACAGTGTGCGTGGTCTCGTACCATTGTACCTTTGTGGCATAACAAAACAAAAACAAAAAATGACATGTTCCTCATCTTAACCACTTCCTCTCTCTGACATCAGCTGAAAGCTGCAGGTACATGCCCCGACGGACAGGAAGTTAAACAGGCGTATGACGAGTGTGTGGAGCAAAGTGGCGAGGTCACGCAAACGGACGGAGTGAGCATTGTCGGAGGGTTTCGTTTGTCTTCCGTGTGTCACTGTGGACGAGCAGCAGGTATGATCCGGCTGGTGACGTGATCTGCTGCTGCTGCTGCTGCAGCACGGCAACGGCGGCACTTTTTTTTTCTCAATTAAACCTCCTACCCACCAATGCAACAGGGATCTCTTTCTTTTTGGCTGGGAGGGCCCACAGTGTTCAGCTATGGGGAAGGGACACACACACACACAAAAAGTGAGGTTAAAAATAAAGTTGAAATAACACCAAACAAATGGATAGTGATGGATTAACCCTCTCCTAATGATTGACTCCTTTCACTGGCGACAGTGACATATTAACAGTGTCTTTTGGCAAAAAGTAAAGGCAATGTTGACAGGACGAACAAAGAAGGCATTTGTTATGAAAAGAGGAGGAAAAAAAAAGACAAGACAGAAAAAAAAGATGCACTTATTCTTACACGCTTTGTAATGGGATTTGGTAAAAGTGCTTAGTTTGAGTAAGTTCACTCCAGAAGAAGCATCAGGTTGAAGTCCTGGTGCTTTGATTGATAGACAAAGGTAGAAGAGAGAGAAGTCCCCTTAATCATTACTCCAATAGACCACATCACAGTGTTTGGATCTTATCTTATTAAGTAAACGGCCGACACAGCTGTAAAACCTCCTCCTCAATTCATGCTGCGTAACCACTGCATAACATCAAAAACCTGTGTCCCGACTTAACTAAAAACAAATCTGCAAATTCCCAACTGATGCATAGAATTACAGGACCGGTTTCCCGGTTCCGTAGGGGGAAACGCGTCCATCCAGGTACAAGGACGAGTGCTGCGGGGTCACTCCTGGCTGTAGTAAATCAAGAATTTCCCAGCACTCAAGGGGGTGAGGAGTTGAAAGGTCAGTGACAAGCCTCAGAGTGGCCGTCGCCTAATTGAGCAAGAAAAGCACCAAAAAAAGAAGAAGAGCTTATCACTGAGCGTTAATATCAGGAAGCTGACTGCGGAGGAGGGGGGGGGAGAAAAGAAAGCAAGGCAAACAGAACGGTGAGTAAAAGAGTGACGGCAAAAAGGAGAGGAGGGTTGCACTAGCAGAGGACATGTGAGACGTGAGAGGGCAGGGGTCCAGCCCGAAGACAGAGACAGTGAGAGACAAGCAGAGAGTCACAGTGAAAGGCACACAAAAAAAGACGGGAAGGAAGAGGGGTGAGACCAGGCCCAGGTCGAGAGGTCAGGAGGAAGAAGAAGGGTCCACTCAGAATATGGTGGTCTCATACTTAGTGCTGATAGTGCGCTTGGATTCCTTGGAGTCCACGAGCCACGTGGCGCTGCCCTGGGACTGAGCGTCTCCCTCCTGGTCCACGATATCACCCTGTGGAAATAAGCATTACAATAACCATTTTATTACTTGTTAATACAGTTTAAATACATCACTGTAGAAGCCTCCATATTCTTTTAAATGTAGTCTGTGCATAAAACCTGTTCCGTCGTACTCCCAAAATGCCTCTAGAGGGCACTCAAGTCAAAGGTAAAATATTTGGTCAGTTTATTGTTTAATGTTGTTAAAAAATAAAAATACTTGAAAATGTGTAATCGCTAGGATCATGTATATTTAGTTAATTTGTCCTCAAAGCAGTTTAAAAGAGCTCTGAAATAACATAATAAATTCCATATGGGCTTATTGATTAAGATGGGCCAAATTATCTTTTTGTATGCAAAAACTTCATTAATTTCATTATATCTATACACATACATACATACATACACACACACACACATACATACACACATACATACATACCACATACATATATATATATATATATATATATATATATATACGTATATACATATATATACATACATATACACACACACATATATATACGCATATATGTATATATACACATATATACACACACATACATACATACACACACACATACATATATATACATACACATATACGGTTTATTTTATTTTTACTATTTCAGACAGAAATCTTCCCATTGTCATGTAACTCAACTAAAAAAAATCTAATATCAGTAAATAAATTAAAAGAAACTTACAAATTAAATTCTCACAGAACATAGGTAAAAAGACAGAGTGGATGATGGGATTTTCAGGGAAATGAGAGCAGAAGAAAAAAAAAAGGGAATGCACAAGAAGAATGGAGGATGGATATAATACGACAGGATGAGGAGACGGCACCTGAGCAGCAGGGTGGGAAGAGTACAGCGGTAGGAAGGAGGGACGGTGGGAGGTGCACGAGTAACAGTGACAGCAACGACTGTCGAGGGGAGGAGAGTCCTAGGAGAGATGAACACCACCAGGGGGAGCCAAAGGAGGAGGGGGGGGAAGACAGGGAAAGAGGAGCAGGAGTAGAAAATGAAAATGATCTGAGACAAGGACAGAAATAGTCTGCGGTCGAACAGCTTACAGGTGTGGATGAAGCTCGGCAGGGCGGACTTGGGATTAAATAAAGGTTGAACATGTTTGTATGAAGAAAATAAAGATGGGGCAAATAAAGATGGACACTGAATGGATGACAAACTTAAATGAGGCTGCTGCAGATGGTCGTGTATGATGAATTCCTGATGTTATCTCGTTTATATTTAACACAAGCTTGTCCCCATGGTTTAATGCAAGGATGCCGTTTTAATAAGACTTGACTAATTGGTTTAATTCTGTTAAAATAGCATTCGGGAAGTCTGTATTTTATAATGAGATCAGCGTCTTGTGGATCTTGGCCAACTCCAGTAAAAGCTCAGTGACCACTGTATATACATTTTTTTATATGTTCAATGTTAAAACTGTGCCCTAAACTGTACATACTCTTGGTGAACTGGTGAGTATAAACTCAGTGTACTCCTAAATCATAAAAATGTCAAAAAATATTTCTTTACTTTTGAAGAAAACATGATCATTATTTTGCAAACATCTCACCCCTGACTTGGGCACACTGCTGCGAGGCCTGGGAACAGGTCGGCTGGACTTGAGCTCAGAGACCTCGGACCCTGGTCCTACAGGGAGGGTGTGGTGGTGTTTGTTCCTCTGGGCCTGCAGAGCCAGCTGATAAGCAACCTCAAACGCCTGGCCCAGGGTCAGGATAATCTCATAGGTTAGGTTCTTTACAGGAACAGGAAACAAGAGAAAGGGAGAGGCAGAGCAGGTAAATATTGTGTTTTGTTTTGCTTGAATACTTGGATGATACTTGAATACTTGAATGCTTTGTCAGCTTCTTTCCCCAAAACCTTACACAAGACAACAGTGTAAAACATAGCGAGGTGGCATTAATATTGTGCAGCAGCAGGCAGTTTCCCTCCGTACCTGAGATGTTATTATTCTATCTGCTGCTGCACTCTTCTGTGATATCCTGACAGCCTGAAAATGTGAAATAGAAGTGTCTACAAACTGTTGTTGATGTTATTATTCTGCCTCCGACTAAGGCAGTTGTACACAAATTTTGTGTACAACTGCAACACAGGGACGGGCGAGCAGGGGGCAGGAAGAAGCATTCATGCCATGAAAATAATGAACAACCAGGTGTATTTTTGACCAGTAAAATCAATTCTGAAACTTTTCTTTGTGTTTTCTGACATATTTTACGTACCTTTTGCAGCAGGCTCACTTTACGAACACAATGCTGCCGTTTTTTTCCGCCGTTTGTTTTGACATAAAATTAGAGCTGGGCCATTAACGGCGTTAACGCATGACACGTTTCCATGACGACTGACCAGAAAAAATAAACGCGTGATGTCATGTTTACATGACTCCCCGATTGTTCAAATGAGTCTCTAAAGTAACGCTAAACTTTAAAAACAGAGGCACACATACGCAGTACAGAGGTGTGACTGTAGGAGCGCTAAAGGAGCTAACGCAGCTAACGGTGCTGACTGGTAAACGGTGCCGCGGCACGATTAACTGAGTTATTTTAGAGACTCATTTTCACAATCAGCAGTCACGTAAACATGACGTCATGGCGTCTTTTTCCGATAAGTCATCATGGAATTATCTAACATTCACTGCCGTTAACAGCACTTTTTAACCAGCACTACACAAGACTAGAAAAGCACTTGGAGAGCGCAGACCTCAGCCAAAGCAGCTCAGCCCCCCACAAAATATGGATTAAAATAGTGATGACGTCTACGGATCACGCCCAAAATTCAATCACTTGTTCCTGGCCCCATTGCGGACAGTTCCTGAAAATTACATCCAAATCCTTGCGCGAATTTTCGAGTTATGTTGCTAACAGACAGATAGACTCCGGCGAAAACGTATACCTCCTTTGCGGAGGTCAATAAATACATGTCGCCAGGTGAAACAGACACAAGATCTTAACCACTATACTGAGAAATACAGAGAGGCTTGATCAGGATTGTGAGAATTCACAAAAAATATGGTTTAAAGATAAAAATGACGAAGACTACACAGTTTAAGAATTAAAAAAGAAATGCAAATATATTAAACTTATTACAGCGGTCTGAAAAATCAAGAACTTGTCTGCTTAATGCCTTGATTTGTTCTCCTCCTTTGTGACTTGAGGAATGTGTCTGGTGGATGTTCGCAGTGGCAGTGGCAAATACCCCGCATAGGAAATCACAGAGCTCAGAGAACTACAGTAACGACAGGAAACTGTCGTCATGCTGAGTGCCGTCTGAATGACTCTCGCTGCGTTATGAAGCAGATTAGCAGGATAATCACCACATCACTGTGGGGACAGAGGGGGCCAACCAGGAGGCTAGTTATCATGACCAGAGCCGCAGAGAGAGGGTCTATGAGGACGCAATCCAACTCGGCTGAAGCATGACACCTTTAAGAGATAAGGGCAGTCTGTCTGTCTGGAGATAATAGTGTTGACTGTGCAGCCTGTCACATCAGCACAGTGCAAAGACAGGAAATGATGTTGGCAGTACTCAAATGAAACAGTCAGGAAAGTTTCTACTTCCAGAGTTTTCAGTAAATTTGGTTATGAAGTTATTTTCCTATGAACTCTTGCCTTTGGAGCAAGAAGACCCGGGTTTTTTAGTTTCCTTGGGGATTAAGCAAATTGGACAGACAAACATTGTGATCCGAGCTGACCACAGCAGGCGAGTCAGTGAGCGCGTCCTTACCACATCTACTGTGCTGAACACGTGGCAGTAGTGGTGGCTCGTCTGCAGGTCCTTGGTGATGTAAGCGAACGTACACAAATCCTCTGGGTCTTGGGCTGCGCACGAAATGTTCCGGATCTCGTGCTCTGCGATGATGTTCTGCAGTGAGGAGAAAAGGCAGCGCACGTGGCTCAGTAACAAGACCGACAATGACGATTGATGACATCACACACACAACTTGAAACACACTCTAAGTAATAGTATATAATGAAAAACAGAAGCTGACAAGAGACAGCCGGTAAAGACGGGACATAAATCGGGTTCCACTACGAGGAGGAGAGCGCAGTCACATAAATAAATGGAAGGCTGAGCTCCCAAAGGCAACCTTAGTGTCTTTCTTTTAATTTAATATCAAATGATGTCAATGTCAATAGGAGGAGACTTTCTTCAGAGAGGAAACAGCATGTCTGACTGAAATACTTGCTTCAGTAAAATCCGCTCTTAGAGTTACTTCAAAAGTATTTGTAATATGCCGCTAAAGATTATAGACTGTAAAAATGGATGTAGCATTCGGGTTGCAAAAGTAGTAGTTGGCCACCAGGGGGCATTCTATCATCAGTGTGATTTATAGCTGGTATGAACAAGTGCCCGATTGCAGGTCATGTCTGTGGTTTCAAAGAAAACGGACATGGCTGCAGTCAAATCACACGTTTGTTTTGCAATGGCAACACATTAGGCAACACAAACGTATACTACATTAACCTTAAGATTTTTCCTACATAAGGTGTTAATATGCGCTTGATATTTACTAATAATAAAGGGCTAGTATGATACTTGCATGTTGGTAAGCACCTAGTTGATGGTGAATATATGTTCCCTAATCTAAAGTGTTACCAATGTTTTTAATACAGTTTATAATACAGGTAAATATGCACAGTGTTAAGGAGAATATGTGTAGGAGCAAACCTTATTGGCAGCATCAATGAACTTCACACCCTTGTAGGTGATGGAAAGCACAATGGTGGGGACTTTTCTCATTTGTTCTGTTGACCTCTGGGGAAACCATAAAAACAGCACAGGCAGAAAGAACATCACTGTGATTTACTGTTCATGATTCAGTATTTTTTGTTTAATTAAACTGGAAAATAAAATCTTGTAGCATACCCGCATTTTGGCACAAGCATCCTGTGTAGACTCGGTACCTCGCAGTTCCTTGATAAGCATGGAACCAAGGTACTAAACGGGGCAAAAGAAACAGGAAAAATTCAGTTGTTTTGTATTTTTTTCAGCGAAAATAATGCATGATTCGTTTGGATGAAATGTGTAAATGTACATTGGCTTCATAAGCGCAGGACTCAAAGATGAGTTTCTCAGGTTGGTGATGCCAGTTCTGGACGGGGGTGTACGGTGCTGCCAGACTGGGAGGCCGCAAGGTTAGACGAGGCTCTCGATGTTGTTCTTCATACCGTTCCTGGAATTATTAGAATACACGTTATATTCAAAGAACCCTATTCAATACATCACAAATAAATCCTTTATTGTTAGTTCTGAGATAAAGATGAAACATACATGAGTTCTGTGTCGTTCACTGCGGTATCTTTGGGTAACATCATAGTCGGTATCTGGCACTTTTTTCCTCCCCGCCTCTCCAACAGGCAGCAGTGGGTCCATTGAACGTCCCGTGTAGGACTCCATCTGACTGAGGGGGGACGAGGTATGGGACCCAGGCAAGTCTTGGCACTGGGAGAGTCAGACGAACACAGTTAGTAGCCATTGAAATAAAAATAACCGCAAGATATCTCACACACATCATATCACAGTGTAACAATAAAGACACGTGGGTATAAAGTTAGAAAAGGTGTAGTCTGAAGGATTCTCACCCTGATCTGAGATAAACGAGGAGGCTTGACTGGTGGAGGCTCCTCGTATGGTCTCTCTGCTAAGGAAGCAATGATGCGTTTCCTGTGACCAAGTAAGGTGATCTTTAGCACCTGGAGAGAAAAAGGAGGAAAAACGTGGATAAAGTGAGTCTTCAAGCTTTTAGAACCAAATTCTTGGTCTTGTAAAAGCTCTGGTGACCTGTTTTACACATTTAAAAAGGTCCTGTGTGTAAGAATTAGTGACACCTAATGGTGAGACCGCTGACTGCACCAAATTAAGGACTCCTTCATCACACTTCAGCACTCAAGCACTTCAGGAAACTACAAAGGCCTTTGCAAGTGTGTCAAGTTGTTCCCATAGATACAGATGTTTTAAAGTTGGTTTATGCATCAGGATTATGTGGGTGGATCTGTTCTTCTCCTTCATTTGCTTTAATAAGGCTCCTGCTTTAAAATGTGAATCACACACTATGGGTGCTTTGTTGTTTACACTGCTGCAGAAACATGTTGACACAAGATGGTGGCCTCCATAAAACAAGACCATTGCCTTAATATAACAGGCTTGTACCTATTATTACATAAACATACTTAAGGGTAGTTTATTCTGTCAATAAACCCTCCAAAATGTTTCACACTAGACCTTTAAGCAGCTGAATCACTGAAAACTACTATTCTGTTGAACTTTTCCCTTATTTTGGATTAAAAAACTAATTTCAACATCTGCTACGATTTATAATCCCATGTACGTCACTGGGACTCACATTCACAATCTCCAGCTCCCACAGGTTTTTGACACAGTCCAGGCTGCGGTAGCCGCTGGCCAGGAAGTTGTGCAAGTACTCGTGCAGTCCAAGATTCTCCAGCCAGGAGGACAGAGAGCTACTGCCGTCACAGCCCAGTGCTTTCACCTGCAGAAGAGACCAAACACTGCTGCTTTAAGTCGTCTGTGAGAATTATATCTGCTTCCCTTTTATTACATGTTCTCTTGTCAGGATTATAAGAAAACGGCAACAATAACCCCATGCAGGTGTTAATATGAAGGTGTATATTCATGTATATTTATTAACATATATACATACATGTATATATACATATATACACATACATGAATACAAACATATATACACATACATGTACACATACATATATACACATACATGTACACATACATATGTACACATACATATGTACACATTCATATGTACACATTCATGTACACATTCATATGTACACATTCATGTACACATACATATGTACACATTCATGTACACATACATATGTACACATACATGAACACATACATATGTACACATACATGTTCACATACATATGTATACATACACGACACATACATATGTACACATACATATGTACACATACATGTACACATACATATATACAGATACATGTATACATACATATATATACACAGATGTATATATACATATATACACAGATGTATATATACATATATACACATACATATATACATACATGTATATATACATATATACACAAACACATATATACATATACATACATATATAAATAATCAAATAAATAAGCTAGCTGACAATACTCACTACAAGAATAACAGGGATATTTCAATTTTAAGAGTTAGAGGAGCAAGGGACAGTGCACAACTGAAAAGTGACAGATGGCACCAAATGTTAAATATGTTTTTAATTTTATAATACACATTGTTTGTTTTTATGTTAGATATTCATTTATAAAACAGCCAGAAAGATACATTTGAACAGTTTCCCTCTGAACTTTATAGAAGAACAAATGAGTACTGTAAAAATACTAATACTGAAGTTAAAGTACTGTAATAGAATGAAAGCACAATTGTTATCGAACAATACACAGTGTGCTGACCTTAGGTAATGAGCGTGCTGCATGCAGGATCTTCTTTCTGTGACTTGGGTCTGTGATTCCAATCTCCCTCAGGTCATGATCCTCCATCACGTTGCTCCCCTGCAGAATTACACAAAACACAGGTTTAAAGAAAACTCAGGGCACATTATGTCTTTAAAACATATGAACAAATCTCTACATGTATTAGCTTAGCTATATCGTCGATGATGAAAATCAAAAAACGGAGAGAAGAGAGTGTGTGAAATATTGATCACTAAAACAGTGCTACTGAAATAAAAGCTCAGTTATTTCAGAGTGAGATGTTCAAACTCCTTCCCGAGATCAAACCAACCGACTGCAAGACTGAGATAAAGTCGATTTACCCCCCTTTAGATGAGATGATGTGAGTGTGAGTATGTGGGGGGAGAGGAGGCCAACAGGGATGGGAGTGTGAAGAATGGTAAAAACCCATCTTTGATTACACAAAGAACCACCTCTGAGACCATGTGGCAGGCAACTGAGTAATGGAGACATAAATCAATGTCAGAAGAGCAGAGTGGTCACAGGTATTAAAGCACTCGAGCTCTGATAGGAGGCTGTAGACATCTGCAGTAATTAGAATTAAAGACTGCACTGTTTTTTGTTTGTATTAATTAGCACTAGTGCAGTGCCCGTAGGAAGTATGTATTCCTATAGCAGGAGCTGAAGAAGATCTTAGCTACGCTAATGCTAATCGAACATAAAGATTTGCGTCGTGCCTAACGAGGTTGCACAGTGTTTGTATTATGTTAGCCCTACGCTAATGCTAATCGTAGCCTCGCTAGCTTACCTTTGGTAACAAGTTAGGTCAAGTTAGCCGCAAAGTAGTAGCATGCTAATGCAAAATAAATTTGTGCTCGCGTATTGGTGAATGGACACCTCGTCGTTTCAGTATAACACTGTGTGAAAATAGCTCACCCACCGTGAGGACAGCCTCTTCACTCCCACCTCCCCGCTACAGACAGCGCAGCTGCTGTTGATGAGCCGCTGCCTGCCTGGTGTAGCGTGATAAATCAGCGAAAATAAAAATTCCTCCAACAAATTTGCAAATCAAGGATGCACACCATCGGACCATGCTCAACCCATATCCAAAGTCTTAGGGAGATCTGACTAACGGTCAGCGAGATATGCCTGTCGCAGACACACAGACGCAACTTGCTTTATAGACAGATTTGAGTATCATTTTTTGACCACCCTACTGCATGCATACGCACAAACTTGTTTTTGTATCTTAGTGAGGACACAACTTAGATGTAATGCATTCCCTAGCCCCTCACCCTAACATTAACCATCACAACTAAATGTCTAAACCTAACCTAAACCCAATTCTAAGACTAAAACCAGGCCCTTTTGAAGTTGTGGGGCCCAAACAATCTATACCCACAAAGATAGGTTTTTTTGGACCTCACAAAGATATAAATACAGGTGTACACACACACACACATCAGTGAGGGGACAGAGGAGGAACCGTCTGTAGGTCAAAGCTGACAGCTTGTTTTTCATGCAGGACAAGCAGATGTAAATGATGGGTAGAAGGGATGTGGGGAGAGGAGGAGGAGGAGCAAATGTGCCAGTCAAAGGATAAGAAGTACAGAGTAATGTTGCCTCTGGAGTCACAATCTTCATAACTTATTTCACTGAGTCATTCATTGACCTACAGTTTCGAAATGCTGTGTAATACGAGAATATTCAAGGCCCTGGGGCTGAATAATTAAGTATTCCAAATCAAAATTGTTTGAGGTTCTTTTCCACTTCAATAAGTCGTACCTTTAAGTTCTCATCCTTGAAATAGAGAATGTCAATATTTTGATACTATTAGGGGAGCTGGATGGATAATTGTGCTTTCACGGTGCATGGATCGTTGCTTTACTGAGATTAACTGATAAATGGCCTCTTTGGGGGTAAATACATCAGTAACAGACCGGCTCTTCTCTCAATTTCCAGACGTCTCTTTGCTGCCTGAAGCAAACCAATCCTGAATCCTATATGAGGTGAAAGCCATTTGAAAGGGATCGTCTTTCGTCTTCGAAAAAGGTAGCCGTGTTCTCCATAAATTTTACATTCACCGATAAACCACGTGTCAAGACACAAAGACTTTGAAAAGAAATCCGAGTTGCACGAAAGACTCAGAGGTGACGCCTCTGAAAACATGACGAATGCAGCTCTTTTTCCTCACCGCGGACTCGACAGGTCGAAGAGCGAGTGTGAATGAGTCGAGGGGAAAAAAAAAGCAGACATCAGCACAACATGGGTGAAAAATAATGCATTAGAGGAGTGTAAGCTTGGTGGTTTTTGTGCCTGTGCTTGTGTGGCCCATCCATCTCTGCTCTGCCTGGTCCTCTCATTAAAATAATGCTGCTGCTGTTCTCCCCTCAGCGTGTAGAGAGCGGCCACAGCGGCCACTCTGGTCTAAAAGCTCTGTGATTTCAGGACAGAGGCTCAGGGGCATGGATCAGTCATTCTGACCGTCTAAAACAGGGGTGTCAAACTCAAATACAGAGTGGGCCAAAATTTAAAACTGTTGCTCCTCTGGAACAATAGGGACCCAAACAATTTTTGCATTGAATATTGAACAAGCAAGGCTTATATAACTTTATAGTGACATGCAAAATCGAGTTTCAAATAATAACAATAATAATAATAATTAAAAAGTATCAATGGCATATCAAATAAAATTTAAATAGAAATGTAATGCACCCTAAATACAGGATAAGCGGTTGATAATGGATGGATAAAAATTGAATGTCTCTTTTCTATTTGCAGCCTTCTGAGGTAAATATCAAAATAAACTTTTTCCACAGGCTAATAATAAATTTGAAAATAAAATAACAATAATGAATGAATCAAACATTCAAGACTTGAAGTAGCAAGAGAAAGTGCATGAATAAAACGTTAATTATTGCTCAGTTTGCTACACTGATTTGCTTTAACACTGAATATGGAACAAGCAACGCTTATATTAGAGCATTATGGGATTTGTAGTATTAGCGGTGCCGCTGTATAATACCGGCGGGCCAGCTCTAATGTTAATTTGATATTGCCTCAAGGGCCAAATGAAATTACACGGCGGGCCAAATTTGGCCCGCGGGCCAGAGTTTGACACCCATGGTCTAAAAGGACAGCTAACAGCAGCACTTATTCTCCGTTAGTGACTATTATTAGACCACACAGGTCTGTAAAAAGACAAGAATAAAAAAAAGCATATTAACCATGTATTCAAACTAATCCCTGAAACAAATGTTTTTTCAAATGTGCAAAAAGCATCAGCACAACAGACAAATCAATTTATCATCACCAATATTGGGTTTTTAATGCACAGGGCCATTACTGACTTTGTCTGCAGGCTATGGTGGTATTGACTTGCCCCAAAATAACCTATTTAAATGCTTTTAAATGCACGGCAGTGTACGTGCTGTCATGTTTCTCTCTTGTGAAACTTCAAATCAGATTCTTTCTGAGTTCTATTATAACTCTTTGTGCGATTCTGAACTTGCAGCTAAATTTGATGACTCCGTGAACAAGTGTTTGATGTGATGGAATCAAACACATCTCTGTGACAGAGACTGGTGATGACATATCCACCAGAAGAGGAAAAAAAAAATAGACGTTTGTTGTTTTAACAAGCTTGTCAGGACGACTGGAGAACAGCATGGCTGCACAGGAGCTTGTTTCATCAGGACATTTTGCTCCGCCAGTCGATAAAAAGCATCTAATTTGTTTCAGAAGAGGACCCCGCCTCCGGCTCCGTCTCGGTGCTTGAACACAATACAATCACTGCTGTTATCGATCCACTTCTAAGCGAGGCTTGCAGGGCAGACAGAGATCACAGCAGTGTGACCGGCAGAGTAAACACTGTTTAATTAGTCATCGCACTGCACACTGTTTATAGTGTCTACAGTTCTCAACCAATGAGTTTTAGTGAGTGTTTCAGATGATATCTACACTTTATCAATGTGAACCTGCTGTAGATGTAGGTTTTCTTGTTCCACCCACAGTCCAAACACACGCAGATTGAGGATTAGGGCAGGGCTCTTCAATCCTGGTCCTGGGATTAGGGTAATGGGACGTGTGAACGAGCGTCCATTTTTGTGTGCTGGCCCTGTGATGGACTGGCGACCTGTCCATTGTGTACTCGGGATAGATCGATTATTGGCCGGGCCGATATGGCCTTTTTTTTTTTTTTTACGGTCGATAAGAGATCAATTTATTTATTTATTTAAAATTTCAGTTAACTTTACAAGAGATGCTGCTGACCCTGGGAACTCCCTGCACTTTTTGTTTGAACTTAAACAAAGATAAGTTAAAGATAAAATAACATTTCAGTTATATAGAAATTTTACTGTAGAAAACTTTTGGGAGCTATTTATTTGCTTCAGGTTTCATTTAACTGTATAAGACATGCTGCTAAAAACAAAGATGTCTCTTTTCTAAGATAAAAAAACAACATGTTGCAAATCTAAAAAGCTGTTTAATAAACATATGCTTCAAGGCATTTAAAAGAATTTAAGCGTTAGTGTTTGTATTGTTGTATGTTCCCAAAATGTTGACGCAAATATCTTGGCAAACGAATATCGGCTCCAATTATCGGTTATCGGCTTCCTTGGCTTCTAATAATCGGTATCAACATATCGGTCTATTTCTATTGTCTACCCCTCCTGAGTTTGTGTGATCCACTTTCAGATTGTTTACAGTTTAAACACAGCATTAGCCTCACGTTTTCAACTGTGGCTTAACTGCATTAAACTGAGAATATTTATCTGGTCCTTCCCTGCCTTATACACACACACACACACAGTGCACATTCCACAAAACGGGGGAAAAATTGAGCAAAGCCAAGGTGACTCGCCGCATAATTCTCAATTCCACTTTGAGACTGAATTATGTTTCGTAAAAAAAGGTCAACATTTCACGAGGAAGGACTCGACGTTTCGATTTTTACGGCTCTTTTCTAAATCCTCGGGTGATTTAAAAAAAAAGCCAGGTGGTTTTTAGGCTTTGTGTTTAACGATAGAAATATTCCCAGCTCCACACATTTCAAGTTGAAAGAGAGTAAAAGACTAAAAAAGGACAGTACACCCCAGACACACAGAGAGGGATTTGCGATACTGAAATTGAGAGTAAATGAAAGGTTTTTCATTCAAGTATCACAGTGATATTAGTCAGACATAGCGGGCACCTACAGCTATAGAATATATCTATGCTTCATGAGAGCAAGAAATGCTAACTATTGTTTATTAGTGTCTCATCTTGAAACTGTAAAATAACCGACTGGAAGACAATCAAAGTCTGATTCATCTTAAACGAACAGAAATGAATCAACACGGAACAAACTGAACATTAGTGTCACTTGTGACATTTCAACATGTCTCTATTTGGTGACTCATGCTTTAATCTTACCACTGGAGAGAGGATAAGTTTGCATGAAGAGCAGTGTCATTTCTCAGCTGACTGTCAGTGTAGATGAGGTGATTGTATTGGTCCTCTGTTAGCGCCCCCCCCCATTTACATTTTGTCATGGTTCAGTGACAGAAGGTGATCCATCTCCTGATCCCTGTGACAATAACAGCACTACAGTGGCCACAAAGGTCAATCTCACTGCTGTGAAGATACAGTGTGTGTGTGGTGAACTATGTCTTAAAATGGCTCAAGAAAAACCTCAATTACAAGTTAAACTTGTCCCCAAAGCCTAAGGACTGATTGTTGTATTACCCTTCTCAACAGTAAATGTGCTATGTTTATTACTATTATCATTTAACACAGTGATGAAAGTGGTCAATTTCCTATTTTTTGGATTATTTTATCTAGAGCTGAAACAATTAATCGATTACTAAATTTCTCGTCAACTATTTCGATAATCAATTAATCGGTTTGAAGCTGAAGTTTTCATTATTAAAACAAGATTTCTGATAGCTTCTTAAATGTGAATATTTTCTTCATCTAATCCTTTCAGACTGATTCATGATTCAAGACATTCAAGATCATCGTCATTTCCAGGTTTGACAAACACTGATCAATGTTTTTTTTGTTGACAGCTCTCCGAGTTGTGGTTTCTTGAAATCCAATGCGAGTGCAGTAGTATATAGAACACGGTAATAAAATAAACTTATTTAATTCATTACCTCTGCCAAGGAGGTTGTGTTTTAGGACACCTTTGTCTGTCTGTGAGTGGCATTACTAAAATGGTAAAGGACAGATTGTGATGAAAAGAGGGAAAATAGTTTTTTCGTCTCTAAACATAAGATGGCTATCTCGCTTCCAACATCCCCGCTGGCTCAGGCTACCAGCTGGGTCCCTCATTCTCTCCTCCATCAGTCCTCATTACTGACAAATACGACGGAGCCAACTCGTGGTGGCGGGGGCTCTATAAACTTGTCGGCTTGGCAACAGCATCCCATTGCTCAGTGACACTATTCCATTCTGGCCTGGCATCAAATGCAGCTCGGGAAACGGTGGCCTCGCGAGCTGAGGGCAAAGCGTCTGAAGGTGCTTTCAGACAGGCACCAGGTTTCTGGTTCTGGCTCTGGTGCCGTTCTGGAGCCTCAGAACCTTGGTACTGTCTGGCGAACCACCCCGTGTTTACACCGGTTTTAAGAGCGACCAAAGTGGGAGGACGTCAATCCGCGTTACTCAGGCGGAAGTAAACACAACACGGGCAAAATCTCAACACTTCCTCTACTTTCCGCTCGTCTTCAAAACCCAGAATATGACACGCCCGCTGGTGATGCCACAGGGAAGAACCAGGTATTTCTTGGTTCCCTTGAGAACCAACTTTTCTGGTTCAGAACCTTTTATTTTTGCGCCAGCCGGTTCAAATTGGGTTCGGGAACCAGAACCGGCACAGAGCCCTGTCGGTGTGAAAGCCCTATGAGAGACTGAGACTATAGGATGAACCTGATTCAAACCATGTTTGACAGCAAGGATCAAAGTGAATAGTATTCTGGACATCTACAACACATCAGTGAAGACAAATGATTAAAAAAAAGGTCAAGTAATGAACATTGAGAAGTGGATTAAAGTGCAAACAACTGTAAAGAAAAGTTGAGATCCATTTGGAGATTAAATAAAAGAAGGGGGAGGAGGGACTCACCATGTAGTGCAGGTCGTCGAAACCGTTGAGGAGCAGCTTGCTCTCGTACTGCGGGAGCCCCACGTGCTCCAGCCAGTCTCCCACGGGCTGGTCCAGCAGCCGGCCTGCGGCACCTGCTGACAGGGGAAAGCGCTTCAGGAGGGAGAAACCTTTCAGCCGGTAACAGCGGCACTCTGAGGAGGAGACGTGGCATTGCCACATCATTCTCGGCCAGCAGAGCCGAGCGCACCGGCAACAGGAAGGCGGCGGAGGAGACAGTGTCCTCTGTGGACAGGGCGTCAGCTCCCGCAGAGACGCGGGGGCTGAACCACAGTCACCCAAGATGGATTAGTTCCCCTGATCTCAGGGGTGCAGGAGGTAAAAAAAAAAAAACGGATATGTGCTGGATGGCTACCAGCTAATATAAACAGACTGTTCAGCTATGACAGCTCGGGGACAAGCCAAAAACACAATCAATACAAGTGTACAACAAAACAGATCATATCCAGTCAGGAGGAGATTCTACATGTCCCCTGTCAGCACTTTCTTTCCAAAAGCTGATTTAATTAAGGTCCTGTTCTGCCATGAAGAAAAACTCATAAGACTCGTAAGAGAGAGAGAGAGGAGAGCGGCAGTTTACGAGCAGTTCTCTTTCAAGGAGGAAGTGATTTGTTGTCCCGCTGAAGTTCTTTGGAAAGACGTGCCAGAAGCAGAAGACGCTGAAATATCCCGACAACTGCTGTGCACATGGACAGCAGCAGCAGGACAGGCAGCAAATGCAGAGGGTTGAACGGCAAAACCTGTGACGCGACTGCAACGAGTCGTGATTGATCACAGGACAGACGTGATAGTGACGGCTATCGGCTGCCTCAGCTGACTGGAGTCTACGCTATAAACTACGATGACAGATTTCCTTGCTCCTTGGTGTTGCTTTTACTTCATGCTACCATTATGTTGACTTTCAAAATCAAGCACATTTTGAATTAACTCCTGGATTGAGAACTGCATTTCGACCACACTTTGAAAAAAAAAAAAATACTTTTTCTGCTCATGAAAACACATCTGAAAAGAAATCTGCCAACTTATAATAACAACCACACTTCATGACCCAAAATAAAAAGAATGCATCTCCCTTTCAGTTCTCTCATCTCTCTTTAACCTGCTGCAAAACCTGATCATAAACCTCCTGTTGGTCCTTCTAGATGCTTGGAAATGTGTCGGGGAGAAATAAAATCCACTCAGGGATCCAATCGGTTACTTCAAAGAGCACTTTAGCAATTGCCGGTCCCAAGATTAAAACTCCCCCTGCAGACTACAGAGCACAAAAAAAAAATGGCCTCTTCTCCGTCTGGCACAGTTTGTAAGACGTGGTCAAGTCCAAAGAAAAAAAGCTTGTGTAGTCCTCTCCAGACTGAAGAATGGACCATGGAGTCCTACAAATGCCGAAGTGGCGTCCTCCTATTGTCTCGGCAGTTCACAATGCTGCTGCCTGCAATTCCTCGCTCTCTTCCCTTACTGCACGCGCTGCCCCACTCCTCCCTCCATCCCTCCCTCCCTCCCTCCCTCACCGCCTCTACACCACCGCCACTTCTCTCTGATCCACTGCAGGTGGCTGCTCTTTGTCAGTGCAAACTAACAGTTTTCCAGCTACATATCCCAACTCCAGAATTCTGCAGCATCTGCAATCTTTTTCGCATGTTATGTTTTCCTTCACTGTCCTGTCCTTCAATCTGATGCTGGAGTAGATCACAGTGGTGAGGAGTAAAAAAAAACAAAAAAGTTTAAGTGGCTGCAGGCAGTCAGCACTACAGTAGACTCGGGCAGAAACAATGTAGGGTAGAATATCAAATGGCAACTTTATGGACGTGTACTGCAATAATTATACCCTATTTCTACAAGTTAACCTTGTTCCCTGGTGTCCTAATGAACATGTCTGTGACATGCTTTTGTCAACATACCTTAAGGATGAAGCACCACAGCAGTTCAATCACCCTGACAAAACAGCCCCGTTCAGAACGCTCGCTTTTGAGCGCCTGTCTCTTTATGTGGCTTCTCACGTGTGCGTTAAAAAACACAGAGCTTCTACACACATGGATTCAGTATGTATAAAGTGTGTAGAGATACACACATGAGATAAAATGGCGCTTACTAGCTTACTAGCTTACCGCATTGGTCCTGGCTTTATTCGAGTCTACAAAGGAAAATTAGCTCATGCCCTGACTTACAGTATGGACGGGTAAATATTTAAACAGCTCACTCCAATGCAGAGAATAACATACACGAGGTCTGGAGTTAAAGTCGAGAAAAAAACAAAAACTTGGTTCTTTGGAGTACAAGGATCTGCTGCACTGCTTTAATATATCATCATGCGGCTGAGGCAAAGTGCAAACTGGAAGGGAATGTTGAATAATGTGAGAGGCAGAAAGAGAGGGAGTGGATTGTTTGGGATACAGCTGCAGTTCCTGAGCGCCATCCATCAACTCTGCTGACAAGTAGAGAATTCTTAACGCTACATTACATATCGCAAGGCTAGATCATGAATTGTATATAAAAATGGACATGGGTCTTCTGGGTTCCTCTTGAAGCCAAATAGGAAGTTAAAATGTACTGAATAGCCACAAGGGGGCAACAAAGAAATCTGTTTGAATGGAAGTCTATATAAAAATGAGTCCCCTTCAGTTATAACACCAGTAAACATTCGCCTGAGGAGCTAATGGTCTCAATCACTAGTTTCAGATCTTCTTCAATAGTCAATTATGTTCCAGTTTAAAGTAAAAAAGATGAAAAAGTGACATTTCCTACTGGTGCCTAAGCTGTTGTCCACAAACTCTCTGCCTGACTCTATAGAAGAGAACAAACGTCTGCACTGCAAGAAGTAGTAAAGAGTAATCAATATTAGCACAGTGGGAAAACGCCAGGTTACCAAGAAAGTGTGACTGGTTGGTCAGGGGTTGGACCTATAGCAATATAATGATCGAAACTTTTGTAAGGAAAGGAATCGCTAGACAAAAGGCTTCACACACGATGGAAGAGCAGCACGGTCGGTCTCCACACTAACACCCAACAGAGATGAGAGCAACTGGGGAGAATGTGAAGCTAAAGCAAGAGCAACTTGTGGGAACTTCTGACCTTGCTGAACAAATCCACATTTCCACTATTGAAAGAATCGGTGTATTCAGCTGCTGGAAGAAGCTTAATTAAATTTGAGCCTTTATTCTTTTAGATTGCAAATTGTTCGGATAGGTACACTGTAAGATACAGAGCTCTAGTTGTTCCAATCGTAATTTAGATTTAATCGACTGAAATAGACAATCTCTGACCATGTCTCCCAGGCACCAGTTTTATTTTATATAGGTCGATGATACGAATAATATGACTTGTATATTATCCATATATGACAACTATATAGAATTCCAATCAGGCGTGGTACAGAGAGAATAAGTCATGACTCTACATGAAGACGAGTGAAGTAGCCTTTGTCCTGTGATAATAAACCTACAGAGTATGCATCACATATTCCAATTAAAGGTTTGGAGAAAACGCCGGCATTGAACTGAAGCCAAATCTCTGCCTACAGCCACTTGGATTGTTTGGATTTTAAATGTTCAAACATTGGTGAAAGGTATTACAAAAGTTGAGTAAAAACAAACCAAATAGGCACGAAGAACATGGAATTAAAAACTGCAACGTATGAAAAAAATGCTTCACAAAAAACTCCACAAGAGCTCTCATTAATAACGGAAAATAAAAGCAATGATGTGAAAAGGTTAATTGGTCACACTCTACCTGGCGTAGCATATTGCTGATCTCTGGAAAAATCGATGCCAGCACCAATCAGTGTCATGATCTTCTCGATCTGAGGACAGGGACACAAGAGAGACAGAGAGAGAGAGATGAGAACCTGGGAGAGGACGTCATAGTTCAGCCTCCACCTGTCACCACCAGCACAAACACAAACACAGAGAAACGTCCCCATGCCTTAAATGATAAACCACAAAGTGCAACAGCCACTTCGCTGACAGACGTTTTTATGACAGCACATAAAAAGTGTTGAGGGGTATCTCGAGCAGCTGCATCGTGGTCGATTGGCCGTTATGCCCCATTTACGGCCACAGCGCAGCAGCATAATCATTTCATATATTGGGGGGGAGACACTGCAGGTAAAAGCATCTCAACTGCCGCCTGAAGGCAAAACAATGCGGATTAATTAAACACAGACGTATGACGTGGCAAAAAGATTCAGGAAAGCATTCAGAGAGGGGGAAGAGTACAGTTTAAATACTATCTGTGTCATTGGGTTTGGCCCAATAACACTAATATCTACTGTTTTAAGGCAACTGAGACTCATAAAACAAAGCAAACAGAGAGAAAGAGAGAGAAACACAGCAGCAACTAAAACAGTGAAGATGCCCAGATCCCCTTTTTAAGTCTTGCAGTCACTTCATGCATCTTCTCCTAATGCATGATAATATTATTTTTACTGAAATCACCATGCCATACCCATGCAACACTCAACCATCACAATCCTGTTTACAGTACAGTACAGTAACAACATGGAAACTGTATTTTAATAAGTTTGTAATACGGCGATAATATTATAGTGATAGTAGTAATAGTATTATTATGATATCGTAAAATAACGGTGGCAAAATTGGTAACAATGCCACTTTAGATTAGGGAACACATATTCACCATTAATATTAGCTAAAGTTTAGCTAGGTGCTGACTAACATGCAAATAAGTAGCATACTAGCCCTTTATTAGTAAATATTAAGCATGTATTTACACCTTATGTAGGAAAAATCTGAATTCATGTCATTATAGAGGGAGAATAAAGTGTTGATACATGCTTAATATTTACTAATAAAGAGCTAGTACGCTACTTACATGCATGTTAATAAGCACCTAGCTAAACTTCAGCTAATATTAATGGTGAATTAATATTAGCTAATACAGGGCTAGTATCCTTTATAATTACTAATAAAGGGCTAGTATGCTACTTCTATACGTTAGTAAGCACCTAGCTAAACTTCAGCTAATACTACTGGTGAATTAATATTAGCTAATACAGGGCTAGTATCCTTTATAATTACTAATAAAGGGCTAGTATGCTACTTCTATATGTTAGTAAGCACCTAGCTAAACTTCCGCTAATATATGTGTTCCCTAAATCTAAAGTGTTAACAGATTTTCTTGAAACTGCAGAATGTCCACATTATAAAGTTAAAATTCACTCCTACTTGGTGATTATATATAAATTAGATGGTAGAACTGTTAAAATGACTTTTCAATTACAAAATTATTACTATCACACTGTTACTGTACTGTATTGTGTTTGTCCCGTCTCCATTTACTGCTTTAAAAAAAAAGAAAAGCACCTAAGTCACACTAGGATGCAATATTATATTTGTCACAGCACAAAAAAGTTCAGGGTCGAATAAAACGAAAAAAAAAACAGTAGAAAGTAACAGCACTGCGATCAACCCTGTCAGGAACTGTCACTCCAAATTACTCTAAAGGATAAGGTCAACTTTATACTTAACTGTCCTGAAAAGTTATCTTCTGTGTCCATTTTGGAAGTTTTATATAAAAGCAATGGCCTTGACATTGCTTATACTTAGAGTCAACGTCCTGTCTGTTGTTCTTACAGCTCAGGACAGGTTATCTAATCAAATCTACATCAATCAGAGCCGAGCAGTGGAAGTGTAGTGTTACAAAATTAGGTGCAAATTTAGGAGGTCCATCAGAGGAACAGAGACAGGAATCCAACTTGTTATCCAACCAGAAAGTTAACAGAACATTATCTGGACTAGGAAAAAGGAATGAATAATCCCGGAGATTATTCCAAAAAAAGGGTTTATAAAGCCTGAAAGAATCCCATCTACATCTAAAAACAAAGAACGCCCCTGAAGAGGACAGAACCATGCCCCAAAAGGACCAGGAGATATCGTTTATGAAGATGGACGTCTTACGCTGTCAAGGGAATTAGATCTTCCTTGTTTTGTGGTGGGAGAAGTCGTCTGTGTCTGCTGAGAGAGAATTCAGGGGGGTTTTGTTTTACCTTCCCTTCTGGGCAAACTACTGTTCGTACACTGTGCCAGTAACACTCCACCAGAGTTTCATTATAATCAGTGTACAAAAGGGTGCTTTAACACAGTTAAATCTGAAAGCATTCGACTGAATGGAACTGAAAATAAAACATCATTTCAAATGCAGATATCAGAAAGCAAGATACACACACACACAGTTGCACTATTTTGTACGGTGCAATACATATTTATAATATTATTTTTTATGTTTAATCTGAATCTGCAGCACGAGGGAGAGAGAGAGAGAGAGGCTCGTTGTATTTCGTCTGCCTGATGTTACTGCTCCATACTGTTGATTAAAATCCTGCATATTGACCAGATGGTGGGTTAGTCACACACACACACTCAACAAATAACCTCCATTGATCAGCACCAACAAAGACCCAGATGAGTCAGCAAAAACAGAAAACCTTGCTACTGTCAGTAAGTGCCAAACATAATCATATCTCATCCTCCCCAGGGAATTAAAGGAATAGTTCCATATTGCTGCACCAGGTGTTTTGGGAATTTCTTTGTCATTCTTATAGCTGCCATTTAAATATTATTATTGTTTTGTGTCATTCGTTCTTGGTTTACAAAAGGTCAGTGAAAGGAGCACCTGCTATGGTTTTTGTACAGATTAAACACATGAGATAAAACAGTAATTAATGATTTTTACCCCTGAAAGTATTCAGGGCTTCATGTTTACCATTTTCCTGTATGAAATTTAGACTTTGTTATCCAACTCTGCAGTGGAAGTGTACTCCCTATTATTTTAGGGGCCGTTAACATGAGGCCACAGGTGGTTTTGTCGTGGCCGTCATTACTCAGAACCCAAATCCTGGGAGCTGCAGAGATGACTGAAGTTGCTGCAGCTTCACTGAATTAATTAAAGCATTAAATAAATAAAAAAATTAAGATAAAACAAAAGAAAGATGCGCGGGTTATTCGAAACCTTCACAAACCGATTCAGCTTCGTCTGAATGATGGTCGTTTATTCAGAGTTTATTTCCGGGTGAGCAAAGACCAGTTAAACCCAATTGTTTGTTGTTTGTGCAATTATCAAAACATGTGAGAAGAAGTAAAAAAAATAATGTGCACTTTGCAACCGACTTCACCCGGATTGCATGTGTCTGATATATTTAAAAAGAAAAGCACTTTTGCAAGAAATGGCCCCTGGAAATGCAACCCCTTCTGTATAAAGTCACTCTTGTGCCATTGAGGCAGTAGATAAAACTGCATGTTGCTCTTTTGAATGGAAAACTTGGACTGCTGCTATTGTAACTCATGCAATAATGAGTGCAGGGCAATGCTCTTGTCTCAATAAGTGGCAGAGGTCTGTGCTAAAGACTCAACGGCATCACTCTTTAGCAATGAGAGGGGAATCAGCACGGAGCTGCAATCTCACTCAGTTTTGGCTCACAGGAGATATACCAAAGTCCTACGAATACTGAAGCAGAGGATGCAGTAATCTGCACTTCTGAAAGCCTCAACCTGCTGTGTGGAAAAGAAATCAGTTACACTGCAGGTAAATAAGTTGTGAGTTATAAGTTGTGTCACTTTGACACAATGGAATAATGTGTCCAGATGTAATAGTAACAAAAAAAAAAACCCTGCAGAGCTGCATTCTGTCTTGGTGAATTGGCTTTTCTTGTCCGGTTTAATGGAAAAGGGAGACAGTCCAGGGAAATTCAGACGCAGCTACCGTGAAAGGCAGGTGTGATAAATACAGAGCTGGAGCTGGAAAACATATCCTTATCAAGGGACACAGTCCAGTGATTTCCTCAAGGTAAAACACATCCACAACAAGAAAAGCCTTTGGATTTCGTGGTGGACGACTAAGAAGCTCAGTGCCACGAGGATGAATAGAGGAGCGAAGGGAGAGGAATGTGTTTTCTGTGACGCAGGAGCAAATCAATACAGGGACCTGAAACCGAGAGGCATCCATTGTGAGCGGGGCTCTGGAGAACGAGGAGACACAATGGAGAGGGGGTCAGGAGTCAGCGGCGGGGTGGAGGTCAACAGCTGAAGAGCTAGCAGTGACGAAAGCTGGTGAGGGCGAGATTAAAGACACATGAAGCCATTTATCACGGTTCTCACAGCAGACGTGCTGCACCAGGACGACAGCAGAGAATAACTCACTGAGATTTAAAAACATTTTTTTCCCCCCCCCCATCAACAGCCTTGAGAATATGACCAGAGCAATCTAAAACTGGGGGTCATTGAGTGAGAAGGTATGGGGGAGAGCAAAAGCTTTTGTTTATATTCAAATGAAGCACATCTGCAGACAGCATGCTAACTAGGATGAGCCACAGAGGCTTTTATGGTCAGCATGTGACATGTGTCAATCTGAATCTGCAATCTAGTCTAGATAAACAGGAAGTCTTCTTATTCACATATTTCTGTTTTCACACAGCTCAGACATATAACAAGCGACTTATTCCCCATGTTGCTTTAATTATTCCATAAAAACTCATCTCCGAGACTCTCCTGAACCATGCGACCATGTCATATCTGCTCAGGACAGCTGCTTAGGAGAGGGTTCTCACACCTTGGTTGAAATCAAATGCAATAACCCAATTATCCTGACACAGCTGTCAGTCCACGTTTCTTGATTTGCAGCAAGTGTTCGTTGTTGGCATCTTGGTCAAAGCCAGTCTTTGTCATTTTCTTTGGTGAGCTAGAGACCTTGGAATTTGCTCTCTCTTGCTTAACTTTACTCGCTCATTGTTCTGCAAGGAGTCTCACGTCAACGCCAGAGAGAGACAGTGGACAGTGTCCAAAACACTGCTAGTAATTATGACTCCATTAACTCTATGTACATCAAGCAACGCAGGGTGCATTAACTTCTTTCTTGCACGAAAATTCAAGCACTTCCAATGTCCCATCTCCTTATGGCAATATTCAAATGATTCAAGGGCTTTGACTTGTTTTTTTTTTTGCCAAATACACAAAGCTTAAAGGATTTCAAGGACCCCGTTATCTACTCGGCAAGTTTTCCCTTGGACGTATCCATTTTGTGCAAGCAGCACGCCAGTCGCTACAAAAAACTCAGAGATGTGTTACATAATGCTGCGACAACATTTGGATCACCCGCGACTCCAGCGCGTCAGTCGTAATGACGTCGTTTCTGGCTCGTGCAGACGCTCACGCTGCACACACTTTGGTGAAAATAAGCCAGGCTTCAAAGGACGCCTGGCAAAGTCAGCGCTCCTGCAGGGAAGGTGTGCGCAGACCGTCATCAGCATCAAAAGGACTGGCATCAATCCATGGAATGGCATCAAGTGTAACACAAGCACATCGTCACCTAAAGGAAGTGCCACTACATCAGCGCTCTGGAGGAGGGGGGAGAAAGCATCGTCAGCTGTCCCATTAGCAACCTCCTGAAATAGCACAATGTCATGCTCGAACTTCTAGGAACAATGCTCCTTTTAAAACAACTCTGATAAGTTTTGTCAGCTCATCCCCAAAAGACGTAGGAATATAGAGTAGTGGCTGCACGTCGGAGCGTCCCGTCGCTGCCCTGTGGAGTTAGAGAATAGATTTCCCCTCCAAGGCCGTGACACACACCCATAGTTCAGTTTGATCTCAGCAGGTCAACGTCACCGTAACAAATTCAAAGGCCATTTTTTTTCTCCTCAATAAAAGGAAAAGTTAGCCCGAGTCCTTGAGTTTGAGTACAAGGCAATACAAGAAGACAACTCTGCAAAATGTTTATGAATCAACTTTCTAAAGCAAGACCTTCAGAAAGTAAGTCAACACAAACCCAGTCTGAAACAAAAGAATATCCACAGAAATGCTACAAAGCATCAGTTTTCATTCAATTAAGGAGTTAATGGTAGGTCGATAAAACGAATGAGCCTCCATTGGAGCTGTAGCCATGAGAGGAATTAATACTCACGAAAGCTGGTTTCATAATGAATACTGTATCAGTGCAGCATTAAAACGAAAATGAAGTAAGAAGTGAAGTGGCTGTGGATGGTGGTGGTGGCCCTCTCCTCTCTTCCCCTCTCCTTCAGTTTTAGTCTCTGTCTCCCTTTCCCTGCTCCCATGTGTGGAGCTCAGTTGGCTGGCCCACACAATGTGCCCCCCTGGATTGTCATCTTCAGTCTGATCCCAAGGACCAAGACCACGTCACATTAGCATGCGCTTTGCACACACTCGCATGCACGCGCACACGCGCAGACTCGGAGCTCCTTTAAATGGAGCGATGCATAGGCCAAGACCTCATGCAAGTCAAATCCGCTTGTCCTGAAACCAGAGGCGGTGCATCTGCGGCGAGGGTGTGTAGCTCAAGTGAAGGAAAGAAAGGAGTGAGAGAGAGATATGGAAGAAAAGAGGGTGTGAGAACTGGAATATTTATAAAAAGATTTTAAAGAAGCATGTGCATGTGTGAGAGGGTGGATTTGATAATGTCCTGGGACCATCTGGGTAAAAAAATGCTGTCTCACAGCTCAGTAGAGTGTTGCAGAGCAGTCATTCATGACAGGCAAGATGGCTGCCACATAAAGAAAACAACAGTGGATGGGGTATTACAGCCTGAGGAGAAGATTCACAGGAAGAGAGCGAGTGGAGAACGAGAGTTCTCAATGTTCGGCGTACACTCCTCACATCATTAAAGAGAGAGCCGTCTAGGTTACCGCCCAATCAAACTTTAACTGCTCTCCCCCCAACACAGTACCCCCCTCATTTGCGATGCACTTTGTATCGCCAGTGTGAATATTTCCATTTCAAGTGAATGTAAGCTGATTTCCTGAAAGGAAAGGAAGAGTGTTTCGGGGGCTTTTTTTTTTTCAGCCCTGAACACCCAGGCATCTGAATCACTATTCAAGTGATGAAGAGGAACAGGAATCCAAAGCTCATTAATATTAAACACAGCTCTGAAATTGGACGAAAGAAATTGGCTCATCAGAAGTGCCAAATCTCATTTGCGGGACAAAAAAAGAGTGTCACACCTTTGCAATCAAGACTAGAAAAGGAGGAGTTAATTCATGCAAAGTGCATCTTAATGACATTAGATTTGAGGCAGCAGACGTTGTGTGTTGTGTTCATTGCTGCTAAAGAATGGTTGGTCTCGCACAAATACAGTCAACACCCAGTGACACAGAGCGTGATAAGGGGACCTACACTACATATACTCTATTATTGAAGTTTGTGCTTTCCATTTTATTCTGCAGGAGGATATTCTGAGGTCAACTGCATTGGCTCGTTTATGATTACAATCCCCAGAACACTCTTATTTTGTGACCAACAGAGTGAGGAGTAAATAAGACGCACTCCCGCGGGATCGATGCATAATTGAAGACGAATTGTGGTCGCTCTTTGCCAGCAGCCTACTTTAAGATCTCAAACACGGCTTGAGGCGTTCTGGTGAAATTAAACATGGCCAATTTTACCCAGTAAACCTTGGCTTGTATGATGCGCACAGTAAAAGAGACCATTGTCTTCTCTTTTTTTGCGTGCACAAATACACTGTTTTTCTGTGAGGCCGAGGAATCAGATGCGAGCACAAATTAGAGTGACGCGGTTGCGACGCACATTCACTGCAAAGTGGTTGTTTTTCTGGGCGCGTCGTCTGTGTTGCACTGATACGCACTTTCTGTAATGAAGTGAGTGTTTTTAACGTCTCGATACTCAGGCCATAGAAGTGGGTCAAACTGAGTTTTGTTCACTCTTAAATAAAACTCTGAACAGCCATCGTAATCCACTGTCTTTGTTTTGATTTTTTACTTAGTTTAAAGGACTCATATTATATCCTATTTCTCCAAGTTAACCTAGTTCCCTGGTGTCCTAATTAAACATGTCTGTGACATCACCCCAGCAGTTCAATCACCCTGACAAAACAGCCCTGTTCAGAACACTCTGTTGAGTAGTATCTCTTTAGGTCCACCTTAAAAAAAAGTATAACTAAACTTAAGGGACAGGAAATCACATCAGCCACAGAGGCTACTGGGAGCTAACAGCAGTTAGCATTTGGAAAAGTGATCATTTGCAGGTACATTTCCATCATATATAACGTCCAGTATCCACTGGACAGATAAATCCTCTGAGGCTGGAAGTTTGTGTAGAACTCTGTGCTGCACTGTGGAGCCAAGAATAGAACGTTTCACGGACTTGAATTTAGATTTAAATGATTAAAAAGTTGAATTTGCATAATATTCCCCCTTTAATGCACAGGTGTCAAACTGGCGGCCCGCGAGCCATATGCCCCCCCCCCCCCTATTCGATTACATGCGGCCTCCTAATTAATTTTAAATAAATGTCTCTGTTTTTGATATTAATACATTCATTGTGAACAGTTTTTGTTCTCTAGGCCGGCCCCCTCTTGACCACACGAGAAGCTCATTGGCCCCCAGGTCATTTGACTTTGACACCCCTGGTTTAATGTATTAATTAATTGAGTCAGGCCATCATCTCAGGAGCCAACAAGCTTTGGTTGCTTAGTAATGATGGACAAAACACAGCGGTCACAAACTCGTGGACTCTCAATCCATTACATGTGGCCCGCCACTTGAATATTTGACATTGACATCATAAATATGTTTTTTTTTTATTGTTGGTTATATACCTTCAGCAAGTACCTTTATTTTGAAATAGTTTAAAAAATCGTCACCACTGTTGTTTTTGGTACATCATGATGGAATATCATGATGTAGCTAAAAGCTAATCGCCTACCCCAACTGAACAGCTGTTTTTTTTTACTCGACTGGCCTCCTCCTGACCAAATTTGAAGCTCATGTGGCGCCCAGGTCATTTGAGTTTGAGACCCCTGACATAACCGAAGCTCAACCCTCAAGTGTGTTGGTAAATGACACCCTGGGCCCCTTTCCACATGCTTTTCATGCGTTCTTAAGGAGCAACACGTAGACGGCCCCTTAGAAGTCAATAGTGCCTTCTCTTCCTCTTCTTTTACGACCCGATCAGTTGATCAGTGCTTGGTCTATACAGCTCGTCTGGGGAGAAGACAACAACCAACTTCAGGGTTATTACTGGCTGCTAAGGGGCAACAGGGAGTCATGACAACAGTAAAGTCATGGCTGTCTTAATACCGTCCCCGCCCCTCCCCCCCAGGTGCAGTCTGAGGAGGTGTGAATGTTCGCTGAACAGGAAAACTAGACTGCACAGTCCAACTGTGCCCAAGATGTTCTCCACTCTCGACCTTATTACTCCACTGCACCGCTGCTGAGGGGCGATAATGCTAAGTCATTCCTTGATAAAAAAAAATAAAAAACAGAGTAACTTTTTCCCCAAAAACTTTTAAGTTACAAGATAAGTTTAAGATACTTCCTGCACTGAGAATCACATCAATCTGTAGGTCAGATCATAATTTATGACAGTTTCAAAGACTTTGGTGAAACTATAAGCTGCAGTTACATTGTGATGTTCACAGTAGATAAAGGAATAACCTTGCTTTTGTTGTCAAACTTCCACGAACGGTGCACAGATTGTTAAGGTGTTGTGATTGATCTTCTGGCAAGACAAGCGTTTTGAACTTTGACTATATTCTCTATTAAGGTAATAGGCGCTCCCACGTCTGAGCTTTGACGATTCTATTTGCAGACAGAACAAATATCAGGGTCAATTTGCGGTTGTGCACAAATGCACATCAAAGATCTGCTCTGAAACTAAAGCCACTTTGCTGCCGACTGCTTAAAAAGACCCGCAGCGAGATGAACACATGGCTCAGATTATGGTTAACCACAGGTTAACAACAGACTTCATTAAAGAAGCAATCGCATAACAATAAATTAAAATAATTTAAAGCATTGCAGTAACTATACATAATCCAGTGTAGTAAAAACAAACAAAAATGTCTCGAAAATCTTACACATTACTTTATGTTTACTTGTGTCAGCATTTGCGGAGTCAATGGTTTCTTCTAGACGCTGCGTTATAATAACTTGCATGTAAAAGTTAAGTCTTATAGACTATGCTGCATAATGTTCACAGTGCAGCAGTGGTTTGATTTATAGTTATGACATTTTTATTATTAGTCATTTTTCATTTGAACTGTGACAATTTCTATGAGGGCTGCTTCGTGATTGTTTTTGTTGTTGTTTTTTTAAATGGTGTTTTTCAAAGCGATATATACTATATACTTTATATATACTGCAAATGAAGTGGCCTCTTGGGGCTTATTAAATTTTTTTTTAAATCCAAGTCTAACAAAGAGCCGCATAAAATCATTACAAAGAACGTGTACCAATTGTGTTGTAGTTAATAGTGGCTACAACTAGAGCAGAGTTTAAATTTGAATTTGCATTTCAGTGAAAATGTAAAACAAGTTATCTGAGAGAGAGAAAATTACATTTCCTGGATATAATTCTATCCATCATCAGCAAACTCTGATCTACTCCTGGTGCCTCCAGTGGAGTGACCACAAACTCCATCAGTCTACAAGAGACTGATGAGAGAACTCCAGCCATTTGTTAGATCACAATCCTGCCTACTGGAGCTTTAAAACCTAATTGAGGAGCTCAGAGAATATCGTTAATGTTGCAGACAGTAGGAGAATTGAAGTGGGAAACTAATGAAAGAGCAAGTTAATTGCTCTGGCTTATACAAGTGTGCACCCCACTGCTCACTCATTGTTATGTACAGTGTATTCACAGTCAATGAATGCTAATGTTATGTGAGAGAATATTCAGTCTCAAGTCTGACGCTAGTTCACTTCTGCTGGAAAGGTATTGGATGGACGGCTCTTGGCTAATTCTTTGTTTCTCAGAGCGGTTCATTATCCACTACTTTCTAGGAAAAGGCGATTTTGGTGCAGTGTCAGCAGCAAAGACCTACTGATGTGAATGCTTCTGTTACAGCTGTAGATAAGCGGATCGTTCACGAGTCCCGAGACAGTTCGTCAGATGGAGACATTTGCAAGACGTCTGTAATGTGCTTCCCTCCCTCAGTTTTCTCCTGATTTCTAAATTTTTTTATTTACGTTTGCCAGTGATGACGTCAAATGATGCGTTTTGCGTCATCGGTGGCCAAACGTTAATTCAAGATTTGAACTACAACTCTAGTTCTGCACTTTTTAGACTCACCGATAGGGGTACGAGACTTCGCAGAATGGTCGAGACTTCATTCCCAGAATGTAAACACAGTGTCCGCCATCTTTGCTAAAAGTTACTACCGGCTCTGGCTGTCTTTAATTTGGCCTTGTAAACTGAGAAGACAATGACAGAATGTAGTTTTCAAACTGGAATGGCATTTTTTTTATAACATTTTATATCAGAAAATTACTTTTGATACTTAAGTACAGTAAATGTCAGGAACGTTAAGACTTTTACTCAAGTAATATTTTAAAAGGTGACTTTAACGTCCACCTAAGTCATTTTCTGGTAAGAAAGCCTGATTAATAGTTTGTTTCCAAAGCTTTTCATAAGAAGCTTGCAGAATAATTATTTTAGAATATATTTTCTAAGTGTACCATGGCAGAAACTTTCAGAAATGTTCATATGTCGTCTTCAATGCAGCACCTTATTGTACAAGCAGAGGCTAAAAAGTACAAAAAGACACAAACGCAGCAAAAGGAAAAGCACAAACACTTACCTCGTCCCATTCTGAAGTGAAAGAGGGAGATTTCTCAAGCCTCTTCTTGCCAGTGCTACAGTTGGATACCGACTCGCTTCGGTTCCCCAGTCCTCCTTCCTCCTCGCTGGGTGGCGACACGAGCAAGTCTGAGTCAGACTTGGAGAGGCTGCGTGCAAGTTTCAGGTCCCCTGGAGGGTGCATCCTCACGGCAGACGCTGCCCCGGCCCCCGAGTTCCTGTGGTCCTTATTCACAGTGGCGTAAATCGCTTTTGGGTCACAGTCCGTCAGGATGGCGGCCATACTGGGGCGGCTAGGTGGCGGCGCAGCTGCTGCTGCTACTTGCTCTTTTACTTTGGCGGGTTTGCTCGTTTCTTGCTGACTTTGGGAGGGTGGCGGCGGCGGCGGCGGCGGCGGCGGCGGCGGATCACCTGGAATCCTGAAGGGCTCCTCGCGGCAGTCGATGACCGGAGATGATCCGTGCAGGAGGCCGGTGAACTGCTCCGGGACACCTGCTTCCTGATCCTCGCTGAGCTGAGAGTTATCTGGAGACAGGAGGAAAAAATAATGAACAAAGTCAGAGGGGGAAGAAAGAGAGCAGCTCAAGGCTGGAAAGTGGACTTCATACTGAGGGGCAGATCCTCACAGCACAGCTAATAAGAAGCCGCCCACACAATCCCTGAAACAGATCTGTAATTGTTTCCTACCAGGGGTGACGGGGAGAGAAAGAGGGGAGAAGATATGGAGTGAAAAGAGGGTGTAATGTTGGCTGGAGAAATAGCAGAATTCCAAACCCAGCTCGCAGTTGTCTGACGGCCATCAGCTGGAGCCGGTCTGCTGTGTTTTGTAACAGAAAGTGGAGGCTGGTCATCTTTGTGACTCGCCTCACCTCACCTCACCTCACCTCACACACCCACTGCTCTGTTAACTTCCAATTAAAAGCACTTAAAATCCAAGCCCGGGTGCCACTAAAAACAACAAATGCACCAGAAATATACAACAGAAAATCACGACGTGAAGTTGTAAAAATCAGACAAAAGGAGTCAAACTTACATCGTTTGGCTTCTCCAGTGAAAACAACTCCCTCGCGAGACCAAAAAGCAAGCGTAATTAAAAACAAATATATGTTTTCCTCCTCCCCTTTTCCAGAGAAATCACTGCCACATACGCTGCCACTTTTCCACACTCACTCGACGGCGCTCGTCGTCGTCAACACTACGGAACGAACGGGAGCTCTGGCTGTGCCCTAGTCCTGCTTTTCATCCGTCTCCGCGCTGCAGTGGTGCCTGTTGTCGTCTGCCGTGTGACCAGCTATACCCTCTCTCTGTGTCTTTCTGGCTTCTAATTCTAGACCCTAATGGTGGTTCAGGAATGGAAATTTGAATCACCCCATCCTCCTGCAGCCAGACTGCTGATAATTAGCGCTGTGACACATGGTGAAGGAGTGTGTGTGTGTGTGTGTGTGTGTGTGTGTGGACACGTCTCTGCCAGGGTGACAGGGTCAGGGTGTTTGGTGACAGGGAATCCAGGGCAGTCACATCACAGGGAAAAAGTAGTGACCAGTTGCAACACTTAGTTTGCCCTTCACAAGAAAAAAAAAAAAAAAAACACTTCCGCCGTGTTTTTGCCCTGTGTCATCTCTGGAGCAGCTGCTCAGAGGATGAAAACATCCATCACTCAGAGGCTGTGAAAGCGTTAACCCGCTACACTCTAAACCCTCAAACTCTTTCTCCACTTAAACTGCATCGTTTACAGCTTCAGGGGCCATTTGCAGCGAGGGCTCGTGCCGACGCCCATCAACTCCATTTTCTAAAGACTTAAAAAACGTCGAGGACATCTATGTGGGTGTTTGTAATGAGGGGTGAGTGAGTGTGCTGCGCGCACACATGTCAGGAGCACAGCCAGAAAAACCCACCCCTCGCCTTGGCAGCGAGGGAGTGTGAACGCCCTATGAGCACATCAGCGTGGTTCCAACAATCTCACACCGTGTTAACTCTTACTGCAGATCAGTGCTCGCTCACGCTCCGCTGGGGGAAAAATGCATCTGGACGGGCACAGAGAGTGAGGTCAGCGCAGAGGTGGGGTTTGTATTTAATTTGGCCAAGTACACGCCATATCTAAACAATGATGTCATGTTTGCGTTGCAGACTCGCCGGTGCTGGCTGTCACTCGACTGATCCGAAGGATCCAAAGTCAATTCAAGATCGGCCTGTGAAGACATAAACCCATTTTTGTTGAAGACAAAAGGACGATTTTTTTTGCACTCATAACCACATCTGTGTTTGTTTGCGGAATAAGCGAATAACACACTGGCTGTTGGAAATGGTTGTGCAAAGATGTGGAATAAAGTGTTTATTTACTAAATAAAGTTCTATCTATTGGGTTGTATTCGTTTTTCAGAACCATCAAACATTAAGACCTTAATTAGTTTATTTCCTTATAAGGGCTTAATAACATTTGAGTGGATATGTAACTTTATATTAAGGAACACATATTCACCATTAACTAGGTGCTTACTAACATACACATAAGAAGCATACTAGCCCTTTAATAGTAAATATTAAGCATGTATTAACACCTTATTAAGGAAAAACCTTAATTCATGTCGTAATAGAGGTAGAATAAGGTTATGAAGAATAAGGTGTTAATACAGTACGTGCTTCATGATTGAAATGATAAAGGACTAGTATGCGACTTAGACATGAATAAGCGTTCCTTAAAGGTGCCATATGTAAGAATGTGGCCAAAAACAGTTACAACATTCAAATTCAAAATACCGAGGTCTTTCAGGTTTCGTTTTTCTGACGTAACTGGCAACCCGTGGTTGCTCGGCAGCTGAGACTCTACCGACTGCAACGATTGGTAGACGGCGGTAGGTGGCGCCACATGCCAAAACATGATTTCAAAACATAAACACGATTTGCAGTCTGCAAAATATTTTTATTAATGCAAATATTTTGTCTGTACTGTTGATGTTGGTGAGTTCAGTTTGTTATATGAACATTATTCCTGAGTCTCTGTGACATATTAGGAGGATTTTATGGCCAGTTGCTTTAGATTTATCACATAATTCACCTTTAATGTAAAGTGTTAACTTTATATTAAATGCCATTTTTCTTCAATGAATATAACATTTAATGAATCAGAAATACACTCTATACATTGTTAATGTGGTAAATGACTATTCTCGCTGCAAACGTCTGGTTTTTAATGGAATATGTACATAGGTGTATAGAGGCTCATTTCCAGTGTTCTAATGGTACATTGTGTTTGCTAATCGTGTTAGAGGACTATTGGATGATTAGAAAACCCTTGTGCAATGATGTTGCACAAGGGTGCTGTCCTCACAGCTGAAAACAGTTTTGCTGGTTCTTTGACGAAAGGGGAAAATTATTATTTTGGATCTTGGCTATAGTTTCTATTCATTTTGCAACTCTTTTGATGAACAAACTTTAAACCGAAAAAACGCAAAAAAAAAAGGAAGTAAAAATTGTATAATTTATCTCTACAACTTCCAATCAGGCAAGTAAAAACCTCTATATACAGTACAGGAAAATACACAATCATTGTGCCTACTCTTAAAGTCATTACATTATCGTATCAACCCGCATGTGTATGCAAATAAAATGACATAAAAACACACGCAAAATTGCTTAAAAAGGGCACAAACTTTACACGTTAAACTGGCACGAGCTGCGACTGACAAACGGGCAGATGTCGGCGCTTTAAAAGACGTGCGGTCAAAGAACAGTCTCATCATCCATCTGTTGCACTGGTTTCGAAACTGCAACGCACACAAGCGCACATTTCTGAAGCGACCAAGCAGAGCGCGAGGAACTCTCCAAACGGAGAACCACAGCTATAAACGCTAAGACGCTAAGTAAATAATAATAATAAAGGAAAACTTTACTGTATCCTGCGTTTAACCCCATTTTATTACTGCCACGAGAGAATCATAGGATGCTGATACACTGGGAAAACACTGTAAAAACAGCAAACTGAGGTGAAAATGTGTTGAGGAACGACGACGATGTCCTGCCCTGCTGTCGACAGCAGTTCATCACAGACGATACACACGGTGTTCATATCGCTGACCGTGCACTATCCTCCCACCTGCCACGGAGCGTGCCGAGGTCTGATCCCCGACTCGTCCGCACAGGGAGAGGATATTAAACCTCAGACCATCGCAGCCAACGTAAACATACTCACACAACAACAGAACTTTGTGTGCAAGACTCTGCCTGTTGTCCTGGTGATTCACGGAAACAAAAAGGAGGAACCAGCACTTTTACTTTCTCAGGCTATATATATATATATATATATATATATAAAAAGAAAAACGCAGATATATTTACATATGAACCAAACTTGTGGTTTTGGTGGCTTTAAAAAAAAAGAGAAATGAGCATTTTGCTCAACAGTCAATAAGGAAAATATCTGAGAAAACAGGGGGAAAAAAGTATGCTAATTATGTTTAATTCATTTTTAATTATTTATACAAATGTTTCCATTTAGTCAAACTGCTTGTTTGCTTGAGTTTAACAATTACACATTTTGTGACATTAAGGAAAGTGTAATTAACAATAAAGTTTATTATTAGTAGTAGTATTATTTAATATGAGAAGCGCTCATTTTGTAATGATTAAACTCATCAGTGTTAATAATCTAAAAGTAATCTGAACAGAGCCACTAGTTGGTTTCATCAAGATGTGACGGTGTATTCTGTAAAAACTGAAATGTTATACTAGCGTTGACCAAACTTAAAAACCTGTATGTGTGATTGACACACAATGACATCATGATAAGACAAATTTAACTATCGTTAAATCTACGTTTTTAAAAAAACATTTTAATCTGTAATTGTTTCTTATTTTACAACTGTTTTACTCTTGCCTCTTTTTAACTCCTTTTAATTGTTCTTGTAGCACTGTGATATAAAGTGCATTACAAAGAAAATGCATTATTATTATTGTTGTAATCAGATACTTTTAAGTTACATTAAGGGTCACACTTAACTCAAGAGTTAGAGTTGGTGTTACTGGTGTTTTTTGGGGGGGGGAAAACAACATATAAAACCTTCCCACAACCACAGTGAGAGAAGAATTAAACGAGCCAATCCCGAGCTTCTGAAAAAAGGCTGTTCCTCTTGTGAGCAGCAGTATTAAAATCCACTTGTCTACCATGCTTCGTTCTACAAAAACACCAAACTCATAAAAGATGACCATTACTGCTTGTGTCCATTGTGTGCCTCGCTGAACTACAGCATATATCCAACACTGACGCATGGACGTGGACATGTAATAGGAGAATTCGGTTTCATATTGGCTATGAAGCGAGTCCTGCTCAGATGCCAGTGCACGTCATTCAGCCAAATCCACTCTGATGCTTGCGAATGCCAGCCGTGCATTCTTCCCTCGCAGTGCAACTCAAGCCAGTCCGTCTCAGCCTGAATGCATTGCTGCGATATCCAAGTCTAGTGGTGTCCAGTGCAATCGTTTCTCACCCTCACAGCATTGCCAGCTGCAGCTGCTTTTTTTTTTTTTTTTCTATTATCTGCTTTAAAAAAAATCTGAGGACAGAGGTCAGACGACTCACCTCCAGAGAGCCGTGGTACCACCAGACCAGGAGGGTGCAGGGTGTCTTTCGTCTTGCTTGGGGCTCTGAGGTCATTTGGGGCAGTGGGTTTACGCTAAAATGGGGGAAAGAAAGGAGAAGAAAGGGAGTTAATACAGTTCTGCCAATCAGGACGCACACACCTCCTCGGGCTGTGGTACTGACCAAACTTCCTGTGTTTATCCTGACAAACTCATCTGTCCTGTATTATTCATTCAGCCAGTAAGATAATTGGAAAACAGCAGCCATCTATGTCAGACATTTAGTGAGAAAGGCCTCTTTTGGACAAATGTGTTCCTCTCCCATCAGGTCAGAGTTTAGTCGACCTGAGGCAAAGTGCAATAGATGCACTTAATCAACCAAATCCTCTGTGACACTTTAATCAGCACTGTATCATCTTGCTTATTTATTTATTTATTTATTTAAGCTATGCAATATTTTGTGTTCCATCTCGTGCCCTACTGTCTTTTTAACCACATTCCCCTCTTGAGGGCCAATAAAGGTCTGAACTGAACTAACAGTCATGATTGGCTGTCTAAGAATTAAAAGCTGAAAAGGGAAACGAAAGAATTTTGGAATTATGCGTCATGATGTTTGTTTTTATTTGGTTAAAACAAATAAAAATCGGTTATATTGACTTTCTGGGTTGCCAGATCACCATGGTAGAATTGGCCATTTAAGGGCCAGTGTGTAATGTTAGGAACAATTTTAATTTTATTTTTATATATAAAATGTTTTATTTTATTAATTTTAATTTGGAAGAAATTGAAGATATAATAATTATATTTTACTTCTTTTCATACGTGTACATTCACCATATTGTATTTTTTTTTTTTTTTTTTTAAATTAGCCCAGAATAAGCCTTATATTTATGCATGTATATGAAATATTTAATTTTTTTCATTAGTCAGTTTATTATTGTACAATATAATGTTACAATGTTGTATTGGTGTACATTGTTTTATGCAGTATGCATATATGCAGTATATAAACATATTCAATTGTGTAATTATATGATATTGTAAAGAGGAGGCAGGACCTCTGCACGCGAGAGAGAGCACGGAGAAAAACAAGCTGCTCGTTTATTATCGTTGGAATAGCGGAGGAGCACCTCTAACCTTATAGCAGCATGAATTTAAAGATGTGGGCAGCAGGTTAGGTGGTGGATAGGTGGCAGGAATAATAGAATCTACCAACTGTGCGATGGATACGAAGGGGGCAATAAAGAACATAATATACAATATGGCAATAAATAGCGGAGGCCGTTTTACAAAGACGGGCAATTGCGAGGGTTTAAGTTTAAGAAAGTCACAGTCTGACATATGCTTCAATCCCCGACTGTGAAAAGGCAATAATCTTTATTATATAACTCAATCAGACCACATGGTCATGGTCTAGATATTAAATTAACAGAGTTGAGACAGAGACTTTGAAGCAGTATTGAGGTGGATACTGTTTGACAGCGGTGTAAAGATATAAAGATACACGAAAAATGAAAGCAAGAATATAACAGATAGCTATGTTTATGTTTTCTTTATGTTTTGATTGAATGTTATGCTAGAAATATACATTTCACTGACAAACTATAATAATAAATCTCCATAAATCAAAGTAGGGACTGCGAGTTCAAATAATCACAGACTCAAAAAGTCAAAGGTTTACATGTTTAGGAGCAGTTTAAGAGAGGTTATAAATACTTTCTGTAGCATCATCATTATCCTAGCCACTGAAAGTTCACAGACAAAACAAAATGAAGTATAACCATAATTAAAAAATACATTACAGAATAGATAATAGTGATAAATAACACATACCTGAGGTAGGACACTGGTGGAAGACTGTATAGTGGTATTGTCGTCTAGAACAAAAGTGAAAGGGAGAACAACAGATGAGGTTCATCGCTCAACATAACACGAGACGTTCATTTTTGTTTGGTATAATGAGGAATTGTGAAAGTAATATATAATTAAATCATGTATCAACATAATTTGGGGCTACAAGTCAGATTGATCTTCTTGTCATTTAAACAGAGCAGCTTTTATAAACAGACAGACAATGAATCAGTCATGGTCTCCTTCAAACTCAAGAGAGAAAGTGGCAAAAAAAAGAAAAAGGCTGTGTTTTTAACGGCCCAATTTATCTGCACTGGGGAGTTGTGATAATGACACCGGTGATTTAACTCCATCCTTTTTAGCTCACCGAAGGCCCAAGGGAATGGTTTTAAAACAAGCATATCAACAGCTAGGTATCGAAATGGCCTCGTGATTTAATCCCGTTTAATCCGATTAGATGCAGTGTCATTCACCAGACACAAGTGCGAGAGCAGCGTCTGTTCTAGTACAGGACACACAGTCGTCAGGAAAATCATGCAGTTTATCAATGAATATCCTTTGAAAACATCAATATTTTCCAATACCCTTAGAAATACAGAAAATTCACACCAAATTACAAATACCTTTATAGGACTGGGACTCTTGGCTTGGTTGTGGGATTTTGGTCTGTGCAGTCAGCAGCAACTCATAGGTGTGATCCTCCTCCTCCTCCTCCGGCTCACCTCGTTCATCAATACTGCTGTTAGTAAACAAGGCCTGCAGAGGAAAAAACAAAGAGAGCAAAGGAGAACGTTGAGTAGAAGGAAAAGACTGGATATGATGTTCAGCCACAGCTCAGACCAGACAGTTTAACTGATTTTGTTTTCACTCCTTTTTCCACTTCACATTTCCTCTGTTGTCCGTCGCAGAAACGTATCATGTAATCCGATACACGTACAGTATCGGACATATTGGACACATATTACGCCCCAAAAGGTTTAATGGCGGCCATACTGCCGTAAACATTCGTGAAATATTTTCTCGCCTCTGAACTCGCCTCGTCTTCATGACCAGCACCATGATGTGATGTGTGGACCAGACGCTCTTTCTATAAATGAGAAGGAATAAACTTTTTAGTAGATATAAAATAAATATAAGCAACAAGCAACTGTACAGTATACTAGGGCTGTTTTGCTAATCATTTCATCAGTTTCAATGTTTTATACATCATTAAAAACAGGCTCTCTGGTTTTTCCAGATTCTTAATTCTTCTTTTTTCAACAATTACTGATTTATGACTGATTCATTTCTGCAATCATGCTGCAGGGTATTTTTTGACGACACATTAATAGTAACATCGTGGCATGTGCAGTATATAAAAGTGAGATGATGCTTTGGTTGTACACGCGGTGGTGTAGTGGTGCATGTGGGGTACTTAGCTTTCCTCTCACAGTCCAAAAACATACAGAGGTTCAATGGACACTCCAACTTGCAGTGGACTGGAGACCTGTGTCAGCTGGGATTAGCACCAGCAGCCTTCCCGCGACCCTCATGTGGAGGATAAAGCGGTAGAAGATGGACGGAGGGATCATTTGTAACATATAATTGTGTGTTGGTATTATGTTTTCTTTCATCTATGTGTTCTGATCTAGATTACACAACTTTCCATGATGGTAAAATTAAAAATATTATATGCAGTTTAAAAACCCTCCAAGTACCACGATAAGTGTAATGCTGAAGGGGTTTCATGGTCAGGTCTAATGGACGAGAGGACCGCTATCACCCTCTAGTGGGAGTTGTTGGATTTCATCTCTCGTTTAAAGCATATGGTGAAGCTTTTCATTCTGCTGTGTAGCATGTGTCAGCGCGTTAAGTCGGCGCGTGTCGACTTCTGCTGACCTTGCCGGCGTCACTGTCCGGCCGTCCAGAGTCTCTGTCGGAGGATTTGCCGCTGGTGAGGCTGTCCAGCGAGTGGCACGAGGTGGCCTCAAACAGAGCCTCGTACGGGCTCTCCTCCTCGGGCCCCGGGGCCAGCCCCGAGATCAACTCGGTCACCTTCTCCAGATCACCTGCAACACAGGACACAATAATGTAGTCCATAGTGTGTCCAGTGCTTCCTCTTTTATCACCAAACTTTTCTAAGTTGGGACATCTGACCTTTTTTCCGTGGGCTGGGACTCTCCTGACATGGAGGGGGAGGCGGTGGGGGCAGGTCAATCACGGGGGCTTTTCCAGTCATGTGACCTGCAAAGAGTCAAAACAGGAGATTGTGTCACAGCTACAAAAAGTGAAATCGAAACAAAACCTTTTATTTTTATTTTATTTTTTTCGCAAAAGCTCGCCACTTTTGCATCGAGAACTTTACCTAAGATGAGAGCGGCGATCTCTCGGCTCTTCTGGGAGGGCATGTCCTTGACAGTGTCCAGCGCTGCCAGGCCCTTCCGGTCGACAATGTTTACATCGATACCTGGAAAATGACAACACACCAGTACCAAGTGTCACGTGTTAATGTTTTTTTTATTTTTTTTAAAATGTCGATTGCATGGCACTGAGGTCAGACCTGCACTGAGAAGTTTCTGAACCACATCCCTCTTGCCAAATAAGGCCGCTTCGTGGAGGGCGCTGCCTTTCTCCGTCTAAGCAGAAAAGGAAACAAGAAGTTTAAAGAGTAAGAGGAACATAGCACAGAGAGGTTTAAAATAAATCATAAACCACACCTTTCTTTTACTGTTTTTTCTACGTTAAATACACTACCGTTCAAAAGTTTGGGGTCACCTATGCAATTTTTATTGTTTTGTGTTTTCCATTAAAAGTCACATTTTAATTCATCAAAAGAGTTGCAAAATGAATAGAAAATACAGTCATAAGACATTGACAAGATTAGAAATAATGATTTTTGTATTCAAAATAATAATTTTGCCCTTTCGTCAAAGAACCAGCAAAACGGTTTTCAGCTGTGCTAACATCATTGCACAAGGGTTTTCTCATCATCCAATAGTCTTCTAACGCAATTAGCAAACACAATGTACCATTAGAACACTGGAAATGGGCCTCTATACACCAAAAAATTAAAAACAGACATTTGCAGCTGGAATAGTCGTTTACCACATTAACCTTCAGAACTAAGGACATGTCTAAGTGAGCCCAAACTTTTGAACAGTCGTGTATACGAGTCAGGCTTCGCTTAACAGTCTGGTTTCCTCGCGGTCATTTCAGGTTTGTGTGTTAGTGTGACTTATGTCCACCACCTGGTCCACGTTCTCTGCTAAATATGATGTGGTCCAGGAATCAAACTGCATAATTTTCCAGTTCAGAGAGCCATTCTAACTGAAACCTGCAGAGTGCAGCACCTAAAGGACACTGGATAGATGTGCCAACCTTGATTCAGGGGAAAGTAGGACAAAGGGGGAGTATCTCCAGTCAGGTGGAAGGCACAGCTTGATGCATCAGTGTCAGTGGGAGCGAGGCTGGTTCTGCTTAGATACCACACACACCAGTGCCTTTTGCAAACTGAGAGCTTAAGAGTTTTATATTTAACCTCGTAGCTTAAGTAGGAAGTAGGGAGAGGAAGTACTGCGAGAACTGATTAAGTTACCCAACAAAGTGTTACCCATTACAGTACATTAAGAAACACTTCGGCTTTGAGGTTCACATGCGTGGTGAAATGACGTAGACCAAGGCCCCGTTCAGACGTGGTACTAACATCTGTCCTCTGTGATCCGATCGCATTCAGAGTGTTCACACCAGGCATTAAAGGGCACAGTAGACATGTGTCTGTATGTAGCATTTCGGTGCATGTATGTGTCTCTTATGAGAGAGACAGACGCTCACATGAATCAATGCTCTACTCGAGCTGCTGTAACATGAAATATGTTTACCTTGAAGAAAATGAAAAATATCATGTGACCTCACCTCAAAACACCTATAAATATGGTTTTTGCGATCGGATCTGAGGACCTTTTCAGACCAATCAGGATGTACACTACCGTTCAAAAGTTTGGGGTCACTTAGAAATGTCCTTATTTTTGAAGGAAAATAACTTTTTTTTTTTCAATGAATATAACATTAAATGAATCAGAATACACTATACATTGTTGAAGTGGTAAACGACTATTCTAGCTGCAAACGTCTGGATTTTAATGCAATATGCAATATTGCAATTTTAATTCAATATATGAGGCCCATTTCCAGCAACCATCCCTCCAGTGTTCTAATGGTACATTGTGTTTGCTAATGGTGTTAGAAGGCTATTGGATGATAAGAAAACCCTTGAAAACCCTTGTGCAATGATGTTAGCACAGCTGAAAACAGATTTGCTGGTTCTTTGACCAGAGGACAAAATTATTATTTTGAATAAAAATCATTATTTCTAATCTTGTCAATGTCTCGACTATATTTTCTATTCATTTTGCAACTCTTGATGAATAAAAGTGTGACTTTTAATGGAAAACACAACAAAAAATGTGTAGGTGACCCCAAATGTTTGTATGTATTTTAGCCTAAAACAGACCTCATAGTTGATGTCCATGCCAGCGTCCAGCAGCACCTGCACCACAGAGAGGTGTCCGTTCCGTGACGCCAGGTGCAGAGGTGTGTGTTTCTTGGTGTTGCAGCTCAGGAGGTTGGGGTGAGCGGTGAGGAGCAGCTTGACCACCTCCAGGCGACCGTAGAGCGCCGCCAGGTCCAGCGGCGTCTCAAACTTGTTGTTCCTCATGGTCGGGTCCGTGAGCTCCTCCAGCAGCAGCCGCACCACCTGGAAGTGGCCGTACTGGGCGGCACAGTGCAGCGGTGTCTCGTTGTCATTGTTCTGTTTTGAGGGGCAGAGAAACGAGTGAGACACGGTGGGGGGGGTGGGGGTGGGGGAACGGTAACAGAAACGCAGCAAACAAAGTAATAAATAGATGTAATAAAGGAGAACAGAAAGGAAGGGACACTCCACCATGAGTGAGTGAGTGAGAAGGTAGGTGACTCATTGGAGTCATCATCAATCAGTAAATAGAACCCCAACCACATTAGTAGATTAAAAGAGGAAAGCACATAGTGAGGCCTGTGGGAATATCTGGCAGAATAGGGTTCTCGAGTGAAGGACTGGAAGACATGCATGGACTAATGAGGACATGGCACAAAGCACTGGGCCGACGGGGCGCTAACGGAGACAGGTGGAGAATAGCCGGTTCAATCCCCGACCAGTCCGCAGCTGAAGTGCTGTTGAGCAAGGCACTTAACCCCCTCACTGCTCCCCGAGCGCCGCTCACTAGCATGGCAGCTCACTGCGCTGGGTTAGCATGTTCTCCACCTCACTGTGTGCTGTGTGTGTTCACTAACTCACTGCAGAATTGAATTTCCCCTTGCGGGACTTAAAGGGTTCTTAATCTTAATCTTAATCGTACACACATATATACATACATATATATAATATACATACATATACAAATACATACACATACATGTATACACATACATATATGTGTATATATATGTCGTTGTCGTATGTCGTTAATAAATGTATAGCCAAAAATCAATTCACAGGAGATTTGACGTGTGTCAAACTGTTCATGGGAAGAGATGAGTGAGCAACGTGTTACATAATATTATAACATAAATCTCTCATCAGCAGGCAGACAGTAAATAAATGGCTGAATCTGAGGACAAGTAGTTCAGATCAAAGGTGAGAAAAACCTAATCTATACAGGAAAACGTGAACAGGCAAGTTAAAAGAGCAGCAATTAAAAAAACACAAACTCAGTAAGTGGCGACTACTCCGAGTACCACCAGAGGAACCACGGCCCTAAATCAGATCGATCAATGACAACAAACTGCCCTGAGAAGCCTTCAGCACTGTGGATGAACTCCACCATGAAGAGCCAGCAGGGGGCAGACTCTTCAACTACAGGAGCTGACCTGGAGATGATATCATGGGAATAGTCTCTTTGATAAATACAGACAATGTGGATAAGGTGGAGAAGCAGAAAGCTCCAAGAAAAAAAAAAGTGACAACACCACCCTGATTCTTTCTCTTAAGGAGAACGTGTCGATCACTGAAGGTGTAACGTATGAATCTTGAATTTTGGCTCGTTTTAAACCCCCGTGTGTGGACGGGTGGGGCAGAAGATGCCAGTCATTGTGGAAGCACATGCTCCAAGAGTCGGTCATTCCAGAGTCATAGAGACACACACACAAACCGGCTGTGGCACAGAGTAGTTTTAGTCGGGGTGAAAGTTGACATTTTCACCCAGTTCACAAATAGCTGGCTCCACATGGGGTTCAGCAGGTATCTCCTCTACATTTAAGAGAAAGAGACAGAGAGACTAATAAGACTGACAAAAGCAGGTCACAGCACGACGTAGACAGAAGTGAGCAGAGGCGGAGCTTACGGACACAAAAAGGGACATCTGCCTGTCAAAGGAGGAAGTAAAGAGGCTGGTAAAGGAAAAAAATGCACAACACTTTTATTGGTTGAACTTAAGTGAACCAGGAAAAAGAAGAAGAAGAAAAAAAGAAAGAGAAATAAACTTTACTAGGAAGTAAACCAGGTCATCTGATCCAGGGAAAGAGTTTCACACTTCAATCAGAGGATCTTCCCCGTTTATACTTCCATTTTCAATTTCGTTTAGCTGTCTTTTAAATCTCACATCTGCGTAATCACAATTTTGCCCTAGAACTAGTTACAATAAAAATACTTAGAACTTTCATATGAACTTATACATGCATATATATATATATATACACACATATACACACGTACACATATATATATATACATATACACACACACACACACGCATATATATATATACATGTGTGTGTTTGTGTCCCACAGACATGTTCTGTTTTTACTGCCAAGATGTTGTCGATTATAATAGAAATAAGATGATCTTAGCATTCTGTTACTTCCCTAATTAAAAAAAATATCTCGTTACTGTAAAGTGTTGCAGGTCATTTTAAGTTAAGCGTAGACTTCAGCTTTAAAAATCAATAGGTGGAAACATTTAGTTTAGTGAGGGGTTTTTTCTTTAAGAAGTAGAAATGTGACAATAGGTGTAAAAAAAAAAAAAAGCGCTAGAAAGAAAATTCCACTTTAAAACATTGTTAAAGCATCGTTCTTAAAGATAAAAAGGGCACGTGAGCAGTCAAACAATCATGTGATGACGAGGCCTCCTCTGAAGTCTATCTGGCAGAATGACGCCAGTGACTGGCGGCCGTGCTGAAAGGGAGATTACAGTCCTTACTGTAACAGCTAAGACTTCCTGGACTGTGCACATTTTTTGTGGAAATCCTGTCTTTACGGTGACGCTGCTGCATGCAACCGCATCCTGATTTAGACCTCTGTGCAGGAGATTAGGATCTTCACTGGAGTCTGCTGCTGATTGATAAAATCTGCCCTAACTGGGAACATCTGGAGATTTAGGCTGCGTTGTGTTTCCGTGCTGCAGAATTATCTGACAGCGGAGCGAACGATGAAGGATGTCCTAGTTCTCACAACCTGGAGCGCGGAGACGGTAACGCGGTTTGACGAGCGACCTCCGTCACGTGACGCGCTGCCTCGGCTGGCAGCAGCGGCAGAGCGAGGCGGCAGTTTTACGCCGTCCTCGCCCCTGGTGGTGGTGAGCAGAGCAGCTGTTGTGACTGGTGTGCCAAAGAGCTGCCCATCCTCGCTACGCCGCCCACTGTCACGATGTGAAATCCCACGAGTGTGTTGATATTCGTGGGACACATATGCAGAGTAATATCCTAAAAACACGTCTAAGATGTCAACATCTCTCTGTGTGTGTATGTGTTTATGAGCTGAACATATTTGCGTTCGTATCATCATTCACTATCTGTGTCCCACACACAAAGTCCACTTATGGGTTCTTTATAAAATCAACAATCACTTTAATGTGTTTACAACCACTTTATGAAATGTTTATATGCTCCCTGTAAATGTTAAATATGGGGAATTAAAGCAGCAGTGTGCAACTTCTGGTAATTTGTATTGTTGATGTTATTGTTCTGCCTGTATTTAGTCTATTTAAAATTTGGAATATTATGTGTATTCTGCGTCCTTCATCTGAAAACGGTCACACTAACAGCGCGTATGTCTTCACTTTAATCGTTCACTGCGGCGTGGGAATGTCGCCGGGCGACACGGGATCCAAACGCCACTATACTGATAAAACACAGAATAAGTCGTGTGGAGCTTGGTCGATTACATTTGATAACATCTGAGGTCTGAATTTTGTTTGCTACCTTGTATCAATTTTAGTGCCGAGCACCATTTGGTGCGCTAGGTGTGTTAACGTGAGTATTTTAGGCCATCTGACATTACAAAAAAAATAATAATGCAAAAAAAATATTTTGTTTGCTACCTTGTATCAATTTTAGTGCTGGGCACGTCAACAGCGTTGAAGTTAGTTTCCATGACGACTGACCGGAAAAAGACGCGTGTGACGTTGTTTTTACGTGACTCCCGATTGTTAAAATGAGTCTCTAAAGTAACGCTAAAGTTTAAAAACAGAGGCACATACGCAGTACGCTAGCGGCGCTAAAGGAGCTAACACAGCTAACTGGTAAACGTGTCTGGACTCCGTTGCCGTGGCACAAAAAACTGCGTCACTTTAACAATTGACGTCACCACACACGTCTTTTTCCGGTCGGTCGTCATGGAAACGCGCCATGCGTTTAACTTTGACGGCGTTAACGTGCCCGGCACTAAATAATTTACATGTGTGCGTTTCTCCACATTTGTCAAAGAGGCCTGTAAGTGCTCAGTCTGAGTGCCCGGTGTTCTTTGCATTCAATGATGAAGAGAAACCATTAAACTCCATACGCCAACTCTAATTATGGATTTTTACTTGGGCACCGTCACGTATTCCACAATAAACTGTACTGTAATGAAATGACCGACTGGCTTCCTGCCATAGATTATAACTCTACTGAATTTCTTCTTCCTCTCTCTTTTTTTTTTTTTTTTTTTACAGGAAAGATCAATTTTTATTTTCAACATTCCACTTGGTCCGGTAACCCTCAAAGAAACACTGCAGTAGCTAATGGATGGATTCATTAAACGGCGCACACTTTCCAAATGCTACTTCACAAACAAGGCAATTTACAGCAGATGCCAGCTCTGCTTCTGCATCTCTTCCCCTGCAGCACCAATAGAGCTCCAGAAGCTGACATCACGCAATCCTTGCCGTGCCAACACACAAGACGGTGCCATTTTGGCAGGAAGCCGCATAGACGTATATATCAGCGGCAGAATATATAGCAGATAATATAGTATGTCACACAACTTGACTCTTTTGTAGGTGTGAATTCATAAAAAGTGAAGCTGCTTGCTCCCCAGAATGCAAAAACAGAGGAGAATATTTTTACGAGATACTGAAACATCCTGAGAGACAACAGAGTTGGATCACAGAAGACCTACAGGCAACAGATTCTGCACGTGTCCAACACTTTTGTCCAGCTTTACAGTAGACATATTATACTATACTATTTCTGCAAGTTAACCTATTTCCCTGGTGTCCTAATGAACATGTCTGTGACATGCATTGGTCAAAATACCATAAGGATGAAGCACCACAGCAGTTCAATCACTCTGCCAAAACAGCCCTCGCTTTCGAGTGCCTGTCTCTTTAAATGCAAATGACACAGGAAACTACGTCAGCGTCACTGAGGCTCCGGCAGCTAACAGCAGTTAGCATTTGGAACATATATATCATCTGCAGACTCTAGCCGGCACATTGCCGCCATAAATAAAATGTATCTACTGGACACGTAAATCCTCTGAGGCTGGAAGTTTGTGTAGAACTCTGTGCTGCACTGTGGAGCCAAGAATAGAAGACTTTGCGGACTTCTGCTCTTCCAGATACTATTGCCCTCGCCTGCATTCTCGCGTTTTTTTAGCAACAAAGCGGAGCTCCACAAGACAACAGTTCTAGGAATGTCTCATTGTGACGTAGCAATGAGTGCGGAAGTCAACATCGCGTTTTTTATCTCCTGTACTTAGACTGAAGCGGACCACAAAAACATGACTGGGTCATCTTTTTTCCACACTTTGCTTACTCATAGGGCCTCCAGAGTCCCAAATATAAATATTTAAATGATTAAAAAGAGGATTTTGCATAATATGTCCCCTTTAATATCTTGTTTATTTTACATGCATTAATTCCGAACGCGTTCTCGAAGGTGGGACGAGTGAAAGTTCTCTTATCGAGAAGGAAGGTGAGCAAGTCGGAATACAACAGACCTGGAATAATGTCCACTCTGGCTGTTTCCATACTGGTGAAAAGAAGCAGAGGGCATTATACGGCTCAGAATATATTCAGACCGCCATGTTCTGCGATAGTTTGCTCACCGTCGGTGCATTTTAAGTGGACGGGGGACTCTGACAGCTTCACACTGGCACTGGTCATTTCTGCAGACGCCTTTCCTGCCACCGTGAACTTGATGTTCTGAGCTCTATCGGCTGCAACTTACAAAAGAAGATGCTTGAAATGTGCAAATATTAAGGCTCGATGATCACACCATCATGGTTTGTTTTTATTCGTGAAGGACACGTCCGTCCCTCAGGTGCTTCTCAGACATTACTCTGCAGCCATTTCCTTGGCACAATATTTCAGGTTGGACAAGCAGAAGGCACAAAGCAGATGATGAGGGAAGACCTGGACACTGACGTGACACACGGAGGGGATAAATGAGCATACTGGCAGAGAGCGAACAAATGTGCCTTGAGGAAGGAAGGAAAACTCTGCTCCACTTGATAATGAGGCGACCGTGTCCACAGAAATTACTTCTGCTGCTGCCGTCAGAAACTTTCACTCCGTCACTCGGTGCTCTGAGACACTGCAGTCAGACGGGAAGACACACGATCCATCCATGGGTTCACCCTTTTTTTTTTACTATATTATTTGTCTTTTCTGGAGCTTCAGTTTTTGCAGGGCATGATGCAGCTGTTAGAGCTCATCTCTCGAGTCTGAGGATCTCATCTAAACACATATTGTAAAAGACATGTGACCTATATAGAAAAAAATGAAGCCCGAGTGAAAGGTAGCATGAGACGAGTCAGAGTAAACCAAGGGGCCACATCTTATTATAGAGTGGTAAACTGGAAATATGATAATCAACAACAATTAGGTCAAATAAAACATAAAAACAAGCCGTTTTGTGTGGAACCACGATTCCTGTATGTCCAGATGTGAGTTGTTTTAGGGAATTATATAATAAAGGTCACAAAAATCACAATATATTGCATCTATTGAATCTGTGAATGAATCTGTGAAGCAGGCTCAATATCATGTGATAAGTTGTCAATTCCTTCTTCACGACGCCTTTGAAACATCTAAAGTTACTAACCCACCAAGGACACGATCAAGGAGAGACAGCAGAGAGGTGTGATGCACAAAACATTAATCTGACTGACTGGACCAGGCTCAGAACTGGACCGAGTCCAGTCCAATTCCCTTAATGTGCCTCAACGGGGACCAGTGGATGCCCCCAATTCTTCCAGCCTTTCAAGCCTCATCACACACCTTTCATGTCTGGCTATAGTTTTACGCTGCACAAACACCACCACCACCACCACTACGCACTGTACAACCAATAAGCCGTGACACTGTTACTATGACAACATCCCGCCCCTCTTCTTCTCATCGGCAACGCAAGCTCAGAGGCACAAACTGGCAGCAGCAGCAGCAGGAGGAGGAGGAGGAGGACGAGGAGGAGGAGGGGCCAATTCTCCCATTTCCACACTCGCACAGAAATGCATAGCACGGACGTCTCGTCTTTGATGCTGATGCAAAGAGACTGGTGCGCTGAAACGCTCCCATCCTCTCTGCTCCTGGGGTGCGATGAGAGGGAAGGCACGAGTGCACCCCGCCCACTCAGTCACATGACGCCATCAGCCATGACCAGGGCCAGAGTCAACGCTGCCACGTCCATGTTTTTATCATATATTTATTTATTTATAACCAGGAATCATGGTTGCCAGGTAGTGTTTGCATTAGGTCACATCACCCATAAACTTAACCTACTCCTTTTTTTTTTTGTGTATGTGATGGATTTAAGACAAAGTAAGAAAAAAAAATGCAGTCAACTCACACCCTGATAATAAAATGTCAGTGTACTTGAAAGTTTGCCTCGCGATTCGTCTCGGGAGAAAATGTGACATGCACAAAAATAGTCTCTGCGACTTTTAGCGCCGGCCCGGGTGAGTTTCCAGCTCTGCAGTCAAAATCACACGTGCACGTTCACACTTCTCACCGCTCTAACTGTGAGAGGCACAGTGACACTGTCAGCTCTGCAGTGTTGCCTCACACTGGCATCGCACTCGTGAAGACGGGCTGCGAGCGGGGATTCCCCTTCGTATGTGTATCTAACGGTACGGCAGTGAAACAGGAATGTAAGGGAACCTGTAGTAATATCCTTATGTGCTACATGTACAAGGTCACCAGCTAAATGAAAGATAAAGAGTAAAAGCTGCATTCAACCTTCTGGTTTGTTCTCAGTATGAGCATCTGATGGATTCAATGATGGTTGGGTTAAAGACATGCTACGTAATATTTCAGAATTAAAACATCTATAAACGACAATTTACGTCAGCCAACATTTTTGAATCACTCTTATGTATTTATATACATGTTTGTATTCAAAGTAATGGACTCTTATTTGGATTGTTGTACTGTTCTGCTGCTTAAAGCGGACCTAGAACGGAAGTTTCAATTCACACTGTTTTTTTAGTGTGCATCTGCGCCATTACCTCGTTTATGAAGCCCTGAAGTTTCAAAACAAACAGTTCAGCCACTGCTGAGAACGCTGGGTTGTATTGTAATCTCGGGCTCAGCGAGGTTTCTAAAAAAACCCCGGTCCGATTACGTAAACAGCATTTCTCCTGAACAGCAGATCCTCCTTCTAGCACTAGTCCGGGTACATCCGGTTGCGTACATTGAACCTCAGAAGAAGAAGAACGTCCGTTGTGGAGGTTTTTCACGAGCGACAGTGTCTTCTAACCCTGGGTCTGACTCCGGGTCAAAGTCGTAAAAGGGACTGTGGTGGGGAGTCGTGAAGAAGCTATTTTTTAACATTGTTAAAACAATGTTTTGATAATGAGTAGCAGTGCATCCACCGTTCCAGAGGGGGGAGCTGCGCTTCTGAGAGCGGGCGTGCCGATTACGTCACTTCCAGGTATTGGCCAGTCCCAAGACAGTTGGGAAAGCTGTCGTTGGCTGGCCAATCACAACACAGTTATGTCTTCCGGGTGTGAGAGTTCAGTGTGAAACGGCGCGGCTGACGAGAGCTTCAGTGAGGAGAGATTTCTATCGGCTCGTTTCCAGCAACTAGGAGGTTTTTGACCATGAAAACAAGTTATTGTATGTAAGTAGACCTCCATAACTCACATATTATGTGCGATAGGACCACTCGATGGGAGCTTTAAAGCTCTCCGAGACAACAATTCCCATCATCCCACGCTGCTTCTTGTTTCGACTAAAAGACCAACTAGTGGCAGAAACTTACCGCGAGTCAGAAAGCGTCAGAAGTTGAAATTTTGTTTCTTAATCTTTTTTCTATTCCGTTAAAACTTAATCTCTTACAGGTTTTTCTTCCCACTGTAAGTTATTTGCTAAATCAATTTAGCATACCATTTTTTGTAGACCATTCCATTTTGGAGACAAGTAGTCTGTATTAGGACGTTTTCTCCACTTCCTTTAATCCAGAAATAGGTCTACTTGTACATACTTATTCAGCAGAAAAACCATTTAGTAATCATTATGAAACTGTATAGTAAGCAGCAGCACTGTAGAGGTAGGTTTAAACTAATCTTAATGGCTGATGACTTTCTGGGGCATTTTTGGCCAAAACCTGGTTCATAATTCCTGACCCTGCTGGTACAAAGGTAGCATCGCATGTCACAAAAAAGATGAACATCTGTGGTAGAGGGCATGCTGTAATACAGAGTCATTTGACGTAACAATTTGGAGATCACGAGCAAACATGAGTGGAAAGCCAGACGACAGAGATGCACTGATGATAGCCAGTGGGATTAAAAGCCTCCCCATATCTGCAGCAGTGAGCAGCAGCAGCAGCAGCAGCAGCAAACCAAAACCAAGCACATCAAGCCAACACAGCAAGTAAAAGGAAATGATGTTGTTTTTTCGGCAGCAGCACCGTGTGTACACACCTTGGCATTAATATAGGGGTCAAAGGGCCCACAGCGTTTGAACTCTTTATGGTCTACAGAGCTCTGGGAGGGAGAAAGAAAAAGATAGGCCAATGGCTTTGGTTCAGACAAGCAATGAACAAACAAATGATGATAACAAAATGCAGAAATAAAAAATCAAAAGTTGAGTTAATGTACAATCAGGTGTCATTGGACAGGCATGGAGAAATGACACAAAATGAGACCAAGAGGCTTTTTCCAACCGTTTCTTCTTCTTTTTCTGGTTTAATCTGAGGATCTTGGATTAGTGTAATGTTACTCATAATGGGTCATTTCTCCTCAACCCAAACAGAAATGAGATGATGCTGGAGGAGCAGTCTGTGAGGTGAGCAAACCAAACAAAATATCAAACACATGAGTTAAAACAGTTAAAATGGTTTGAGCAAACAAGCATTTTCTCACACAGGCGTGGCGTCAAAGCGTTCGCATAGTATCACATAGCACCGCGGTGAAAAGCGATGATGCACTGAGTTTAATGCACTCTTCCTGTCCAAATAAAAATCACGTCATGCTGTAAGAGACTTTTAAGCCAAAACAAGTAAAAGTTTTGCTAAAATAAATCAGGGATGGCTTGAGTCACCACTTGTTTTGTGCCAATATTGCAACCTCAAATTTATTAACGATGACCAGTTATTTCAAAAAGATAACATTTGCAGCCCTCACTAACATTACATATTTTTCTTTACAGCATGTCGACTGTGAGTAGCGACGTGTCAAAGTGTTCTTTAAAGTTTTTTAAACGACTCGTCTTGAGTTTTAATTTTCTTTTCCAATATCTATCTACAAAGCAAGTTGTGTCTGTGTGTCTGTGTGTCTGTCTGTGACGGGCATATCTCGCTGACCGTTAGTCAGATCGCCCTTAGAATTTAGATATGGGTTGAGCATGGCCTGATGGTGTGCATCCTTGATTTTCAAATTTTTTGGAGGATTTAAGTTTTTGCTGATTTATAACGCTGCACTTAAGCCGATTTATCACGCTACACCAGGCAGGCAGCGGCTCATCAGCAGCAGCTGCGCTGTCTGGAGGTGGGAGTGAAGAGGCTGTCCTCACGGTGGGTGAGACATTTTCACACGGTTCACCGCAAAACATGGTGTTATACTAAAAAGACGAAGTGTCCATTCACCAATACGCGAGCACATATTTATTTATCACTAGCATGCTACTATTTTGTGGCTAACTTGGTGAACCCGTTTCCAAAGGTAACCTAGCGAGGCTATGATTAGCATTAGCGTAGGGCAAACATAAAACAAACGCTGTGCAACCTCATGAGGCACAATGCAATTTTTTTTACATTTTTGATTAGCATTAGCGTAGCTAGCTGTTGAGACCAGGCAGACAGCGTCTCATCAGCAGCAGCTGCACTGTCTGGAGCAGGGAGGTGTGAGTGAGGGTTAACTCGGCGAACCCGTTTCCAAAGGTAAGCTAGCGAGGCTACAATTAGCATTAGCGTGGCTGACAGTCACAACAGCTAGCTACGCTAATGCTAATCGAAAATTGAAAAAATTGTGTTGTGCCTAATTAATCCCATTAAATGATTTTGGCCAGCGTCAGTCCACTACAGATACTGAGAACAGAATCGGCTAACAATAAGCCCTACCATGTGGAGAAACGATCAACTTTATGTGCCGACTAAACCATTAGCACAGCAATGAATTAATTACAAGAGAACCTCAGTTTGAAATGTCTTCATTTTAAAAAGGTGTTAATGCGTTTCCACACAAAATTTAAGCAAACCGAGATCAAATCACTTCAGTGCCGGCGTCATTTCACAACTCATGATATTATCACCCAAGTTAAAATTGAGTGAAAAACCAAAAAAAAGGAACTGTAAGAAGACTGGAAATAAAAATAAATGCATACATGTATGCACAAGCAAACACAGCAGAAACGAGGCAGAAATTGAGAAAATGCTGCGTCAGACCTGTTCGTTGAGTCTAGGGTGCGAAGGTCCCTGGTGAATGAGCAGTTTGACGATATGTTCATCTCCCTTCCACGCAGCCAGGTGCAGAGGGTAGCAGCCCTTGTTGTCAGCAATGTTGGTTAAGGCCTCGTTTCTCAGCAGCGCCTCCACCACCTCGCTGCAGATCGTTTTTTTAAAAGAAACATGAACGGTCAGAAAAAAAACCAGCAAGAGCGTAAACCGCACTAATAAATAACCAAAGCCCCCCCATCGTTAAACGGTGTTAAGAGTCAATCAATAGCTTTAGCTTCATTCCCTATGGGACAATTGTCTTTAAGGGGAAGAGCTCGTTTAATGCAGACGATGAAGAGAGGGACTGTAACAAAGACATTTCCCCCAAATCCCATATTTAAGCCTCATTTATACTGAAATAAGTGGCTATACTTGCACAGTTTTCACCTGGGAGAAAAGAAACAGTGGTTTTTCACAACAACACAAATCTCAGTAACAATACAGTCAAAAAATCCCCAAGTGGTTACTATTTTGTATCTTGTACTTCCCTCTCTAAATTGTATGATTGAAATCGCAACGCGGCCTCCTCCAAATTTCAAATAGCAGGAGGTGAAACATCTATCAAAGCCAAAATGTGTGATAATATAATTTTAATCCTATGCACATATTATTCTCCAGACTGAAGAAATCATTTGAAATGTTTTTTCAAATGAGACTGATGTAAAAATGACCGTTCCCTCGGATATCGCAATTCATATTGCAATCGCGATTCCTGTCGAAATAATCGCAATTAGATATTTATTCAAAAACATTCAGCCAGTCAATTGATCCAGTTGATTAAAAATTTGAAAAATGATCAAAGTTATGCTCATGGGCAGAAAATGAATGCACGTTGCCCGGTGTTTTTCCAGAAATGAAGCAGATTGAGGAGAAATTGCAACTATTACAAATTACAACTTTGCAAAACTATTTCGTTTTAAATTTAATGTTATCGTTTATCTCTTTTTATTGAATGTATTTATTTTTAACGTCACCCATCCTTTAATTGTCTCGTAAATTTGTACAATTTCTATATTTACTTTCACTATACATGGATGAGAGATGACTGATGTGACAGTCATGAGCTACCTGAAGTAATTTTGGTTTGGATGGTGGTTTATTTTCCTTCCTGTTTTAATATCTTCATAAATACAGAGAGCACTTGTATGTTGCTTCTATGTTTTAATAAAAATCTATAAAATCTATTTGGGGAAAAAAAACCAAAAACACTTAATTTAATAAGTTGGAATGGATTATTTATCACTGATCTACCTGTGTCCATTGAGGGCAGCGTGGTGGAGGGGGGTGTATCCAGTGCTGTCCACACAGTTCACATTGGGGCCTCTCCAGATGCTGTTTTTTTTTTTTTAAAAGTAAACAAAGTAGAGAAGATGTGTCGTTATATACTTCAGTTACACACAAAACACACTCGCATACACACACACACAGCAAACAAAGCCTGCCTATCCCTGTGTAAAGTCTCTACCTGTGGGTGTGACCCGAGTGTGTTCTGATCACTATCTCGCATCACAGTCTCTATCCACAGCTGTTCACCACACACACACACACACACATGCAGCCCAACCCCGGTGAGACGGCAGGAATGTATAAGCACAGAGCCAACAGCAGAAGCATCGAACGAGGAAAACAGGCAGGGGAAAGAGAGGAGCAGCTAATAGATAAGCTAATTTTCTCTCGTTTACAGTAAAGTATGTAACCCAAGCACTGAAGTAGAATGGGCTTTTCTTATGCGGCACAATAATAAACAACAAACAAAGCACGGAGACTGAGCCAAAAAAGCACCAGAGCGCCGTAAGAACTGTAAACTTGGCCGACGTCGGCTGAAGTCGGCCCGTCGTCACCTCCGATTGGCTCGTTTCTTTTAATCTACTAAACGGCCCTGTAGCGGGGAATGAGAGAGGACAGTGATGTACAGGGGGGAGGTAAAGAGTAAAGGAGAGAGGGAATGAGTAATTTAAGAGGCTAAAGGATGTCAGCCGAGATGGAGTGCCAGCCGAGGATGCGAGGCTCTCCGAGAGGCCTTAACACCATCCTAAATAAATCATGTCACACGGAAATCCCAGCTCGAGTGAACCAAATATCCGAGACCAGAGTCGTTTGCCATGGAGAAAGAGAACGGGAGCAAAACCTCACAGAGAATCAAAGACGACTGCAAGAGTTCTTCTCTCAGAAGAAACTTTTTTTTAACTATTTGCTTATTAATAATGGCAGAATGACTGAGAATCCTGGAGTGAAGTCCTGACAGTGTGTCCTGAAGTTTAAGTCTTTTCTTTTAGAATATTTCACTAGTTTCATTACTACCTAGAAAAGCACTCGGAGAGCGCAGACCTCCGCCAAGGCAGCTCAGTGCTTACAAAATACACCCTGCGGATCATGCCCAAAATTGTATCACTTGTTCCTGGTTTCCTGAAATTTCATCCAAATCTGTCCGTGACTTTGAGTTATGTTGCTAACAGATGCACAAACAAACAAACAAAAAACTCCTGGTGGAGGTCAACTAGAAAAGCACTTGGAGCAGCTCAGTGCCTACAAAATAGCTATAAAATAGCGATAGCGTCTACGGATCACGCCCAAAATTTAATCAATTCTTCCTGGTCCCATTTTGGACATTTCCTCCAAATCCGTCAGTGACTTTTCAAGTTATGTCGTTAACAGACAGACAAACAAACAAACTCCGGCAAAAACACGGTGGAGGTCAATAACATAAAACGTGTAAGAACAATGACAAATCTACTTTTTGGAATCAAAACAAATTATTTGGTTGACCTGTAATGTGCAATATGTCAAATATCTATATAATCCAAGGGCATTTAACATTATGTGTGTACGACATGGACACAGCTTATGATATGGAAAATAGCCTTAACCCCAGATTTAGCAGCTTCATAAATGATTACTGGGTTATGCTGGCAAAGAGCTGTGTGAGTGAGAGAGTTCTCTCTCTCTCTCTCTCTCTCTCTCTCTCTGCCACCAAGAGAAACAACACATCAGACCATTTTGAACACACTCACGGTCAGACACGGATGAATTGGTCCATGTTTTATCCATCGTTGGAGGAGTGGCAGCAGCAGCATGCTCACACACACCGTCATCGCATCGGCTACAGTGCAACTTTGCTTCACGCACACACACACACACACGCGGCTGGATTTTGTCGCAGTAATGGCCATTTTGCCCCCTAAAAATGCATCTCCCATAATAGCTCGGAGCAGCCTGCAATTACACAGTCAGAGCTGTCTCGTTAAATGAGTGTCTTGGAGGGCTCGAGTGCAGCCTGCAGAACAATGTGCTCGACGGAGCACAGAAGACACAACATTCGCCTAGTCATTTTTCTAAGGGTGGGTGTTGCTACCGATTTCCTTAATCAATTTGCTTCCGATTCACAAGGTCCCCCATTTGAGATATTTCAGTGTTCATACCAAATTTGCTTCTTTATGGGAAGAGATTAGGCACCTGATATTCAATTCAATTTTGATTTTATAGCTCCAAATCACAACATACACCATCTCGAGGCGCTGTACATAGACAACATCTGCCTCGTCCGGTTGGGGTGAAAGGATAAATGGGGAAGAGAAAGGACAATATATATGCACCTAGTATTGGATTTTATTTTGCACTACAATCAGTACTCCTTATTTATACCGTTTTAAAAACACATTTTTATATTACTATGTTTGTTCTTTTTTTGGGCTCTTTTTTCATTTCGTTGTGTTGCTACACTGAAATTTCCCAGCTTGGGATCAATAAAATAAAGCACATACATCCATCTATCCATCTTATCAGAGAACTAATGCTGCAAATTGTACAAAATTAAGAATAAAAACATATTTCAATTCAAAATATCCAACCTAGAATCATCAGACAGCTTGAAATAATTACCAATTTGTCCAGCAGCAGCAGCTCTCTTTGCTTATCAAATCAGAGGAAGACAACAATGCTGTTACGTGGCGTGTGGAAGTATTTCTGGTTCAAACTCACACAACGCAGTTGCAGATTCAGCTGTTAGTTTAGCAGTTAGTTCCACCTGCAGCTTAAAAGCAGAGTTGGCAGCGGAGTTATCGGAGCTAATGGAGTGAGCAGAGGCATCTCACACACACACACACACACACACACACACATGCTTCTGAGTTTTCTAAGTCTATGAGGACCTCTGTGCACAAACTTTGACAGATGACCCACTGGGGTCACAGGAGCATTTTCCTGGTTGGGACCAGGCACAATGTCCCCACAAGGAAAAATGTCCCCACAAAGAAGGTGGCGTTTGCCAGGGGGTGGCCCACACGCGCATAGAAAGACGAGGGCGCACACAGCACACACACACAAACAGGCGCCTGCCATCATGTTTGCCACTCTCAGCGAGATGGCTCACTCTGTAAAAACCAATGTTGTCACCCCCCAGAATATCACAGTCAAGTACCACGTGGGCAAATACTGAGGTTATAATACTATACAATGTTTTCCATTAAAAGTCACACTTTTATTCATCGAAAGAGTTGCAAAATGAATAGAAAATATAGTCAAGACATTGACAAGAATAGAAATAATGTTTTTATTCAAAATAATAATTGTGCCCTTTCGTCAAAGAACCAGCAAAACTGTTTTCAGCTGTGCTAACATCATTGCACAACGGTTTTCAAGGGTTTTCTAATCATCCAATAGCCTTCTAATGCGATTAGCAAACACAATGTACCATTAGAACACTGGAAATGTGCCTCTATACACCTATGTACTCCATTTAAAACCAGACGTTTGCAGCTAGAATAGTCGTTTACTACATGAACAATGTATAGAGTGTATTTCTTATTCATTTAATGTTATAGTCATTGAAAAAAAGTGATTTTCCTTCAAAAAATAATGACATTTCTAAGTGACCCTAAATCTTTGAATGGTAGTGTACAAATATTGCTCTAAGGATTCTACGAATCCATATTGGATCTTTCAAATGAAGATTGGTGTGAATTGGAAAATCTAGATTGTTGAACCCAGTCCTAAAATGTTTAAAAATGGAAAAAAGAGTGTGCAATCATTGTCAGCTCATGCAGCTTCACAAAGTGCACGTTTTCACTCCTCGTTTTCTTCAGCGCCAGTAACCAAATTTGCAGTAAAGAGAAAAGCAAAAGATGGCTTGCACATGGCCGGTAAACACATCAAAAGGCAAAAAAAAAAAAAAAAAACAGAGACAGAGGCAGACCTTCAGCTGCTGCCCTAGATAAGAGTTATGTAAGGGCTTACGGCAAATCCCCATAAAGAAATAAACATAAACACAAACGGAGCAGCGGCTACGACAAGTTCGGAATTGAACAAATTCAGACACAGAGCAAATCATGATTATCAGAGTCCACAATTAACAGGTCTGCTGTCATTTGCTTGGTCATTTCCTGCCAGCGAACGTCATGCTTTTTAAGCTCCGTTGCAGAAATGACTAACAATGACTTGCTTAGTTCTGCAATACAAAGCCTCTCTGATGCATCACAAGACGCACGAGTCTCATGTCAAATCAAAGAAAATCTAGAATAAAAGGCAAATGTTAGTGCTGTGTTTCACACTGGACGTCCACAGTGGATATGACTGATGCGACACGGTCAGAAATACCACAAAAGCCACCGAGAAAACCCCAAATGTTCGACAAAACCCTCCAACAGAGGGTGTAACGCAGCATAAACCACAATATTATCCGCCTCTGTGGTTTTTTTTCCCATAACATTACAGCACTAATGGATGATAACGATTCATATCAACGGTCTCTCTAACGCGCCGAGGAAATGAAACCGTCTGCTCAATACATTTCTCCCACCGTCACTCACAATATTAACGTTTCGCTGTAAGCAGCGCTGCCTGTGGTGCCGCAGCTTTAAGTGCAGTCAAAAGTGTGACGTCCTCTCAGCATTTTGGCAGCACGGTGCTCAAGGGCATGAGTCAGAATGCTGCTCGACAATCCACTTCATCCTCTTACTACGGCTCACTACCAACCTATCCGACGGGTTTGGGGCTTTGGCCCGTAGCAGGGAGATGGGGGGGCAAAACAGTTGATTGGGTTTGGTTGGGGGGGGGAAGGGGGGCGGGGGGGGACACATTCATGGGAACTGGCTGAGGAATTCCTGTTTGAAAAGCTGGCCTAATCCTTAATTTCCCTGAGGGAATATCAGCGGGATGAAGCTGAAGTTTGAAAGAGATTCTGGGAGGGCGTTAATTCTGCTGTGTGCTGTGCAAAGAGCCAGTGTGAGACGAGGAGGGATGACATTTTCCCTTCTTTTAAGCATGATCTGCACTTATTAGTTTATGTGACGCACATGTACCATTCACAAAAAAACACAAGCTTATACAATCACTTCTGTACTAGTGTTGCTTTTAACAATAAATATTACATTATTAAAAACGATGAAGTCAATTTTGTGGTCCATTTAAATGGATGTGGCATTGAGATTAAATCACTTTTAAATAAATATTTGCATTCATGTTTGAAGATACGCGCATAGCTCTATAGAGCATTTTGTATATACGTATGCGTGGAGAGAACAAATATCCTTCTTTATCAAGTGATAAAGCACATACTATTAGGGGTGGGGGAACAAATTGATTCATATAAGAATCGCGATTCTAATCATACACAATTCTGAATCGATTCATAAACTAACATGTTTTTTTTGTTTTTTTTGAAGTTTCTATTTTGAAAAACCACACAAAACACCAGTTTGTGTTACTTTTGTTCAGTGTATGTTTGTAACTTCTGGGAGAAAAAGGTCATATACATAACATAACATAACATCAACAACAGATGTTCAAGCCCAATTTATACTTCTGCGTAAAGTGCTCTGCGTAGGTTACGCAGAGTCCTCTGCGTCAACGGAGAGCCTGTCGAAGAGCCTCTGCGTCGTCTCCGACTGCACAAAATATTTTTTAAGTGTCCGTCACTCCGTCAAGGGACACAGAGACGGCAAGAGCTGCGATTGGTCCTCAGGACAGGCCGAGCGAAGCTGCTCTGTGCCGGCTCACAGTGAGCACCGAGCGTCCACAGAGGCGGAGCTGATCCCCGCCAATAACGTCGCTGCCAAACTATAAATATGTCATATCTTAACACACACAGCACATGTTTAGACTCTAAATGGCCAATTTCTCGCCTCAAATGATCTTAAAACTGCGTTCCGTCACACAGAAAAGTGACAAACGGCAACCGTTTCAACAACAACAGTCTTTCTCTCTCTTTCTCTCTCGGACGCCATTGCTCACTGTAGCCATAAGCACAACAACCTTGCGCAGCAACCCCTACTGATCGGGCGGGAAATTGCAGAGCGTGTCCGTCACCACGACGCAGAAGTACAAAGGCTCGAGGCGTCTCCGCGGTGACGCAGTCGGATAACGCATTACGCAGTCGGAGAAGTATAATGTGGCCTTCACAGTAAATGCATCAACGCACATCAAAATTCAGTAGTAGGTTTTAAGCAAATAAGAACCCAGGTGAGTGTGAATCGGTATCAAATAAACAGATTTGTCCTCCAGCCTATTAGCGGTGGGACCACACTGCCAGGAGGATTAGTCTGGCCCAGGGCTCTGAGCCCAGCAGTGACTGGCGCATGTCAGCCACCGTGGAGGAAATTGGGCTTAATTAAGCCGGCGGCTGGCGGCTGGTGAAACCAGATGTCCTGCTGCCAAACAGCCAACCTGAGCATCTGCTCCTCAGCAGGGGAAGAGATGGCGGTACCTGCCAGATTCCTCCCGGCCGAACGGGAGACGACGTCGACTGACTGACTGACTGAGCGAGCTAACTCTCTCCCCAAGATGCCATGTTCAGCCCAACGTACAACAACTGTGAGGAAGCGGCACACGCTCATCACGTAGGAGTCTAGTAAAGGATGACACATTCAGAGCTGTGAACCTGTATCACAAGTTCAGCAGCAACAGACACAACTGTTGCAACAAGCAATCAATGACACATCTATGACGAGGCCTTAGCAAATAAATCTCTGACTAACAATAAATCTCGGTCTCCCTGTTAAAATAGTAGCGCGTAGCTTTGAAATACTGGCAAATATCCATTATATTCAAACCACTGTTAAGTGATTTTACACAATACCCATCAGCTCCACACAACTCTGTGTTTCTCAGTGTCCAGTGGAGTATGACTGTAGATATTTTTGTCTTCTTTTGGCCACAAGTCTGTTTTTATAAATTCTTTGTTATATGGAGTAGAGCTGAAACAGTGAATTGATAACTAAATTAATAGTCACCTATTTTGATAAACAAAAATTGAAACTTTTCATTATTAAAACAATACTTCTGATTGTTTTAGCTTCTTAAATGTGAATATCTTGCTCCACATCACAAAGAAATCATTAAAACTGAATCATTTTGGTCTGTGGACAAAACGAGACATTCGAGAACATCACCCAACATTTCCAGGTTTGACAAACACTGATCAACGTTTTTTTTTTGTTTTTTTAGCATTTTCAGACATTTTATGGACCAAACGATTAATCGAGCCATCGAGAAAATAATCTACAGATTAATCGATCAAGAAAATAATCGTTAGTAATGTTTCTGTTCACTAAGACCAAGCAAAGGCAGAATAACAACTTCAACAACAACAAAAACCAACAAAGGTTGCACTGAAAATGTACATTCAAAACAAAACATCGATCGTTGTTGTCGTTGATATTTACGCCATAAATATAAAGTGCCAATAAAGACTCTCTCCGTCTCACAGCTGATGCTTGGAGACATAGAAATTTCTTCGTTTTCCCATTCAGTCTCGACAAAAAAGAAGAAAGAAAAAAACCCTTGATTGAGTCATCAACGTGGCCCACAAACGCTCCATAATGAGCTTCTCACAGAGCGACTGTGCTACAGCAGGAGGTGTGAATAAACTGCATATGCCCACAGTCTGTGATGAGAGCGCGGTCCAGGAGGCTCCAGCAGAACAATCAAAATGATGGGCATGAAAAGCACTAATGGCAGGCTGCAAATGTGCGATGAATATATATCGAAAAGGGAAGAATCGAGATAGAAAGGGGGCAAGAATTGGCAAAAGAAATTCACATTCAGTCACATCCCGTCTTCTAAAAAAAACATCATTTCCCTACACCAACACCACTGAACAGCTACATAGATCTCTACAACCATTTCATTTTATTGTGCTTATTTATTTTGCTCAGTGAAGAAAATGCATCTACATGCTGCTAATTTAACTAGAGAAGAGAACATTTGACTTCTGCAGTTGGGGGCAAGAAAAAAATGTGTATATACTGCATATCAGTATCGGTTATTGGCCCAAGCACTCTACTATACAGCATTTCGGTTAATGGCCAAACGTCCAATATTGTGCATTCCCTACAAGAAACAAAAGCAGCAAAAAGAATGACCGAGAATTTCTTTTGAAAAAGCTGAAAACAAGAAACTGAAAGCACTGTTACGGCACTTTTAGTTCATCGCTGTTAAGGCCACATTATTACTTCTACAACTGCGTAATGCGCTATCCAACTGCGTAACCATGGAAGCCCCCCCGAGCCTTCATAGTCCTCCGTCGTGGTGCCGGATACGCACTGCAATTTCCCACCCGATCAGTAGGGGTCGCTGCGCAAGGTTGTTGTGCTTCTGGCTACAGTGAGCAATGGCGTCCGAGAGAGAAAGACCGTTATCGTTGTTGCAGCTGAATAACATTGAAACTTTTGACACATTATTACGATTTTAACGAATTTAACAACCTTATTGGACCGTTGAAGGACATGGACACAGAAAACCACTTCAGGTACTTCTGAATGTCGGCCGGTAAATTTCTACTTCTACGCCATGTGCTACCTCATATTAATCATCAGGTCACCCACCGCATGCCCGTTGGGTGCCGCCCAGAGACTGGCTGAGGACCAATCGCAGCCCTTGCCGTCTCCGTTGCCCCTTGACGGAGTGACGGACACTTCATGCAGTCGGAGACAACAGAGAGGCTCTCTTCGTAACCGACGTAGAGCACTTGACGCAGGAGTATAAATTGAGCTTTAGTCAAGTCCAATAACAACCAATTAGGACGTGAATGCAGGTAACTGGGTCGTTCTTTTCAAAGGATTTCTGCCTGTCCAGCTCTGGAGCTTTCAACCAATCAAAGCCAGGAGCATTTTCAAACGTCGCCATATTTTCAGGCTTGCAAAAAGCGCATTTTTTAATCTAAAACAGAGTCGTGTTTTTAGAGTAGTAGTAGTAGTGCTTAGTCATGGTACGGAAAACACCAGCCCACATTGTGCTTCTTTTATAAGGATGCAGAAACAGCAGAGTGTGGGGGAATTTCGAGAAAATACCCTGGCTAAACAGTTTCCTGTGAACATACGGAGGGGCAGCGCCATAACTCTGGCTCCAAGTGCAACATGTTTGATGTCTGTGGAGTGGAGCGGAGGTTGGCTTTGGCCCAGCAGGTGGGCAAGAAGTTTGCCGAGAGTAGCAGAAAGTTAGAGAAAGCAGAAAGACGCCAGACACTAAAAGGCTAAAACGTCTGGGTCGAGGGCTGCTAGCACCTGCACAGGAAAGAGGGCTGTTGTTGTTCTTGTACTTCTAAGTTCATATTAATAATCGCACTCGCACACACAGAAACACACAAGACTTATCTTTTCCATTTGTCCGTTTGTTATTACAAGGTTCGCTGACTGGGGTGAAACACAGTTCACAACAAGCACGAGGAGGAGGAGTCAGTAAATATGTGCACATGAGTAACTTTCTCCTCAGTGTTTTGTGTCCGAGCTCTTCTTCAGTAGGGCTGAACTACTCTGCTTAAAGATCTAATTGTGGTTTTTTTTTTGGAGAGATACTGCAATTCGATTCCCAAAAATGAACATTTTAAGCTTCGGTTTAACATTCACCGTGTCACAAAATGATGGGCTGAAACATTAAATCAATTAATAAATTCAACGTCAACTATTTTGATAATCGATTAATCAGTTTGAAGCTTTTTTTCATGATTAAAACCTTATTTCGGATTGTTTCAGCTTCTTAAATGTGAATACGTTATGGTTTATTTGTCCCATAAAACAAAGAAATCATTAAAAATTAAAATCATAAAAATCATAAAATCAGTTTGACAATGACTGATCAAATTTTTTAAGCACTTTCTGACATTTTATGGAAAGTAATCGTTAGTTGCAGCTCTACACAGGACACAATCAAGACATTAACTGAAAAAATAAAGATATAAAACATTTTATTTTGCATAGATGATCAAGAAGAATCAAAGGCCAAGTTCCAAATTGTGATTCTGAAGTCAAACTATTAACTGTTGAACCATACTCTTCATCTCCATTTAAAATTAATATTAACATTATTAACTTATTATTGCACTATAGAACACATGTATATTTTCTAACTCCTGGGGAACCCTGTCCTCTACAAAACAATCATGAATCCTTTAACCTGGATGAAAACCACCATAAGTTTAAAATAAAGCAGGTCCATAAAGACAATTATGTGGACACTAAAACTGTATCTGTAAGTTTCTGCTCCCACCAACATACACACACACAACGTATGTGGAATTCATCAGTGCGACTAAGCCCTTACTCTCAGACTAAGCAAACACAGGCTGTAAACATAACATGCACAGCGGAGGATCCCAAACTCAGATGCTCCAGGAATGCTAACGCGTTGGTGTTAGATTTCCCAGCAACCACCACTCCCCTCCTGTGTCTGACCGGCGACAGTCTCTCTCAGTTCAGAGGTCAACAACAAATGAAAATGGGAATTCCAGGCTCGGTGCATGCTAGCTTTTAGCTACAGGGTCATAACTCGAGGCTGCCTTGTTAACGCTGTGGCGGCAGTTTGCATGAACTCTAATAGCTACTGTGAAACACAATGAAGAAGCAAGGTGTCAAATTCCCACTGTGAACCCGGCATCTGCAGACACACCATCACAAGTCCGACAGTGCACCTTCACACTCGCACAGCAACACAACTTTTCCTATATGAGCTTTTTCTTCATGTAAACACAGCATTGTTTCAAGTTTTCATACAGACAAAACCTCCAAAACGGTCTATAAATACTGTAGTATATAACGTCTATGCCAGGCCTGTATGTGCCGCTGTGATGCTGCCAAAGAAATACAATAAATATGGAGAGCAAGCACTCAAAGCTTGCACGCCGTGTACAAACTCCAAACGCAAGAAGATAATGACAATTTCCCAAAATTGCATATTGAGTGGTGTTTTGAGATTAGTTTTTTTTCACTCTGGGACCCGTTTTCCAAAAATAGCATTTTGGTGCTCCGCCAGTTCCATGTGGATAAATAAGTCAATATGATGTCAGTATGTTTCTATGCACAGTTAAGTCAAGGTTTGGTTGTAGCTCGACTACACCAGACTACTGCCTTTGTCCCAGTATACAGCACTATTGGGGAATTGAATGACTAAATTAGGGCGACGCTTTCACACCTATAGTTCGATTGCTTTGGTCCGCACCAGTCAGACAAATGTTACAATGTAGCAAACAGACATGGTGTGCGGTTAGCTTTCACATATGCAGAGTTCTAAACGAAGTCTGAGGCCACCCCTTCAGGCAGGTCTCGGACCGGTTGATTTGGTGCGCACCAGTACCGAGATTACACGGCAACCTAACCTGCCTGAAGGGGTGGTCTCTGACCGCTTTATCCGCCCTACTTTGGTACGGTTCCTCCAATTTGGTACCAACTGGGACAAAACAGTCTAGTTTAATGCATTGTGGGTGTAAGATACAGGATAACCCCAGATTTCATATTATTTCTGGGTCAGTTTGGGTCCAGTGGTGGGATCCAGTATACATCCATTGTCTACCACTTTATCCTCCACATGAGAGCCACGGGGGGTTCGCTGGAGCCAATCACAGCTGACATAGGGCAAAAGGCGGGGTACACCCTGGACAGGTCGCCAACATACAGCGACAGAGACAAGCAAACATTCACGCTTACAGTCAACAGTCAACATTCAATGTCCAATTAACCTCTGCATGTTTTTGGACCGTGGGAGGAAACCGGAGCAAGAGCAATTTGACTCCAAATTGTATTATCTGGGTGTGCTAGTCCCACAGATAATTTTTCCAGCCAGACTAACATGTTTACATGCATTTTAAAAGTCTGAGTGTTAAAAAAACAAAAGCAGTTGAAGACACAGACAGTAAGTCACAGTTTGAAATGATATGGTGTGGAAGGTGTGGCTGCAGCACGCTCAGCCTCATCATATCAGCTTCAGTACAACTCTGTGGTGGTTGTATGAAGACTAATACAATTATTCCATTTTTTTAATCTAATGCCATGTGAACGTACCGAGTAGACAGAGACGCTACAAGACTTCTTTTAATGAGAGCAAGTGCTTTTTGTTATGCTTTTTTTTTTTACAGTTGACACCAGTCTGGCAGCACGGCTTTCCCTGGGATGAGCCAGAAATTGTGAAAATAATGGGATGGGATGGAATCGTCTGGATGTTAGCCAAAGCCACTTAAAATGCAAACCAAGTAATCACAACACTGACAGAAATGTATTTAGAAGAAGGGCAAAACTAAATTTCAAGAGCCACCAAAATTGTGAATAAGCTCCACTTGTTTCTGCCCATCGCAGTGGCAAACACGAGTCTCAATGAGGCTTCTGAAATCAGGAGGGTCCAATTCTAAACAAGTGACAGCTCAATTTTCTAGCTAAAACTAAAGAGTATATAATAGTCTTAAAAGGAACTAATATGAATATGAAAAGATGTCATTCCACGCTTTGTCCAGGGGACAAAAGACACAACTGTGAGGCTGGGAGAAGAGCCCACATCTGGCTAAGCTCTCAGGGTGCATGTCCCCCCCAAACCCCATGCATTCCTCTGTTCATTTCCCCCACAGTGGGCAGGCACTTTCCCTGCCAAGGACTTGTCGTACCTCCGGTCAGACCACAGCAGCTGCCAGCTGTGTTTGGACAACCTGGGCAAGGAAGTTGCTGGTAAGAGGTGAAGACCTCTGGGATCAAAAAATTATGGTCTGGAGGTCTGGCAACCGTCATCACAGTGAGGTGCAGCACACTGCAAATGTAGCCACGAAACTGACTAAGTGTTATTGCTGTTATTTTGTTGTTGTAAGATGTTTTTTGGCATCAGCCAAACTGCAGCTACCACTGCGACCTTACAACATGGGGAGGGCGGGGGCTGCCCGGCTCATTTTGGTGTTAATGGAGCACCTCATAACAAATGCTTTGGGGGCGGTGACGGTGTTAAACGCGCAGGGGTCAGCGGCGATCCTCCCGCTTGGATACAGCCTCCTGGGAAAGCAGGCATTCCGCAGAGCAGAGCTCGACAACTGCCTGGTTACAAAAACACGACAGGTCTTGACATGCAAGCCATTCCAGAGCAGGAACACTTAAAAATGAAGTGGAAACACACACACACAACAACACAACACACCTTCACAGACTATTGATTAATCTGATGTGTGAAGGCCGAATATCCTACTATACACAAAAAATGTCCTCTCATAAAGTAAAAACACTGCAGTGACCTGAATAACAGACATCCCTCACTGACCACACAACCAACACAGTATGTAAATTTACTGAAGAAACCGGTCATTCCGACAGATCAAATCTCCTCTGACAGGATTACAAGCCCTACATTTCCAACAATGGATGATTAATAGGGTACAAAGAGATTCTGGTCAAAGAAAAAAAACAAACACAGCCAGCTGGTGCCACTGTAGAAATCCACCGTGAAGTCCATACAAGTATTGACATTTTTGATAATGCAAACTAAATCAAACGTATACAACGGCAGCGATCCCCCGAGGCTTTCCTGAGGTCAATAATCTTGCAAATTATTTTTTTTTTCGTCTAATAGTCTGCCCAATAAGGCTCATGTGTTGTTAAGTAACACGGCCTGTTAAGTCCACCTACCATTAGTTAATTCATTTCCTGGCCGATCTTTTTCCGAGAGCTATCGTTGCCAAACATCGATTGCTCAAAACCAAGCAGATGACACAACCGCCCACAGATCTATGAGAGACAGAACACCCTGGCCTCGACTGCATGACTTCTCTGAATTTGGACGTGGGATTTCCGATCGCAAGGGTTTAATTTAATTACCCCGAGTTCATTGCACGGTCTCCACTAAGTGACATGGCGCTGCATCACCTCGAGCTACGCCTGAATACTTTCCCCTACGATGCTGGCAGCTGGAGAAAAAAAAAAAAGAAGAGCTCCCACAGCAGCAATACTCTGTGTTGAGTGACAGTTGTCCACCTTCATTTGCTCAACACCAAAATAGAATGCAGCACCATCACCATCACTTCACCAGCTATTGTTCACTTCTGCAGCTCTATATATAGCACACGACATTAGCGAGGAATTCTTAACAACGAGGCTGCTCTTTTCTTCCTCGTTGGGTGTAAACATCACTTAAAGCATCATATGGTTATGGAACAATACACGTGCAGCCCACGGGGAAACTGAACAACCCTGTTGCGGTGAGCGTATTTAACCGAGATAGCATGTGCAGGAGGACGAAAAATAAAAAAGTTATCAGATCTATTTCATCCAATTACTTGGCATTAGCCTGCAGCAGAACATTATTAGGAGGGGTGTGTGTTAGTAGAAGGCCTGGCCGGGCTGGATCTAAGCCAATTTTAATATCTCCCATTTTGGAAAAAGGGGAGTCCTGTTCTGTTTCGCCATCACTCCAAATCAGACATTTTACTCCAAACACTTAGAGCAGGGATCTCCAACTCAAATGACCTGGGGGCCAATGCGCATCTACTGTGGTCAAGAGGGGGTCGGCCTAGAGAACAAAAACTGTTGACAATATTGCATCATGATATCACACGTATACTTACTAATATTATGATGCAAAATGAACGTACTAATCAAAAACACACATTTATTTTAAATTACATAAATAACAGTGTGGACAACAGTAATTAAAATTCGTACCAGGAGCCGTTTCGGGGCCACTGCCATTCATGGCTCGGGCCCTAACAAGTGTATTTATATATGTAACTGAATGTTGTATATGATACATTTAATAATGGGATAATTATTACCAAATGTCTTATTATTACTTTTATTAAAACATCGCTAGAAAATATATTCTATCAGCTACACACTGTGTTTAAAGGACGTTGAGGTCGTGGGCCATGTTTTCATTATAACAAGATATTAAGTGGGGGGGGGGCTCATGTAATCGATTGGGGGGCCGCATGTGGCCCCCGTGCCGCCAGTTTGAGACCCCTGACTTAGATACTGTATCGACTGTGGTTTGCCTTCTTATCTGTAATTTACAAATAAATAATAATATTGCATGACAGGCCATCTATTAAATGGATGAAACGTTGACCCCATCAATGACTTTACCTTTTAAGGTGAACACAGTGTTTGTTGTTGTTGTTTTAGTTGCAGTAATGTTGTTTAAAAGTGTGTTGTTAACATCTGGCTTTCTTCTTCTCCTCCTCCTTCAAATCACCACTGATGTTCGGGGGGTCTAGACTACACGCGTAGGCTATTAATTAAACATGTGTGCACCGGTGTGTGAAGAAACCGTGGGCGGCTTTTGGAGCACATTTATCCAGTTTAGTTGCACAATTGTATCGCAGGCTCTTTTCCTGCTCGTTACAGTAAACGCTGGCAGAGGAGCTAACAAAGAAGCATGTCGCCGTCTCAACGCTTCACCGGGTCCGGGCTGTTCGTTTGACCACGCAAAGTCATTACTACTGGACAGTCATACTGAAAGTACTAAAAATGGGTGAAGAAATAATAGTGTAATAAAAGGTCGGGGACAACGTAGGAAGCCGTCCCCCCGGTCAGGTATATCCGCCTCCCCTTCCCTATCCCTGAAGCCTACCTGAGCAGACTGGAGAGTGGGTGAGAGGAGGCGCCGTGGCCGCCGCTGTTGCTACTTCCACCGGCTCCAGACAACCCGCTCCCGGTGCCCGCCGACTGTCGCTTCCCGGATAAAAGCTTCTCCACGGCGGCCAGGTTCCCCGTGCGCGCCGCTTCGAGGAGCTCCTGCTCCTTCCCCATCACGAATCCAAGCCCAAAAAAAAAAAAAAACAACACAAAAAATACACACACACACACAGGAGCCGCGGGGGGAATAAGGAAAAGGGGAAGGGAGGGGGGTTGTTTTAACAGGAGTGAAATTCCTCCGTGACTCCTTCTTTTCTCCCGATAACAGAGGGGGTTCCTCGGTGTACTTCCCCACCGACGCCGGTGTAACGTCCACGCCGGTTCCTCGGTGCCGCTGTCGCTCACAACGGGGAAAAGTTTGGTTCAGCAGCGCGGCACCAGCATCGAGCAAACTTCCTATGACCAGTCCCCCGAGCCTAATCCGTCACTTCCTCGAAACTGCCCTTTCTTTCTGCTGCTCAAATCTGAAAAACCCTTCTCACTCACTCACTCACTCACTCACTCATGCACAATCCCTATCACACCCGCCCCTGCTGCCTCTCACAGGAGAGGTGGATGGGCGTAAGCAAGATGGTGCCCGAGCTTCACCGTGTAAACTAAAAAGAAGGGGAAAAAGACGGACGTTTTACACGTCCACTGTGTTACCGCGGTCAAGTCATCAGTCACAACAGTCTCTCTGTAGTTTAAAGCATTCGGGTCTTAAATTTAGAGTGCTCGCGTATTGTGGACGTTACGGTAAAAAGGCACTGAAACGTTGCCGGTTGGGTTGCCAGCATCTGCTTTTCAAAATAAAACAATGACAGAAAATAGTGGCGGAAACTTCTTTTGTCATTTTAAATATTTACCCATCAACCCAATAGTTTTATAGATTTATTTTTATCATTTTTTTTAAATGTTAAAGGTACATTATGTAGTAAATCTAAAGAAACTGGTTATAAAATCCTCCTAATATGTCAGAGAGACTCAGGAAGAGTGTTCATATAACAAACTGAACTCACCAACAACAACAGTACAGCCAAAATATTTGCATTAAAAAAAATATTTTGCAGACTGCAAATAATGTTTTATGTTTTGAAATCATGTTTTGGCATGTGGCGCCACCTACCGCCGTCTACCAATCATTGCAGTCAGTAGAGTCTCAACCACAGGTTGCCAGTTACGTCAGAAAACAAAACCTAAAAGACCTAGATATTTTGAATTTGAACGTAGTAATCATTTTTGGTCACATTCTTACATATGGTACCTTTAAATATTTACCCAGCGACCCAATAGTTGTATAGATTTATTTTTATCATTTTTTTTAAATGTTAAAGGTACATTATGTAGTAAATCTAAAGAAACTGGTTATTAAATCCTCCTCATATGTCAGAGAGACTCAGGAATAATGTTCATATAACAAACTGAACTCACCAACAACAACAGTACAGCCAAAATATTGGCATTAAAAAATATATTTTGCAGACTGCAAATAATGTTTTATGTTTTGAAATCATGTTTTGGCATGGTGCGCCACCTACCGTCGTCTACCAATCATTGCAGTCAGTAGAGTCTCAACCACGGGTTGCCAGTTACGTCAGAAAACAAAACCTAAAAGACCTAGGTATTTTGAATTTGAACGTAGTAACCATTTTTGGCCACATTCTTACATATGGCACCTTTAAATATTTACCCATCGACCCAATCGCTGTATAGATTTATTTTACTTATTATTTTATCTTTTTTAAATTATTTTTACCTAAAAGTAAAATGTTATGAATTGTATTTTTCTTTCAGTTTTGTCTCGATGTTGGTTGGTTTCTCTCTGCAGCACCTTGATTCTACCGCAAGTGATTGATAAACAAAATTGTCTTAGAAAATTTGAATTAGAAATACAAAGTTCCACATCTGTAAGTCAAAATGGCTTCATTTCTGAACAACTCCGTCTATGAACATTTAAAAATCAAGACAGAAGGAGGCAAAGTGTGTTTTTAAATATAGCTGCAAACTATCAATGTGAGTATAAAAAGAATCACTGATTTCCAGGTTAAGGGACACTGCTTTTCAGTTTGTTCATGTTGTATTCCTGTCCAAAGTTTGTACATACCCAGTTTTAACCTTTTATTTTGAAAAGAGGATGTTGTGACCCAAAATATCGTCTAGTTGCAGACCATTCCTATCTATGCATTTATCATAAAGCCTCATAAAGGAGTGCACTCCTTTATACACACACTCATCTTGTGTTGGGACTGGCTTGGAGAAACGACTGTCCAGAGCAGGGGTCACAAACTCAAATGAAAATAGGTGAAAAATATTTAGGGGAAAAAGCAACAATTCAGTAGGGGTAGACAATAGGTGCTCACAATTATATCATGATATCATGATCTTGAGCCACAAGTTTGAGACCTCTGATATAAAGCAATTTTCTAAACCTAACATTTGCAATTCTATTCATACTACTATTTGTTTAAGTCATCTGCATTGTTAGTTGTCAACATAACTCAGAGGTTTAACTTCATTTTAGATATACATTTCATTGTGTAAACTGTCGTTCAAGAGTTAAATAAAACTTTTTCATAGTTTATTTTCTTTCTTCTTTTTTTTTTTACAAGTAATTACAAAACAAATATACAGTCATGTCCTCTTAGATTTTGTTGTACTGACGAGTCAGTTGATACCCTCAGTATTTGGTTACCCGTGTTAATAAAGTTTGTTCAAAACGGAAACGGAAATGCAAGTAAAATGCTAGTCCAGAATTAGCTTACGCGGCTATCATTACATATATGCCTACTGATGTTCTCGGCGTGAATACAAAATATTAATTGGACCTTTGTCTAAATATTTATACACACATTGTGACCGTTTTACGGTGTGCTATTTAAGTGTTTCAACAGTTCACAACTTTACAACCCAGCAGGATTTACTGAGCTAATGTTAGGTTAGCTTCACCGCTAGCTTAGCTCTTGCCGTTTTGTTGACGTCCGGCTACCGAATAGGTAAGTGCGTATTTTACTCTTATTTGTCCACTTTTCGATGCATGTGTGGCGACAGTGACTCATTTGCTGGTACCTTTAAGTAAAACTTGTATGGCTCCAATCACAGGCTGCGTAGAGAAGCCACGATGTCAGACAAACGGGTAACTAATAATTAGCCCGTTGATAGTTTCCAGAGTTTGGAGCCATCGTTAGAAGGAACTGAGTGATTATGGCTGACCCTGCACGGATCAAAGTTGGTGGCACATCTGAGAGAACGACCTCTGCCACTGAGGAGCATCCAAAACCTGAGGATACTGAAGGTGTACCTGCCACAGCACCACCTGCACAGGAAAACAAGGACGCGTCCTCACAAGATCAGTCCAAACAGGAGGGCAAACCTGTGAGTTTGATGCTTAATTGCTTTTAGGGAGGTGGGGGAGCATTAACTATTCAGCAAAAAATATAAAAAACATACCAAATCCCATATAATGCATCGTCATCATTAAACTTTATTGTCCCACCAGGGAAATTTTGATAGCAGCTGTGCAAAGGACATACTATTCTCATTATCTTACTTTCATTAAACACAAGCATCTAGTGTATACATTTACAGGAACACTACCTAAATAGTTGTTCATCATTCCTTAATAAATAGCCACACAGTAAAACTCACAATATTTTACGTTCAACGTTCAACATTGAAGTGGAAACCAGCAGATCTCTATAGTCCTTACTTCATATTTGAAGTTTGGATTTATTTGTGTACGTTTACCTTATTCGATCAATGATAAATTATTTCGTCAGCACTTGAAATGGCTGGCTCTCCAGCAGAGCTAAAGAGTTGAGTTTTATTTAGTTTTAAAAAGGGATACATTCAGTCACTCTTAACTTATCTTCCTTTGTGCAGGATACGGCAGCACAAGAGGATGAGGAGGAAGGAACTTCTGGTGAGCCTGCCTCCAAAAGGCTGAAGGTGGAACCAGAGAAGAAGAAAGAGAAACGCCACAAGGTGGATGAGGATGAAATACAAAAGATGCAGTAAGACTATTTTTATTTTAAACCAAATACATAATTCTTTAAAATGTTCTTAAATCTTATTGTACAAAACCGTCCTGCTCCTCCTGTGTCTTTTAAGGGTGCTGGTGTCGTCCTTTTCTGAGGAGCAGCTGAATCGCTATGAAATGTACAGACGTTCTGCCTTCCCGAAGGCGGCCATCAAAAGAGTAAGCCGTTTTATAGATTTGATTAAAGTGTACTTTATATTTGAATACATCGAATTAATTGAATGTCTCATTTTGCAGCTGATCCAGTCCATAACAGGATCATCAGTGTCTCAGAATGTAGTGATTGCCATGTCTGGTATTTCTAAGGTTTTTGCTGGGGAAATAGTCGAGGAAGGTGAGCGGCAGATGTGTGGATTAATAAGCCGACTTTTTCCCCCCTGCAGTTTGATCACGTAATCATGTTATCTTGTGCTTACAGCATTGGATGTTTGCGAGAAGTGGGGAGACACGCCACCTCTTCAGCCAAAACACATGAGAGAAGCAGTGAGACGGTTAAAGAGCCGAGACCAGATCCCCAACACCAAGTTTAAAAACATTCTCTTTCACTGACGCACCAGAGTTTCAGATTGCGTTGGTATGATGGGAGTCGGAAGAAGACATTTGTGATGAAAACACAGATATGTGCCATTGAAATCTTGACATTACCTTCACTACCTGACCAGGCTCAGTGTTTGCTGAAATCCTGGAGATTAGTCAAAGTGGCACCTGTAAATGTCGAGATAAACACTTGTAAACACTTGATGTGACACACGGTTAAACTGATGTAAAGTTCATGTATTATGGTTGTAAATACAGTTTTATATGTGAAAATCTGAAATGTTTTTGTCCTTGTGCTTTAGTTATTTAACTACTTTGGAGAAACGCATTACAATCTCATGGATTACAGCTTGTATTTTTAAGAGGCACTGATTCATGCCAAGGACTGGATTTTGATTTATTTAGAACATGTTCACAAACAAAAAAGCAGTGAAATTGTTATGTATAAATCATATTTCATGTCTGACATACAGTATAATAAAACTTTTTTTTTTAGATTTACAGGAAACTTATTTTTGTCACTTTTCCCCACATGTTAAGAAATGCATTTTTTATAAAATTTCAAAGACACTGAGAAGTGTTCAGCCATTCATTTATTATTTCACTTTTAAAATATTCTCCATGTGTACCAGCTTTGGTTCACAGAACCAATTGGACGTTAGTCTTAATGGAGCGTTAAAGACGATACAAAATTCAATGTAACTCTACACAAAAAAAAAATACTGTCCACGTGAGCTTCAACATCTACACCACTTAGTAAGATTTCAAAAGGACTCTTGCAATGATTAACATTTAAATGAGTGCAATTTCCAGTGAATTTACCACACGTGTGTAAGTAATCCACAAGGCATATTTATCATCACTTCAGTACATGCACAGAGAGAGAGAGAGTCCCGTTTCCCCCTCTGTCCAGGTCCCTTTCTCATGGCACACTGGGTAAGAAGGTCAAGTAAGGGAACCCTTAAGTGCAAAAGGAAGTCTCTTGTAACAGATATCAGCACCAGCTTGTCTGCAGATCAAAGATGCTACTTCACACTGAGGAGGGTGAAACCACTAAACTTTCAAAGCTACATGTTGCGTACCACCACGTCTTTGTTTACTGAGGCCATGCAAAAAACAAAACAAAAGAACACCAAAACAGATGATCACAACTACAAGCAATACTGAGGTTGAAGGGGAATATTTCTCAGAATGTGATGAGTCACATGCAGTTGAGAAGGAAACACTAACACAAGTACATTTGTTTTCTTACATTATCTGTCATCTTAGGAATTTGACATAAAAAAATGTATGTATATAGAGTTACTGTTCTTTGTCACATATTTGGTTCAATCAAAGTGATCTCTCTATTGCTTAAATATATTACATTCCTCTTCGTGAATTATGTCACTCATAGCTTTAAAAAAAAAGAAAGAAAATTATAAAAAAAATATTTTGAATGAGCAGTTGCAAGTCATAGCCACCAGAGGTCTCCCACGTTCACAACGAGACATGAAGATGAAACAGCTTTGTAACCAGGAAAACAAATAAATGTAAACTGTGCAAAAACGTTTGGAATAAAGAATAATAATAATAAAAAGGTAACTGTCAAACAGTCTTGCATAAATAAATGGGGAAATTTAAACAAGGAGACGACCATTATCAGATCAGGATTGACCAGATTTTTCTAAGTGTGTATATTTACTTTAGCAGTACTGTAGCTTTTTAATAATAATAAAAAAAAATCATGTTGTTTGATTGATATGGCTTCAATACACTGGTCAATTTCATCTCACAGAAAAAAAAACATGGAATGACCAAATGTAAAATATACACAAGTAAAGCAACATGTTCATTATGTTTGATCAATAAACCTGATCAATGTGAGCAGAGGAGATCGTTGACGCTCAAATTGCAGTCTGAGTTGTTTCCTGGCAAGCTACAAAAACGACTTTTAAGATCAAGTATCCTATCTCTGGTTGGTTGCTGGTATATTCCCCCTTTAAAAAAACAAAAAAAACAATACTATAGCTACCATGTACCTGCCTGCCACCACTGCAGGTAGAGGACGAAAGACGTGTTGTCTTTGAGGGGTAAGTTCATCCTCAGGAGACGCCGTGTTTCACTGAACCTTTCATAACTTAGAGAATAACTTCACACTGAGGAATGTTTCAACCTGCTTTGTCAGAACAATGAGAATTTGATAAGTGTGGTGATTAAATATTCAAGGTAGAAACCTGTCAGTTTGTTTACTCACAATTCAACAACAGCTCATACTATTTAATAATACTTCTAAATAAATAAAAAAAAACAACAACACATTGCTCTGTTGTATTTTACACTTAAACAGAGGAGTTCTACGTCTCTCTACGTGAAGTCAACATTAGGGTACCTGTAAATGTGCCGTGTGTAAATGAGCACTGTTCACAAAGCATGCTTTACAGCAGGGGTCTCAAAGTGGCGGCCCGGGGGGCCACATGAGCCCCCCCCAATCGATTACATACGCCCCCCACTTAATATCATGTTATAATGAAAACATGGCCCACGACCTCAGCGTCTTTTAAACACAATGTGTAGCTGAGGAACAGCTGCCAGAGAGGTGATAGAATATAATATATGTTTGCTAGCAATGTTTTTATTACAGTAATAATAAGACATTTGGTCATAATTATCCCATTATTAAATGTATCATATACAACATTCAATTACATATATATAAATACACTTGTTTTATTGATGTAATTTAAAATAAATGTCTGTTTTTGTACATTAATACATTAATTGTGCATCATAAATAGTATTATTAAGTATACGTGTGATATCTTGATGCAATATTGTCAACAGTTGTTTCCCCCCCCCCCCACTTTTCCTTCTCTAAGCCGGCCCCCTCTTGACCACAGTAGATACGCATTGGCCCCCAGGTCATTTGAGTTTGAGACCCCTGCTTTACAGTAACTTGTGTGTTCACAGAAGGAGCTGATGGACTAGCAGCTGTGTGGCAGTGTCAGTGCATGTACTGTAAATCAGAGGTTTATGTGCATTCGACTGACTGAACTCTTCCAAAAACACTAATATAAACCAGAGAATTAAAGCTTATCGATTGTTTTAAATTTTACCCTTGCATGCTGCGACAAACACTGAAAACCACACGATGAGTTCACTGTCCAGACTGAAAAATAATATTTTAGAATAATAAGTGTTTAGTAGAGCAGTGTGAAATACTGACACTGTGCAGTTAAAAAGCAGTACCAATAATGTACCGATAAGTTAGTTCCACTTCCTGTACCTGTAATAGGTAACCTGCCGTAATCGTATAAAGTGACCCACTTTAACGCCAATGTTTCTTTTCATACCTGATACCCAGAGATGCTTCATATCAGCGTTTGTGATTTTCCTGACGTTCGTTCCCGATCGATCTGATCGCAGTCTCTCAGAGGTGAAGGCAGCAGCTCAGAGTGTGAACGTGGGGTCATGCCTCCTGACTTCCAGAAGGAGGCGCTCTCTGTCACCGAGGGCCTGGGCGAGGGCAGACTGGGCATCGGAAAGCTGCGACTCCAGATCGTGTTTCTGTTTAAACACAGCAGCATTTCAACAGTTACTCTCGGGTGTTAAAGATGCCTCACGGCGAGTGACAACAACTGCTGGAATTATAATATCATGAGACAAAGGTTGTGTACTTTAATACAACTCTACTTTTTTTTTAAAATATTTGGTTTACCTACTCAAACAAAAATGAGACATTACAGAATGACACATGATGCACTAATTCGTGTTTATCCTGATTTATATAGTGAATTAGGCTACATTAAAAGGAAGTGGGTTATCATATAAAAAGAGCTTTTCTATATCTATATTTCTACTTTCTTTTTGTGTGTGTACGTTTGAAAACATGTTTACAGCAATCAAATTTGATGAATAAAATCAATCATCGTAATGATCTTAATTGTTTTAATGTAAAAACATTTAATTTAATTCCATTTAAAGGAAAAGGAAGAAATGGAACCCATAATGCAACACTAGTAGTTGGGTATTTTTCAAGCTAAAGCATTAAAAAAAAACATGACTCATACCTATATGACTCATAACTCTTGAACCACAAAAATATACAGTTATATTAGTATTCCCCTACCTCAGTCTGCTGGTGAAAGGCGCAGGGACTGTTAACGTTCTCTGGAGCAGCCACAGGAGCACCTGCCGAGGATTTCATCAGAACAAAACGTTAAAAGCTCACTTCCTGTACATTCCTTTCTGAAAAATACGTTATATATGATTTAAGCTCGAGCGCTCTTGGTTTTGCAGTCATGTGATTATTCTGCTGAGGTGAATCCATAATGCTGACATTAATTATAGAACACAATTTATTTTTCTTTCTAACCAACCTTTGAGCCTCATGATGCCATCGTCACTGCGTTCAAGAAGAAGCTGATCTACGACGAATGTGGCGGGGACAGGTTGAGGGGATGTAGGGTAGTTTCTCGGGCCGTCGTCCTTTAAAAAAGAGAAGGTACACTGTTACTTCACAACCATCAACGCTGGCTAACGGTCAACTTAAAAATACCTAAAATAATCCCCCATTGTGTCCACTATGTCATACTATAACTGTAAAGCGTAACGTTCAAATGTCTGTTCGATTCAAACCACTGTCAAACTCATTCTGAAGTCTAATCGATGCTGATTAAGTCGACCAGCGCCACGTCTCTCTCTCTTTGTGTTCCTCAGTAGTGCATTGTTTAGATCTCTCGTCGACTGGCAACATTTTCCGCGCTGCACACAGATGTTATTTATGTCGTGGCTAACGGAGACGTCGGCAACATTGAGCTAGTAAAGTGAGACGGCTAACAAAGATGTGCTAACAAAAAGCTTCAGAGGTGAATTCTGCTGCTTTGAAAACACATTCAGCATTTTGGTGGGATAAATGTTCCTGCGCTGCTGCTGCTGCTGCTGTATACACGAGAACACCCCCGTCAGTCAGGTCTGATAGTTTTGCTCGACAGAGCTCGTTTTCAGATAAAGGACACAAATAATGACACGTTTCTGTTCACAAAATCATCGACAACAAAAATTGCAGCTTTTAAGACAAACAGCAATTCAGTGGATTGAGTCAATTTTCCCGGCAGTATGAACAACCAACCTTCATGGTGATGGTGACGTTGCTCATGTGTAACTTCATTGGCTGACCGTCGACGCTAAACTCGTCTTCAAGGAAAGGCCCGATGCTAGCCACGGTGGAGGCTAATAGCTCAGCCTGGCAGTCCTGCACTCTCATGTCCAGAAAGCCCAAAGACTCAGACAGAGGAGAGTGCTGAGCTGCAGAGGGACCCATTTCCGCACGCAGACGCAGCACCGGAGAGCCCCTGCCCCCCGGCCTATCCTGCCTTTGGACCGGTCCACCTGGAGCTGCAGACAATTCGGAAAAAGGCACATTTGTAAATGTGCTTTCAAGAATGATCAGTTTATATACAGTGCATCTACATCTGGTTCACCTTGTATGAGACCAGCCAGCAGGTCAGACACCCTGACAGTGCCCAGCTGCACAGGCCTCAGATTTTGGGCTTCCACGGCTACAACTTGATCTTCTCCCTTTACTTCCACGGTAACGGCCGTTCCACTTATCACCAGTAACAACACTGAGGACTGAAGAGAACACTTCAATTTAATCATTCATTGATATATTACTTTCTTCGGGTACTAACACGCGATTACTCGGCTACATATCTGTGTAGGACGTCTTTAAATATACATAAAAACCCACCATGTCCTGAGACACATCCTCAGTGCTTTGGGACAGGGAGCTGCTGAGGTCGGCCGATGAACCTCCGTCCGTCCCTGGGGCTGGACTTCCTCGGCTGCCTGCTGGAGTGCGTCTGGGATGCATGGACTCCACACCTGATTCTGGAAACATCATACAAACCGGTGATTACATGGCACCTTTGTAGTTATGGGAAATTTTTGGAAACTTCCAAGCATTTCATGTACCCGAGTCCATAAGAACAACAAAATTGTCGCTGACATCGCTATCCACGGAAAGATTTTCATCGGGTAGGCTGCCTTCCAGGATAGCACTGTCAAATGAATGCTGGGAAGGCGACTGCTTCATGGATTGCTGGCGCAAACTGGAGACTAAAGAGGGGGAGGAATCCTCTGAGCGTTGGATCTGTTCCCTTTGAAAACACAAACACACACACACACGGTCGTTGAGAGGAACATCAGCCAGTGAAAACCATGCCGTGCACAGTATGGTTTCCAGGCACGCTAACATTATCATGTTACCAACAGCCCAGCAGGTGAGAGCAGCACTCACTTTGCCTGTGGACTGAACAATTTGCTCATCCCTGAGCCACGACTCAGGATGCTAAACGCATCTTTTGTTATTGAAAACGCCCCCTTTGTCAGGTCCAGCGAGGCACTGATGGCATCTTTGGTCGCGTCCTTGGTGACGTTAATGGCGCTCGACAGCTCTCCCTCCAGACTGAACGTGGACGGCTCGCGGGAGAGGACAGGGGACTGTCCAGGTGACATGGAAGGAGAGAGGACAGCGGTGTCCTCCTGAGCTTTAAAGCCGCCGCCCTCCGGTCCCTCCTCCACGGCCTCACAGGCCTCCTCTACCACCTCGTCTAGTTCGTCCTGATCAAATGTAGTGACAGTTGTGTTGACAGAGGAGATGCCGTTTTCCAACCCGCTGTCCTCAAGTGGGTGATGAGTCGGGGAAATGTCAGAGTCCGTTATACTGGGACTGTCAGACTCTGGTGTGTGTGGGACTTCCTCCTCTGGCTCTGAGCTGACTGGTGGCAACAGGAGACCTAATTCTACCGAGTCCATTACAAGCGCAACACACATAGTAGCAGGTTTCGTCTTTGGGCCGTGAGTGTTTTTAACTTCTTGTAAATCCCGGCCCAACTCCGACCCCAACCGAGCCATGGCATCCTTCATTCTCAACAGTGCGACATACTGGTAATGGTTGAGCCACACCTTCACTGGAGTGATGGTGTGAACCAGGAAGTGGATCGAGGCAAGTGAACCACCTTCCTGTTCCGACGATGGCTTCTGGGTTCCGCGTGGACAGGAGGAGGAAGACGATGAACCATTCTGAAAGGCAGTCGGCTGACACATCCACACGGACATGGCAAAAGGCTCGACAAAAGGCTGGGTCTTGCCTTTGGGGAATCGCCGAGCTCCATCAAAACCTAGGGTTACACGGGAAAGACTGAGTGACCAGACATCGTGGGATCGTGACTGCTTTCTGCCCAGATGCTGGGGTTCTGTCTCTTGGGAGTGGTGGAGGAAGGATGAGGGAACGGGGTCGAAGGCACTGCGTTCTCTTGGGAAAGAACAGGGCGGTGAGGACTGGAAGAAAGAGAAGCTGGCAAACTTGTCATAGATAGAATTGAGGTCAGCTCTGGAGCCATGGGGGCAGTGGCGAGTGTTGCTGAGAACCATCTGCGGAACAGTGATGCATAGGGACTGCGGACGCTCAGGGTGATCCAATATGGAAGAATCCAATGGGATTATTAACTATAGAAATGAACACAAAGCAATGTAAAATAAACACCAGTACTTTGGTTTTAAATCACAAACATGAGCTGTAAAAAAAAAAAAAGTTCTGTACTCACCTTCAGCTGAGCGGCATCCATGCGGACGTCTACATGCTCCTCAGCCTTGCTGCTGTCCTGCAAATGGTAGAAAGCTTTGACCTGGTCCAGTGTGTGCAGTAAACCCCTGGAAAAAAGACTGAGCCACAGTACACTCGCCGGGTCCACACACAGCTGCAGGCTGTTCAGCTGGGCATACAAGTTGGAGGTGGGCACTGGAAGAAAAGCAAGCGATACCGACTTTTAATCTAGATCATAAATTCCACTTTTGCGTAAATTCTGATCCACATATAGAAAAAGAATTACAAATGTAATTTAGGAGGTGACTGGGGCCTCATCCACACAGAAACAGAACGTTTCCTGTACGATCGAAATCACAGGCATCTTTTCAAGAAATGTCTTCATACATTGGGACTCGATTTTCCAAAAACAGCATTTTATGGCTCCCAGCATGCCAGCTCTGTGTGGCTAAAAAGCCAATGCAACACAAAAACCTTTGCAGATTCTCCTAAAAGCCTGAGTAAGTTTGAGCGTAGGTTGTGTGTAATACCTGAGAGACTCGGGTTGTCAGGAAAGTAGTATTCAGTGAACTGCAGATGAACCGCTGGTATGCTGTCTGGCAGATTTTTACGGTTACAGGACAACAAAGACTGCGTCTTCTTATTCTGACGGCCCCTCGTAGACACCTGAACATAGAAGGAGAATTTAATTAAATAGGTTTTATTCAAATGTATGTATGTATCATGTACACTACCGTTCAAAAGCTTGGGGTCACTTAGAAATGTCCTTATTTTTTGAAGGAAAAGCACTTTTTTTTCAATGAATAGAAAATTAAATGAATCAGAAATACACTCTATACATTGTTAATGTGGTAAACGACTATTCTAGCTGCAAATGTCTGGTTTTTAATGGAATATGCACATCGTACATCTCTCCAGTGTTCTAATGGTACATTGTGTTTGCTAATCGCGTTAGAAGGCTATTGGATGATTAGAAAACCCTTGAAAACCCTTGTGCAATGATGTTAGCACAGCTGAAAACAGTTTTGCTGGTTCTTTGACAAAAGGGCAAAATGATTATTTTTGAATAAAAACCATTATTTCTAATCTTATCAATGTCTTGACTATATTTTCTATTCATTTTGCAACTTTTGATGAATAAAAGTGTGACTTTTAATGTAAAACACTGAAAAATTGTATAGGTGACCCCAAACTTTTGAACGGTAGTGTATCATTACTCAACAAAAGCAGAAGTATGTCACAAAAAAACCAAAGCACCTGTGTGTAAATTTCAGTCGTGTCCTTTCACAAAACGTAAAGGTGGAATCCACACATTTTCACTGAGTGTCTCTTGCTTTAGTAAATGAGGAACTATGCATGCTTTCTAACTTAAAAATAACCATGACCGTGACATCCTTTTGTCGTAAAAGTGTTAACTATTCAAATCAATAATGCAGAACCAGACTGAGAGTGAAATTCAAAGTGGCGGGGTTTTTCTCAGTCTCTCGTGATTTGATATATGTGAAAAATATTGTATTCTTACTAGCTTTCTCAATATTATCTGTGAGCAACTCCAGCTCAAAAATGTGTTCAACACCTACAATAATTTAATAATTTAGAGTAAAGGTTAACTTTTAGCCCTATCACAGACACCGACTGATGACAAAGCTTTTATTAGGGCAGGTTGATCACAGCAACTGATAAAAAACTAACCTGGTGAATGTCCACATCATCCATCCTAACCACGATGCAGCTGGATCGCAACCTCTTCAGTGATGAGCCTGTAGGAGCGGTCATATGGTTCCTGCTGGTTCCCTGGCCTTTGTCAGTAGGGTTCAACTTGGGACTGGACTGTCCATCTAAAACAACATATATTGGAGAGTAAACACAGTGTTTAAGATTAGGATCAAAAAAGTTAGCATTAGTAGACAAGATTTACTGTAGCTGTGTAATTGCATTTATGTTCAGTCTTTTACACTAAGTCTACATCCCTACCTTGAACAGTCTTTGCAGGGGAGTCCTTGGTCGGCTGAGGTACCGCAGTATGTGGCCCTGGGAATCCAGAGGCCTCGACTTTCCTGTGGTATTCCTGCAGCAGTTTCCCAGCCCACTGAGCCTGAGCCTCCATGGCTCCACTGTGATGCTCCCAGTGTCGACATCCATCAGCTGTATTCAAAAAGCAGTTATAAATCAGCAGCCAAGTCGAAATATAAACTGTTTGTATTCTTTCTTTTTCATTCATTCTGATTTGAAGTTGTAACATTATTTGGCATCACAGAGTAATTAACCATAAATCTGTATAACACCTTTTATCCAATTGTTGAAATATTGTAATCTTGTGGACTAGTGGCAGACTGGCATCATACTATATGTAGAAAAGGTACTTATTTATAATATAAACTGAAATATGCATTAGTTAAAATTCTAGATGTAGCTAGATGTAGTAAAGTCATAACCCATGTTACAACCCTTAAACGCTCTTTTCAAACCCAGTGTTGATGTTGTATACATTAAAACACCCTCGTTTTAAAATTCACAACAAAATCAAGCCTTTTTAAAAAGTTGCTTAAATTGAGCACGAAGGTCATAAAATGGTTGCTGTTCTACATTCTACACTTGAGAAATTCCACAAAGAATAACGGTGCTACGCCAACTCTCCTAAGCCGTTAATCTGCTCGGCCTCAAGATAAACCGCAGTAAATTACAGTCACAGAAAAGACACTTATCAAACTCACCAGGTCTGTGGATTGGATAGTAGTCAAAACCCAGCTTTTTGAAAGTCAGTTGCATCGCACCCTGCGAGCCTGGAGGGGGAGGCTCATCTGTGTAATATTATATTACAGCAATTAAAAACACCTTCGAAGAAACCGTCCTTCAAATCACTAAGCAGTTCACGATCAAGAGGTGCTTATCGAGAAGATTCAAGCGAACTCGGACAGTTGCTCCTTACAAACCTTCATCCACTGAAGAACTATCGTTGCATACGTGTAAGTCCAAGCGAGATATGAAGGTGTGATAAGAAGACTCCTTGACATCATAGAGGTCAAAGTATTGACTCATGTTGTTGGGGGTACCAGTAGGAGCAGGCGGAGGCTCCGTCCACAGGCTGTGGAGGCTGGGTGATGGAGGAGCAGTCTAAAAAAAAATAAAGAAAACAGAAATATAAGAATCTAAAATTTCATAGGGAAACAAAACAATCTTAAGACCGAGTGAGAGGATTATGTTACAAATGTACAATTGCAAACCAATGTTGTTTTAAGTCCATATTATATTATATCTGATATATTCTTTTAGATTCACTTTTAGGGGATACTTTGACTGTATTGTAGCTGTGTTGTTTGTGCATTCACTGATGTATTTGTTAGTATAATCTACAACCATATAAAGTTTAATTGTGTCATTTTTCTTGCATATGGCAAAGTTTAGATGCTGCAGGGTTGAAAATGGTCTCGGTCCTTCATCAAACATACTGTAAGAAGTCTAGTTTTAACACTTTTACATCAATTACTCAACAAAAGCAGCGATATGTTCCAGGTAGAAGTACCTGCAGGGATTCCGCAGTCATGCTCTTCCTCTGCTGATTGGACTTTTCCATGGCCTCACTGAGGGATTTGGCGTAATGAATGATAGCTTTGAGTTGAGAGTCCGTCAGCACCCACAGCAGGTCGTCCAGAATAAAATGCAGCTTCGATGCCAACACATTGCAGTCTTTTATCTAGATGAAACAGTTAAGAATTAACGACTTCATATGTGCGATCATACAAACATATGGTACGTGACAGGTAGAAACACAGCCCTACTCTGCGCTTAAGTGCAATGCGAATGCGTCCTTGGTTGGTGATGAGACGTAGTGGGGTGCTACCAAGGTCCTGGTCATCGCTCTCAATGGCATCTGCCTCAATTCGTAGACTCTGCCAGTTAATTTCTTTGAATGTCAAAACCTGATACACAAAAAAAACCCACCAAAAACAGAATCATTCAACTGTGACAAAGACGCCCTGAGACAAAAAAACAAGACAACCACAACATTTTTACGACATTTCTAAAACTGATTAGTATTGGTGTGGTGAGGCTAATGCCTTTTTTTTTAGACAAACAGAGAAATGACCTTTTCTTTTAAGTGGATTACAAGGCTGCATTATGAAAGGCTGTTCATCACAATCAAGTCACTCTAGCTAATAAAGACCGTAACAGTAGGGCTTGATTAAATGATTTACTTAAGCCTTAATGAGCACTTCATGCTCTGTGGTAGAGCCATAACATCTAGCTGGGCATTGCACACAGCGTTCAGACGGCCGAATGAGTAAGGGAGGTGTGTTGCTTTGTACCTCTCCTCTCTTTGGGTCAGTGACGCGGGTGTAGCGGAGGTCGCTGCGCTGCCACTTAGGGTTGAGGCTGTTGCCTTGTAGCTGCCAAAGCTCAAACGAGGCGTGGAAGGCTCGAGCCTGCACCTTGATGGTGATGGAGTTGATCCGAACTGACATGCCCTCCACCACTTTTTCAGCAAAGCCATACTCACTGTAAAAACACAACACAGGGAAAAGGCATTGTTCACCACGTGGAATGACGTGGTTACGTAGCACAGTATTCATCGCCACATGACAGTCAGCTTGACTCGAGCTTAATGCAGGCTTAAGGCCACATTATACTTCTCCGACTGCGTATGCGTTATCCGTCTGACGGACACGCGCTGCAATTTCCCGCCAGATCAGTAGGGGTCGATGCGCAAGGTTGTTCTGCTTCAGGCTACAGTGAGCAATGGCGTCCGAGAAAGAAAGAGAGAGAAAGACTGTTGTTGTTGAAACAGTGGCCGTTTCTCAATTTTCTGTGTGACCGAACGCAGTTTTTTTAGATAATTTGAGGCGAGAAATTGGCCATTTAGAGTCTAAACATGTGCTGTGTGTGTTAAGATATGACGTATTTATAGTTTGGCAGCGGCGTTATCGGCGGGGATCAGCTCCGCGCCTGTGGACGCTCGGTGCTCACTGTGAGCCGGCACAGATCAGCTTCGCTCGGCCTGTCCTGAGGACCAATCGCAGCTCTTGCCGTCTCCGTTGTCCCTTGACGGAGTGACGGACACTTAAAAAATATTTTGTGCAGTCGGAGACGACGCAGAGGCTCTTCGACAGGCTCTGCGTCGGTTACGCAGAGACTCTGCGTAACCGACGCAGAGCACTTTACGCAGGAGTATAAATTGGGCTTTACCTCTGGCCTGCTGTAATAGCTATAGGAGAGGGGCCATTGGGTGGACGTGGCTCTTCACATGTCCTCATCTCCACCTCTACCTTATCCAAGAACTGCAGAAAAAAAGGAAAGTAAAACTCAGCATACAAATGTGCAAGGATAAACAGATGCTCAGGTAGAGTAGCGCTGGCTCATAACAGCACAATACACATAGCCTATGGTGTTGTAAAATAACATTCATTCATTCATCATCTCCTCCACATGAGGGTCACAGGGCTGCTGGTGCCAATCCCAGCTGACATAGGACGAAAAGCAGGGTAAACCCTGGACAGGTCGCCAGTCAATCACAGGACCAACATACAGAGATGAACAATCATTCACTCACACCTATTGGCAAATTTAGAGTGTTCAATTAACTTCGACATGTTACAAAATCAGCTTATCTACATATAAAGAGGGGTGGAAAGCATAATGTGAAAGAAATCTGGAGGACAGAAATAACTATATTTTACCAGGCAGATGGGGCTTGTTTTTAACTTTGTCCATTGTATCTGAAAAAGAAAGGACAACAAGGTCATGAGAGTCAGCCACAAACACTTGCCACAGCATTCTACACTAGTTATCATTCACTGTGAGCACAGAGTTCCCACAACATGAAGCCAAGACTAAAACAATCACTCCCTGTAACACTGTAATATCACACTGTTTGCATCACTGATATGACATTATTTTGACTAGTGAAGGTGACCTTTAAGAGGTTAGAGATAAATTCTTATCACTACCATATTGGACATTAATCTGAAAATGTGTCATTATTGCTGTAAGGATTTGAATAACGACTAAAAACACATTTGTGACATCAGAGAGACATTTGACCTTCAAACTCTAGCATGATCATCATATCGAGGCACGTATATTTGTATAGCGCCATTCGTACACAAAGCAATTCATAGTGCTTTACAGGCAAGGAAGTACATTTGAAATGAAAACAACTCAAATCAATTCTTACCAATGGTCAACATGCTTTAAGAGGACAGTGACTTTGACCACAAAACACTAATCATGCTTACGCCAAAATATCTGTAGCAAATGTGAACAAATCCCCCCAAAATGGAGAATGAAGATGTGTGACCTGCTTGAGTCCAAGCGAACCGTTTATCTATAATATTTATAACATGAAATAAATTGTTTCCCGTTTACAGCTACCTTAAGGACACAGTGTATATATACATAAGTACTTTCATAACAACAAGATTCACGGTATTACTTCATTTTGCTTATAAACTAACATGTTTATACATGCAGTGTTATTATGATCATCTGGGAACACAAACCAACCATCCCCACAGCTCAGTGTACATCAGCCAGTAAATCTCAGGATCACTCTTGCCTCTGGCCTTTTGTGTCCCTCTGAATCATGGCTTGTTGCCCTGTTATCATCTTCATCCAGTGCTCGACTGGAAGATCATAATGTCCTCAAAAGTGCCTCTAGGAAAGATAATCTACTGTACGTGGTAAGGCCTCTGCCTCTTTCCTCTAAGACTCTACATCGAGACCCCTGGCCTAGTTTCAGAAGAACGGGAACCTCACTCGTCAGACCAGCTGCACAATCAGGTTTGACTAGTCAATAAAACTTACCCTGATGGCAGCTTTGTTGCAGTAGACCCGGGTGACAGCCAGCCAGGTAGGGAGGTCAAGCATGTTCTGCAGCACCTCTTCATCGAGTTCAAGGTTGGACAGTTGCCCCTCCCCCTTCAGCGTACTCAAATTGATCTTGTCTGGGGACAAATTCTTGGTGAACCTGAGAAATGGAAGCAGATAAATAAAATGTTCAAATAAATCAATTTAAGGTTAGAACAATAACTCTGGATGAGTTTAATGGAACTGCTTTTATGAGCAAAACACAAGGATATGTCACCAATTCATTGTTTTGCGGAAGACAAAGATGAATTATGCAGCTTGACTAAGGTGTGTTTAAGTGTGTGAAGCAGTACAACTGAATCAGTCATCCTGAAAAAGTGTAGTACCCATCCATAGCCAGGTCATAGAGCTGTAATCAAACTATGGTATATATTGAGAGGCAAAAAGCCATAGAATGCGAGACAAGTGTGTTAAAACTGTTACCACTGCCTATAGAAGTATGCTGTACCTGATAAACCTGATAAGTCAGTGAAAAGCCGTGTAGCAACACGTCCAACCATTGTTGAAAAATCTGGGCCACGGCTTTACTTAAATTAACATATAGTTTTAACCCACTGCCTCCCACACTCGCACATACGAGTCAAGCTTGAACTACAAATCTAGTTCACAAATCAGATAATACAAAGAAGCTTTAAGTCCACTGTGAATCCTAGTCTTCTGGATGGGCAGAATCGCAAGACAATAAAAAAAAGTGATTTGGTGGCACCAAAGGCCTACATCTGAACAAAGACCACTGTGTTTTCAATTATTTAAAAACAATTAGTTGACAAACTAGTCCAGTGTACACATCGGGGATATTACCTAACCCAGCATCATGTGCAAGGCACATTGCCTAGTGTTGTGTTCTCTCTCTATTGGTACGACTGTCTTCAGGCAAGCGGAATCGGCTCATTTAGCGATACATCTGCCGCATTTCTACCACACTGATGCCCTTAGTAGGTCACCTGCCAATTTTTACCGAAGTCTGTCAATCAAACTGTTGAACAGTTTTGCAGGTTAACAAATGGACAGACCAAATTATAGATGGGTGGCACGGCACCACACTCTTTTCATCAATGTCCCATTTTACATCAATGGAATTTAAAAACTATACTTTGATGTAAAAAGAAAGATGGGGAAATCAGTTCGAAGTCATCAAAGGTTTTCCTGTCATTGGTAAAAGTACCAGCCAAGTTTGAAGCCTGCTGGGCGAACCATTGGACGGTTATGCAATCAACAAACGAATGGACAGACAGACGTTCCTTGAAGAAAAGGGTAGGGACATAAAAGTTTGACTCAACCTACTCTTTGTAAGACACACTTCTCAAGTGTTTATGCTTGCCAGTCAAGCATCTTGGGCTTTAACTGGCAGCATCAAATGAATGGCACATTGCCGTGCATATCCTCCATCTATTGGACAGAGCACGACATTGTTTGTTTTAAACAATCAAAAGTATTCACAAATTAACGGAAAAGGATAAACCTAGGGTAAGGTCATTGGTTTTTAACATAATAATCCCCAAGAGTTCAGGATGTGCAAGTATTATAACGTGTATATTTACAGTTAAAAAAGCAAAATGGCTGTAAAGTTGTTGAATAAATAAATTCTTGGCACTTACGACTCTCTGTCGTCAGGGAAGGACCAGAGCTAAAACTGGCTGTACAACACAATCTTCTGGCCAACTCCCTGCCTGTATTACAGTATTACTATCAAGGATGCAGCTGCACACTGAGTCAGCTACTGATAAAAATAGCAGAGACTAATAAAACGAACTTTGGACGGTTTGACGTTATTATTTCTTCTGACAGAGGGATGCAAGAAGACCAAAGAGATGATTGTTTGGAATAAAAATTGTATTTTCTGTCAAAGAATAAGGCACATGCATGACCAGCAGCATTGATGACTTTGCATGACACGGATGTGTCCACTGGTGTGTTCTATCTGGTGCAAGCAATTGTTTTAATTATTCATTGACAGAAACAGGAGAGGAGCAAAGTAACAGTCAAATAGAAAGCCTCTGATTTATCACACACTATATGTCCACACACACTCGTACATGATCAACATTTTCCCAATTTAACTAATGTAAAATGGACCTTTCAAAATTGCTCTAAATCTAAAATACATTTCTTCATTGCCAGCCATGTCAGGCTGAGAGCAACAGAAAAAGACACTCTAGTGCATGTAGAGGATGTGAAAACTGTAATAAAAACAAAAGTCACCCAAATAAATGTGCTGAATTTCTCCCAGAATTTAAAGATTTAGATTTTTCAATTTGCATGTTACAAAATATGTATCTTGGAAATGACTGGTTCAGCACAGATTTGCTCCCTCCAGAGCAATCTGAATTGGGTCAAAATTGTTTGTCATCTTGGAAAAGTGGGTCTCAGGTAAAATCACATTCCTGTGAATGTGTAAGGCTCTGGACCACTAAGTGGTATAAAAATACAGTATGCAGTTGGGTATAAATAGACAGTTATTAATTTGTACCCATTGAATCTATGACATCAACTCTCACACCTGTCTCTCTATAACTCTGAGGACACTTCTAGACATAATGCAGTCCCTGTACCACATGTGTCAAACTCAAGGCCCGGGGGCCGGATGTGGCCCGCCACGTCATTTTATGTGGCCCGCGAGTGATTAATTGGTCTTGCGTGGCGATTGCGTTACCCGCAAAGTGACGGCATCCCGCCACTAGATCGCAGTGTATCATTGCATGTGCATCATGCGATGAGTGAAATTGAGATCGAGACTGTGATCGCAGCAGAATGTGTTCACAAAAGCCACAACCAAAACACAACGAGGCAGTGAAAGCTAGCTATATTGTGGCTGAAGAAATCACCGCTGCTTCAAAGTCTTTTTCTGAGGGTGTGTTTTTGAAGCAGTGGATGCTGAAGGTGTGTGAGCAGGTCTGACCCGACCAGATACAGACTTTTAAAACTGCTAGTTTGTCAAGAAACACCATCGCGGACTGGGTTACATCTATAATAATGCATCATATTTGTAACTTGAATAAGTAATAAATGCAGAAAGTTATTTAGCAATACGTTACCTTTAGTTTACATTATATTTGGTTACATTTATTCTGTATGACAGTTACATCTGGCCCTTTGAGGGGTAACCATTATGCTTGATTGTTTGATAACCCTGATCTATACCCTTATCTTAACTACATCAACTAAATGTCTGACCCCAACCCTTACCTTGCCTAAACCTAATCCTAAAAACAATGTCTTATAACCCTTCAACCCCAATTTGAAGTAGCGAGGACCTGCTAAAAAATGTCATCACAAAGTGGACATGTCCTCACAGTGATGGTTTTGAACCAACATTTGTCTTCAAAACCTATAGCAAACATGTACACACACACACACTTAGCAAGAGTAATCTAATTAACCATGGGATGCCTCGGTAGAGATGATGTGCTGCGTTCACTGTCCATGTAAAAAAACCTTCTCTTTTGCTGTTTAACCACAACGTGACCAACGTGTAAATCGGTGCAGGCTGCTACTACGTAAATGACAAATATTAACATCCAGACTGCGAGACGGTCAGTAAACATTTCAACCATATATGCAGCTGGGCTAACCCGGCTAACACAAAGCCACTGGGTGACACTTACCTTGACAAATGTTTAAGGATTTGCTTTTTAATTATTCCGGCCATTTTTCTTCTCGCGGTTCCTTTCGAGCCGTAAACACGGTTCTCCCCCTTAAATAAAACACGTACTTAGCTAGTACCAGGTACCTCTGCACTGCACATAAGACCGGTTGTGTACATCTCGTTAGCCGCCGCTGGCACAGCCTGCTAGGCTAGCCGCTACCTCGCTAAACACCGGACAGCAAACCGAAATGAACCCCCCGCTCTGACACACACACACACACACACACACACACACACACAAACACATACAGATTCACGCAGCTATACTCTGTATTGACCTCCATTCATTTGGACAGCATAACCATAATAACCAAAGCCGAACATTAACCATAACTAGTTAATGCTCAGCCCTGACAATAGCCTATCTCCAATTCAAACCTTAGCCCCGAACTTAACCGGTTCATTAGAAATGAATTGCTGCCTCATTAGGACCATGTTTTGGTCCCCCCGATGAAGACTACCGGTCTGTGTTTATTCAAGAAAGCACTTTGCTGCCACCTGCTGGATGCTCTGGGGAACACGGGGGGTAAGAATCAAGACAAAACTTGAGTGCAGTGAATATAAAATGTCACTCAATCCATGTGCACTGCTGAGTCTGCTGCAAAGTAAACATTGTGTGTTGTAAAGTTTATTTAGTCATGAAGTCTTTAGTGACACGGTACATGTTCAGTTAGTGTCACTAAGTCACAACAGTGGCATGCATCCTGGAACTGAGGGAGCGAAAGGGAACTCAGCCATTATTATTATTATTATTATTATTATTATTATTTACACGTGATTTTCCAATGGTGACTTGTGTCAAATGTCTGCTGTGCAAAAGGCTAATTGTATTTTAATTTTAAGACATGTCATTTTCACAGCAGATTGTCACAGAAGGCAACACGTTACATATCTTTGATCATTTTTCATAGTTATCTGATGGTGTTATGTTTCATTGTTTCCTCTGGCTCCCAGAAACAAACTAGCACCCCAAAGCTAAAATTGCTAATTGAATATTGAGTTAGTTGACTGAGTTGGTTAGGGTTAGAGCAGGGGTCTCAAACTCAGATGACCTGGGGGCCAATGCGCATCTATTGTGTTAAAGAGGGGGTCGACCTGGAGAGCAAAAAGTGAAAAAAAAAAAAACTGTTTACAATATTGCATCATGATATCACACTTATACTTAATAATACTATTTATGATGCAAAATTAATGTACTCATATCAAAAACAGACATTTATTTTAAATTACATTAATAATAGTGTGGACAACTAATTAAAATTCATACCAGGAGCCGCTTCAGCCACTGCCATTCGTGGCTCGGGCCCTAACAAGTGTATTTATATATGTAAGTGAATGTTGTTTGTGATACATTTAATAATGGGATAATAATGACCAAATGTCTTATTATTACTGTTGTAAAAAACATTGCTAGGAAACATATTATATTCTATCACCTCGCTGGCAGCTGTGCCTCAGCTACACACTGTGTTTAAAAGACGATGAGGTTGTGGGCCATGTTTTCATTATAACATGATATTAAGTGTGGGGCTGCATGTGGCCTTTGAGACCCCTGGGTTAGAGACATGTGTCCCTTGTGCACGGTGAATGATGGGAGGTTTGAGGTTAGGGCCATAAACAGGTTAATCTGGTCTTGTAAACAGAATACCTGATAAACAGATAATAAAGAAAATAGAAAAGAAAAAGAAATGCGCTGTTAGAACTGGGTCAAATATAGTCCAATGTGAAAGTGTATGTAAGCAAGTTGGATGTTTTGTTGACATTAAAAGTTAAAGCACTGGTCTTTTTTTTTTATTATTATTTTTTTTTTCATTCAACCAACAGAAAGCATTTGTGTTGCATTGTAATATTTCACAGTAATGTTTTCTACTATTTTAAACAGTAAATTTAGCAAAAAAATATATGCGGTGTAAGAATTGGCTAATCACACATCACCCAGAAATAGTTGCAGTGTGGAGGTTAGTGTCGTGTCTTCTGTGGTTCACAGGTAGAGGCAGCAGACGGAATCATGTGACATGCGCACTCGGCCCTGTTGTTGTTGAGTTTGTTATGACAAGCCAAGGCCTCGGACTAAATTAGAAGCGAAGCCCCCGTGTTTGTCCGGGCGAATCCGCGATGGAGGGCATGGACCTGGACCTGGACCTGGACCAGGAGCTCATGCAGAAATTCAGCTGCATGGGCACAACAGATAAAGACATCCTAATATCGGAGTTCCAGAGGCTCCTTGGATTTCAGCTAAACCCCGCCGGATGCGCCTTCTTTCTGGACATGACCAACTGGTGAGCTCGGGGATTCGTGTGGCCTTGTTGCGTGGTTCATATTCGATGATAGAGGCGGTTTTACTCGCTAGCTTTTCACCCGGTGGTTATTTTTGTACAAGGACACGGTGTTTTTAAAAGAGAAGAAAAATGACGATAAATGTTATCCCGCGTCGTGACACTATGATTTACGTTAGGTGTGTAAACACGGGGATAGTGACAGCTAAATACGTAGTACGTAACGAGCTGAGTCAGTGTCTCCGACTTATGACTTCCAGTGACGAATAAATATAGGCAGGTAGCTCAATGGTTGTTTTTAACATATTTGCTTGTTTTTGTCATTTAACACACCGTTCGTTATCGAAATAACCGTTGCATTTTAATGTGTTACGTGTTGTGTGAATGTTTTTTTTAATGGTTGTTCAGACTGCTAGCTAGCTGGTCACCACTTGTATACCAAGCTAGTTATCAAGTAGTTACGTCACCGAGCTGATAATGAAAAGTTTGTGTATTTGCTCACATTCTCGAAAACTACTGATACTATGTCGTTAATGAATGACACCGGTCACTACGGATGTTGACAGATTTAATGTTATTACGTTACGTCTGTCCGTCCTTGACCACAAATACACTGACGATCACGACGGTTTGTTTGTTACGTAATACCAAAGACCGTCGGTATTAACCTCCTGCTTCACAACATATTCTGCATCACGGGATGTCTTAACCTTTGTCTGACTTTGTCCGAAGTATTGACGTGCAAGCTTTCATCCACTGAGTATGTTGCACACACTTAATGATACTATACGTTATTAGTCGTGAATAGAGAAATGACACAGCATCTCAAAGGGTATCAACATGCAATATAGACACAATAATGTGACAGTGTGCGCATTGCAACGTGCAAAATGATCTTTTTGGGGTTGTTTTAGGGTCCCTTTTTATGTATCAATTTTTTAAAATTTACATAGCTCAATAATCTGGCATCAGTGCAGTGGTCGTATTCTGCAATCTTTCCTCATATAACCCTCCTATGTTATCCGTGCCAATGCAGGACTCCAGTGTTGTGTGAGCAGCAGCAGTGCAGTGACTCTGTAGTAGAATCACGTGATGTCGTGTAATAGCTCCTCTGCAACGGGATTTCTAAAAATAAAAACTGCTGGCTACGGATGAGCTGCACATCACGTTGAGTTAAGCCTCGATCTCTTCAGCCATTAAGATGAATTGATTTCAATTGAATCGATTGTCTTGTCTCTCTTACAAAAGTAGAAAAACAGTTTCGCAGCTCTGTTGTTTCAGCAGCAGATAAAGCATGGATGCCACAAAATGCTGCCATTAATTATATAACACCTTTGCACAAGTCTTACTACTAATATAAATATACAAATGCATGCCCTGTACAGACAGATGTGAGTTTATGCGATATCCACATTCAAAATGATTATGCCAGTAGTGAATATTCGTTGTCTTATCTTATATGACCATAAATAGAATCTATTTGGCTTTTAGACCAAACTGTTTATTGATTCACTGACTAAAAGCCTACAGGTTAAATACAATTATAATCCACAGTTGCAAACCTTCATATTTTCCATGTGTTACTAACAAAATGTTTTTTTTAAGACTAACACATGCAGGAAAATGCCTACATAAATCTACAGCTATACTCAGTTTTGAACTAATCACCTGCCCTCTGTTGTCCCAGGAATTTACAGGCAGCCATAGGAGCCTACTATGACTTTGAGAGTCCCAACATTAGTGCACCGTGCATGTCATTTGTGAAGGATGTGACAATCGGTGAGGGTGAGTCCGTTCCACCTGATACATCTTTCACAAAGACCTGGAGGGTACAGAACACAGGTATGTCTGCTGGATTAATAGAACTCATCTTAGATATTGTAAACTGAAAATGTTTGCACTTCCGTGTCGTACCTTGTTCAGCATGGTGGTCTATGTCTTCCAGGTCCAGAGTCGTGGCCTCCTGGGATTTCTCTGAAGTATGTCGGAGGTGATCAGTTTGGTCATGTAAACATGGTGATGGTGAGGTCTTTAGACCCCCAGGAAATGGCTGATGTCAGTGTACAGATGCAGAGCCCCGTTTCTCCTGGCATGTATCAGGGTCAGTGGAGAATGTGCACAGCTACAGGACTTTACTATGGAGGTGAGGACAGCAACCTGTAGAGACTGAGAGAGTTAATTGTTGTAGTTTAGGATAGGATTTTTAAATTTCAACACTTTGCTTCTCTCGACAGACGTAATCTGGGTGATCCTGAGTGTGGAGGTCGGAGGCCTCCTTGGCGTCACACAGCAGCTTTCTTCTTTCCAAGGCGAGTTCAACACCCAGCCTCACCGCAGCCTGGAAGGAGACTACAACCCGTTTGCCTCACCAGAGAAAAGCAAGTGCCCCAACAGCAACAACAACGGCCTCCACGACGACAGTGGTCATAGGGTCGCAGAGGAACATTGGCAGGGAAGCCCAAACCAGCTACAGCAAGATCAGAATGGACTGTCACACAACTCTGTGGATATAGTAGCAAACAGTCTACAAAGCAATCTCTCACTAGTCTCTTATAACCAGGTAAGACACAGTCATGGTGGTGGGAGCCTCTAACCCTGAATCAGGGTTGGGGGTAAATTCAGAACCTAACCACGAATGTTTGCACACAATTTCCCACGTGCTGTAGATATTTTACTTCCTAGAACAAAATAGTGAACCAGTGTATGTTACATTTTTAGCGCTAGTCAGCAATATAAACTATTTCCAAAGTGGTTAAATCTGCAGTGTGTTACTTTTTGGTGTAAACAAATGGCCATTGCATTCAAACAATTGTCAAATTAGTTACAGCATGACTTATGGAGGGAAGGCAGAAGCATGACAGCTAGACTAGTAAAGAGAGATAGCAGCAATTAAGGCATTAACTCTGATACAGGAGTGGGATACTAAAACAAATGTTGAAAGAAAACGGTTGGAATATGGTAAAATATGGAAATATAGTTGTTCTATCAAAGGTTCTGCAGGCTCACCTTAGGTGTGGGGTAAGTCCGGGTGTGGTAGAAACCCTTGCAGCAACTATAAATGGCCAGAAAATAAAAATAAGCTATAGACAAAGACAACGTCTTGAATGGATTGTTTTGCCTGAACATCAGTGTAAAATAATTGTCCATTATCTTTCTTCCTGAAAGAAAATGTCATCCTCGCATATATAAATAATAATTTCCCTTTCTTACAGGGTATACAGGAGTCCTATCCTTTTGGGCACTCTTAGGTCATGGGACTTGTCACAGTACAGCAGCACCAAACCGGACCTCTGGAGTCCGTCACACCCTGACGAGGCAGTAGCTGTGGGGAAAGCACGGAGATCCAAAAAAGACTTTATGCAAATTCCAGCAGCTCTCTGAGAAACCAGAGGTCAACGCTCCCAACGTGCAGCTTGACTTACATCCCACTCCCACTGTATGCACGCGTGAATGCTAAGTTAAAATGAGTGCTATGGGTCTTTTGAGTGACAATTTATTTTCTAAATTTTTTTTTTTTCAGTTGTCAGAGTGAATATGAAACAATGATGACAGTTGGGTATATTTTGTGGAACTTAGTATGTGTGTGCGTGTGTGTTGTGTGTGTGTGCGCGCATTGTGCACCTGAAAGAATTTGGAGGAAAAGCCATTTTGTTTTGCCAACTGATTCTCTCTGATTCTTAATGTATTGATTAGGTTTCTGAATAGGTTTCCTTGAACTAAATCTAATTATATCTCCAAAACAAACCATCGAATATCATCATTTACTTTTCATTGGAATTGTTTAGATTACACTTGTTTGTTTTTTGGGTTTTTTTGAGAGGGGAAGCTGTCTCATCCTCCAGAAATGTATCTGTGGCTCGTAAAAGTCAGTTTGTATTTGTGTTTTTCCAACAGAGCTTGTTCATAATGAAAAGTAAAAAAACAACGCTGTCGCTTAACTGTAACATAGATGCAATATCGTAACCCTCCAGTGGAGGGAGTCAGCTATTACTCCTAAGAAAACATGAAGATATAAGAAGCATTTTATTTTACAATATGGCTCCTGTCGTCCAGTAAGCTACATTTAAGAACCAACTTGAACTTGGTATATTTGGTCTACATCAGTCTCTGCTGACACTTGAAAATACATATTTATGAAATGGAACCCTATTAGCAGAGTATTCATTACAAGCAATAATGCAGTATTATAGATTTTCCCCCATCATTGTCTTAAAATCGGATGTAGTCTAGTTTTGTGTGCTTGGATTAAGTAAAAAAAAAAAAAAGAATAACAGGACTAAAATACTGAATTTTAGCCAAATGGAAAGTATGTAAGACGAAACTTCACATAATAAATGCTCTGAATTTACAATTGAAAATCGACATTTCTCATATTAAAGTTGAATTTATTTAATGAATGTAGTAAAGGTTAAAGTTTTTTTGAAAATGTATTGATTTACCCAAAGATTCTATTCACATGCTTACACTGGACTTCCGTATTTATGCATGCAATTATATTGTGTTTTATTTCTAATGCAAACTTTAATACCAGTAAAATTACATTTTTAACAGATCTGGAGTCATTGTGACCTCCACTCTCTGGTCCCCGTGTGCCACACAATACAGTTAAGCCCTGAAGGGTTTACCATCTCTGTGATTTTTATCTGTCATCCAGAGCCAGTGAGTTTGACCACCTTGTCACAGGTGAACACCCTTTTACACTGAGGTGCGAACACACACACACACAAAAAAGCCCCAGGGTTACAGAGCTTTGACACTGACGACGACATCAGCTCATGCAAGAATCTTTGGGTCTCACAAAATGTTGTTTTCCCTGTGCTAAACGTAAAAAATACTACGCGTTCCTCCCAACTGTCGCTGTCGATCCATCAAGTGCTGAGTACATTTAGTTTTTTTAGCGTAGCGTCTTTAAAGTCTCTTCAGGCCAGATTGCAGAATGAATCAGTTGGCATTAGACTATTGAAACAGCACATTTTATGCAAGTGAGGAAGTGCAAACAGATGAACAAATGAAAGCCTGTTTTCCTTATGGATGTCTGATGAATGTTTGTATGATTAAATTATCACTGAAAACTTGAAACCTTGGACGTCATGTTTGTACAGCGGCTTTATATAGTTCACACATCCCGGGACTGAGATTTGAAGAAGAAGAAAATCTTTTTAAGAATTGCACTAACTCTTATATTATTAGTTTTCTTCTTTCCACGTCGGCAGTTGTGATTTGTTCTATTCTGTTCTATTTCCACGCCAGAATCCCCCACCTATTTTTTTTACTGCTTTCTTTTTCTAATACTATTATCACTTTCAATAACTCGTGCATGAAAAACCTCTTACTTACCTTTTTCTGCAGCATTTCCGGGCAGATCGCCGTAGATCCTGCACAGATCAGAGGCAACAACACGAGTACTGAATGTCAGTGAAATATGACTTCACGGTGCAGGTGTCTGTATTTGTGTTTACTGTGACACGGACCAAGTCTGTTACAAACAAACGACACATTCATTGGGTATGCTATAGGTAACTTCGAAAGCATGAAAGACACCGATCGATGAAGATACGTATGAGGAGCCCCCACCATATTTTAGGGTCAAATCCAAGCTGAAATCCACCGTTTGAGAGCACCTTCCGCATTCTGCAGCTGTAATTCCACCATTGTCACTCAGGCCTTGAAAGATGGTTTATGTGGGCGTATTCACGGGCAGCAGCTCTTTGGAATATTCCGCCTCAACCGCAGAAACATCACTGTTTAGCTCAAGCAAATATTTACTCACTTTCTCGTTCCCTGTCTAACTTGTGTATTGGCACCATGTCGTTTTCTAAAAAGTTTCCCACTGTTGATAACAACCCTAACCACTGTTTTTGGGTATTTTACTGATCATTCATGGACTACAACGCTTCATGGTTTAGATCCTCAACCAATAACTGTATAATAATCTTAGTCCTATAAGGGTTAATCTCCAAAATGTGGGTTAGAATCAGTCTTCACCTCTCACACTGAATGGTAACACTTTGACTTGATAGCAGATGGACTTCACCAATGTTTTTTTTTTTTACATTTTGACTTCACAAATTTGAATAAAATCCTCATAAACAAAATTACACAGCCAATAAACTATAGGTGTTCTCACAGCATCTCCTGAGGCTCAACAGATCCAGTCTGTTGAGACTCACCGAGTTTGTTGACATAAGGAACTCACTGTGTGTGTGTGTGTGTGTGTGAATGCTGCCCCAAGTCATTATTAAGTCGGGACTTACAGCAAACTCACCGACAAAGACACACCCTGTCTTTCAGAATTGATATGTCACGAAGGTGCTCTGTATCCCAAACGAGTCAAACTCTTGCTGCTGCGACAAGTCAACCACAAAGTGTCTCAGCGGCTGGAATCGGACTAAAGGGGGAAACAGGTCTGAGGTATAGGAGACAAGGAACTGCGTCCATCGAAACCTCACCTGAGGGAAAGAGGGACCCAGTCTCCAGTGCACCTGGACGTCAGTAAGTCCATGCTTCAGCTGAGAAGAATCTTCAGCCCTGGAAAAGCTACTGAATCCACTGATACCAAACACCGACGAGGTAAGACTCAATGAGCTTCCAAATATTATGAACTGCTAATACTTATGACACTGTGAAGATCTGTGAGGTGATCTTTTGTAAAATAGGACAAATGTTACTTAAATTAAAGAAATGAATGGTAGCATATAGAAATTGTGGCTTGCTAGACCAACTTCCTGTCGTCAAATGCCAATGATTGACAGAATTTGACTGAGCTGGCGGTACCCTGAGAGTCTTACAGTCATATATTATACGAAATATGATGGATATATATTACATATGCAGTATATAATATACAATGTAAGAGAGACAGACGTGTAAATAATGAGATGTGTTTACCTGTTTCTCCCTTCATGCTGGCTGGCCTTGGCTCACATGGACACTGAAACAGAGTAGAAGCATTATTAAAGGTATTAGTGACACGTATCTCATGGAACTGGCTCCAGTTAGAACCTTTTTTATAAAGGTTCCACCTGGAACCCTTTTGGAGGGTTCCACCAAGAACCTTATTAAAACCCTTTATTCAGGAAAGGGGTTTTAAAGGGTTCTCTGGATCAAAATGGTTCTTACTGGAATCATTAGTGTTACCAAGAACCCTTGAAGAACCCTTTCTTTGGGAAAGGGTTTTTCAGAAGCAAATGGTTCCAGGTAGAACATCAGCCCTTGTAGAAGGACCCTTTTGGAACCCTTATTTCTAAGAGTGTCGTAACTGGAGCTATAGGAACTCTTTGAAGATTTGAAGCAGAACATTGAAATACACAAGTACATATTTGACTTTCTACTATCAGTCTTTGGTTGATGAATTTGGGTTCCCCCACAATTAGAATGTCATCACATTTAAGATGAGCGGTTTGCATAAAAAAAATGTCCCTTCTCATCATGTATGATGTGTATTTTAAGAGGAAAAACACTGTATTGAAAGTACAGTGTCAAACACAGTTACACAATACAGGTCTATATATATATATATATACATATATAAGATGTGTGAGTTCATTAGAGAGAGCGGGAGTGAGAACAATTGTTTGTTCCAGTGAGCAAGCGTAACCCAGATGAGCAAGTTTTTGGCAGTGCTTAACATTTTAACTGCTCGTGCCTGCAGGGAAGGAAAAACATAGCAGGAACCATGTGTGGCCGTGTGTGTGTGTGCTGATATTCAGGCCATGATGCTCCCACTTCACATTCGAAAAATACATTATTAATACCCTTGTGACGGCCCCTTTAAAAAAAAAAAAAAACACGTAATCATGACTATATAGATGCTGAACAACAACAAAAGCCACTTCACACCGTGTTATTGTTCTTCAAAGTGTTTTGAATGAATAGAAGTAACCTGATTGTTCACTCTGCTATTCGCCCTATTATTTATAATCACTGTTTACGAAAGGACATTACATATAAGGATCATTTCCTGAATTTCAAAAAAAAAAAAAAAAAAATTCCTTAAGAGGTTTGCAAATATTTTCAACGGATCCTTGTTCAGGGAGATGCCGACTATTATGATGGTGAATTTCAAGTCATTCCGAGATACTTTTTTGTTTTTTTGAAGAAAGTCAGCTCACTGTCAAAGTGCATCAGGGCAAATGGATCATTTCCTGAATTTCAAAAATTCATTAAAATTATTCCTTAAGAGGTTTGCAAATATTTTCAACGGATCCTTGTTCAGGGCGATGCCGACTATTATGATGGTGAATTTCAAGTCATTCTGAGATACTTTTTGTTTTTGAGACTATAGTCAGCTCACTGTCAAAGTGCATCAGGGCAAATGGTGTCCAGTGTCACACACTAAATTTAAAAATTTGTTTTATTCAAGTTTTTATTTTGTCTTTGAAGGCACATGAAAATAAAAGTATTTTTATTGACAAAAATGTAAATTGACATACTGTTTTTAGTTATATATAATGTATTATTAATATTATTATAATAATAGCACAACTCCCAGGCTGATGAACTGTTATCTTATTCATATTGAAATTATGTGTTTGTGTCCCTCACTTAATGCTGCATTTTAAGTATCTTAACTTTGAATATACTCATGATCCATGGTGATGGCTTGATGATAGTATTTAAAGGCATGGTTGTCAGATTGTGATAACATCCAGACAACCATTTCATAGTTGTATTTGTTATCTAAAAAGTGGAACTGCTTGTATTCTGATAATGACTGCAGTTACGTTTTCAGCCCAGATTAGCTTGACCTCATTATTAACAAAATCTCAAATGACTTTCATAGATGCTGGTTAAAAAAGAGGCTAATGTTTTGAGGGGGGTCTGCCTTCATAGAGCGGTGACAAAGACAGCGCAGTTGGCTAAGGTGGAATAAACGATTCCTTGTTTCACAGAAAGTCGCAGCTCGGTAAATATGACAGAACAAATGTCATGTTTACTTTGGGATTCCTGCTGTCTAAATATTGAGCATTTGGGTATGGTTTTCAAGCAAAGGCATCAATAGCACACTGTCAAAGGGCTGTAAATGACACCGGTGACGGCACGTTTCTTTCTTCTTTCAGTGTTAAAGGAGCCTGAGCATGGGGAGTCCAGGTTGTGAGCACACATTTTGCACCGCGCACACATTTTGCACCGCGCACTCGCCTTTTTGCTTCTGTCACCCGCATCCTAACCTGAGGGAAGCCTGGCTGGATGACACAGAGGACATCAAACCGCCTCGCAGCATGTTGGGGCTCCCTGAGCTCAGCTGGCCGGGGGTTTACCTGCCCTGCTACGACCGATTAGTCATGGACGAGAACCCCTGGGTGCTGGGAGTGACACAGACCCCTGCGTCTGTCAGCCCTCCCTTTAGGACTCTGGAGCCCAGCCCACCTGCGCCCAGCCAAGCTCAGGATTCCTCCCCTGAAGTGGAGCACCGGGTGGAGGAGCGCTGTCTGGAGCAAGTCCAGACCATGGTGGTGGGAGAGGTGCTGAAGGACGTGGACACAGCCTGCAAGCTGCTCAACATCGCAGCAGGTAAAACAGAAAACAACAGGCCCGTGTCATTTAAATTTAAGACTGCATTAGCATGGCAGAAGTTTTAAAGGTGCATTATGTTATAAATCTAAAGCAACTGGCCATAAAATCCTCCAGGAATAATGTTCATATAACTGAACTCACCAACAACAACAGTACAGCCAAAATATTTGCATTAAATAAAAGTTATTTTGCAGACTGCAAATCATGTTTATGTTTTGAAATCATGTTTTGGCATGTGGCGCCACCTACCGCCGTCTACCAGTCATTGCAGTCAGTAGAGTCTCAACTGCCGAGCAACCAGTTACGTCAGAAAAACGAAACCTAAAAGACCTCTGTATTTTGAATTAACCTTTTTCGGCCACATTCTTACATATGGCACCTTTAAACATCTACAGTGACAAAAACTGACGCCTGGTTAGCATTTGAGGCACAACACACCTTAGGCAAACTCCTCTGTTTACTCAAGATGATCTTCACTTCTTATGAACCGAGTCACCTATGGCGTTAAGATGTACAAAACATGCAATACATGACTGTTTACCTTGTATGAGGGCGGTCTTTGAGTACTCCAGCTCATATTAAACTTCTAAAGCGTGGGGGATGGGGGGGGGGGGGGGGGTTGTGGGTTTTGTCAGAATGTGAGTACAATGGACACATTCTGACACCAATATGGAGGAACTGTAAGCAAGATCCTACATTTAACGGCATGCAAGTGAGCCGTCTTTTGGTTTTGTTAGGCCAGTTCCAAAGATCCACTACCCCACTCTTCATCAAACCATCCATCCATCCATCCATCCATCTTCTACTGCTTTATCCTCCACATGAGGGTCGCAGGGGGCAAAAGGCTCAGGTTACCAGTTTTATATAACTAAATTATTCAAATATAAAGATCTGGTTGGTTTCAAATGTGCCCATAAAACAAGCTATTACCCAACAGGATTGTTTGAACATACAGTTTTGAGATATAATGTAAAGAAGGGTTAGATGTTTTTGATGATTTTCATGCCTTTTTCTTACCGTTTTCTGTTTTATGTTAGTTTAGAGTTTTTTTGCGATGTGCAATTGCTTAATATTAGTTTATTTTAGTTATGCACATGCGTTCTCTGGGTACTCTGTAGATTAGGTTCATTGGAGGCTCTAAATTGACCATAAGTGTGTTTTTCGTCCAACGTCAGCTTGGCTGCAGCTCCCCCGTGGGACTCCTAAGACTTAAAGGTGCATTATGTAATAAATCTAAAGCAACTGGCCATAAAAATCCTCCTAATATGTCACAGAGACTCAGGAATAATGTTCATATAACAAACTGAACTCACCAACAACAACAGTACAGACAAAATATTTGCATTAAAAAAAATATTTTGCAGACTGCAAATCATGTTTATGTTTCGAAATCATGTTTCCGCATGTGGCGCCACCTACCGCCGTCTACCAATCATTGCAGCCAGTAGAGTCTCAGCTGCCGAGCAACCCACGGGTTGCCAGTTACGTCAGAAAACGAAACCTAAAAGACCTCGGTATTTTGAATTTGAACGTAGTAACGTAGTTTTTGGCCACATTCTTACATATGGTGCCTTTAAAGAATATACATTCAATGATTCAGGAAATACCTGGTCTCTCTCTCTGTGTGTGTTCTCCTGTCCAGATCCATTGGACTGGAGCTGTGTGCACGTGCAGAAGTGGCTGCTCTGGACTGAGCACCTGTACCGACTGCCACAGATCAGCACGATGTTTCACGAGCTGACCGGGAGGGATCTGTGCTCCATGGCGGAAGCAGACTTCAGACAACGCTCCCTGCAGTTTGGAGACGTCCTCTACGCTCACCTGGACATCTGGAGATCAGGTAAGAATGACAAGTCACTAAATGAGGCCACATTAAAGGTCCAGCGTGTAATATTCAGGTGGGATTATTGGCACAAATTGAGCGTATACTTACACTATATTAGAAACGGCATCCGTTTTGGGATGAACACTCACTGTTACCTGATGCACGTTGGAAAGGAAGTGAACAGAGGAGTGCTACGTTTGTTAATATCTGCCTCCTCACCAGTAGATGTCACTATATCTAAAAGACTGGACCTTTAAGCCATCCATCTTCAACCGTTTTTTTCCTCCACACGAGGAGTGTGCACCTTTAATTCTACTATAATTTTAACATATTAGAGAGGGACAAACTAGCCAAATTAAATCTGATTAGATTTTTTTGTCTTTAGCTGTCGCAATGAAGGAGCGCTGCCCACCAGAGGAGAGCAAATCTAGTAAGTTCTTTTTTTTCTCCCCCCCAACTAGTTGCAATGCTAAGGTAAATCTAAGTGAATGTTTGAAAAAGTACAATCTCTTGTCTGTCAGCAGCAGCAGCAGCAGCAGCAGATGATGACTCCTGGAAAGATGTGATGTGCCGCTATCCCAGCCAGCCCATCCACCTGTGGCAGTTCCTCCAAGAGCTGCTCCTCAAACCACACAACTACAGCCGCTGCATCCGCTGGCTCAACAAAGAGAAAGGTGAGGTTAAGTTACAGTTAAAACACACGAGATGGTCCCACAGACCAAAGACTTACCACGAGCACAAATAACTTTTGGGCACTGCAGCCAATTTGACACGTTTTAGCAGGAAAAGCACAGGTTTTACCTCTCACATTAACAACGGCTCTGTTTTGGTTCACATCGGTCTAGACCAGGGATCTGGGATAATTAATCTGGAGCTGCAAAAGCTATTTGACCCCTAAAATGTAGATAACATCATGTATAAAGTTTAATATGTAACTAGAATTTGTACAAAAAAAGTACAAAAAGAAAACTGTTGACAAAGGAAAACACGCACAAATAAACAGTGTTGGCCTTTTTGTGTCCTTCCATTATTTGTGGAAAATAGCTAAATTATTGTTTGAGTACATTGGACGCATATTTTTTAGTTGACGAAATATTAAAACTCTTCTTTCTCGCCTTCGTCTCCAAATAAGAGGCGTTCGCTTTGAAAGACAAACGTTTAGATAAAAGAATTGTTTTCTTTTGAAGCTGCAGGTTAGCGTTGCACACGAAAGGGTCTTGGTCTCGGAAAGCGATTTGGTGTTTTACAAATAATACACACACCCATTTATTTGATTTGACTCGACGGTGTGACGGTTAGCCAACATGCAACCTGACACGAAAGAAGTGAACTGGAACTCTGCCCACACTCATTTGATTATTTACACACCTGCTTTTCCCGAATGTGACCTGACAAAATGGCCGCCGTGCAAACGCTCCATCCTTGCTACGTCTCGGTGACACTTGATGTTTGCTTTTTTTGTAGTTAAAGGAAACTTTATTGGAATATTAATCTGTGAAATAGCTCAATGCTAGTTTTGTAATCAGGACAGTCAAGTCTTTGGAGAGCTAGGTTTTTTCCACAACAGTCAATTTGTCCAGTTTTGGCACGATAAGCTAGCTGGTGTTGGGGTCGTACCTATGTTCCCCGGGTCCTATGTTCCCCGATCGACCGATGTTCCCCACTTTGTAGAAGCCTGGGTGTGGAGCTCCAGGGTAAAGGGTTAGGGTAAGGGGTAGGGTCCTATGTTCCCCGGGTCCTTTTGGGTGAAAGCGGGGAACATAGGACCGTTTTTTAGAGAAAGGGTCCTATGTTCCCTGGTCACATACAAAGTGGGGAACATAGGACCAATTTTTAGAGAAAGGGTCCTAGGTTCCCCGGTCACATACAAAGCGGGGAACATAGGACCCTTTGGGTGAACAGTGAGGAACATAGGACCGTTTTTTAGAGAAAGGGTCCTATGTTTCCTGGTCACATACAAAGCGGGGAACATAGGACCCTTTGGGTGAACAGTGAGGAACATAGGACCGTTTTTTAGAGAAAGGGTCCTATGTTCCCTGGTCACATACAAAGCGGGGAACATAGGACCGATTTTTAGAGAAAGGGTCCTACGTTCCCCGGTCACATACAAAGTGGGGAACATAGGACCCTTTGGGTGAACAGTGAGGAACATAGGACCGTTTTTTAGAGAAAGGGTCCTATGTTCCCTGGTCACATACAAAGCGGGGAAGATAGGACCGTTTTTTAGAGAAAGGGTCCTACGTTCCCTGGTCACATACAAAGCGGGGAACATAGGACCGTTTTTTAGAGAAAGGGTCCTACGTTCCCTGGTCACATACAAAGCGGGGAACATAGGACCGTTTTTTAGAGAAAGGGTCCTACGTTCCCCGGTCACATACAAAGTGGGGAACATAGGACCCTTTGGGTGAACAGTGAGGAACATAGGACCGTTTTTTAGAGAAAGGGTCCTATGTTCCCTGGTCACATACAAAGCGGGGAACATAGGACCCTTTGGGTGAACAGCGGGGAACATAGGACCCTTTGGGTGAACAGCGGGGAACATAGGACCACTTTTTAGAGAAAGGGTCCTATGTTCCCTGGTCACATACAAAGCGGGGAACATAGGACCGTTTTTTAGAGAAAGGGTCCTATGTTTCCTGGTCACATACAAAGCGGGGAACATAGGACCCTTTGGGTGAACAGCGGGGAACATAGGACCACTTTTTAGAGAAAGGGTCCTATGTTTCCTGGTCACATACAAAGCGGGGAACATAGGACTGTTTTTTAGAGAAAGGATCCTATGTTCCCTGGTCACATACAAAGCGGGGAACATAGGACCCGGGGAACATAGATACGGTCCCCTGGTGTTAGCTCTGCTCAGGTCCAGTTGTTAGCACAGTCAGTGTGACTTGCGTATTTGATCAATTTAACCTGTGCTTATACTTTCTCCTATGCACTAACTTCACGTTTCAGCTGTGTTTCTGCACCATTGTACAGCCAAACTGGGCCAAATATCCAGACTGAGCTCCCATTTTTCTGTATTCCGTCTCAAGGAATTTTCAAAATAGAGGACTCGGCTCACGTGGCCCGGCTTTGGGGCATCAGAAAGAATCGTCCCGCTATGAACTATGACAAACTGAGCCGCTCGATACGCCAGTACTACAAAAAGGGGATCATTCGGAAGCCGGACGTGTCCCGCAGACTGGTCTACCAGTTCGTCAAACCCGTATGATGAACAAGGACCAAGTCGTTCAGAACAGAGTGAGCTGACGGCCAACAACCCAAAGATATGCTGGACATACGGATGATAATATCAATATAGATCGTAGATCAATATATTTTATTTGATGTTTCATGTTAATTGTAAAGACTGCCTACAGAGACGTGCATTCCTGCCTATATGACAATTTTCGCTTTCCTTTATACGGTAAGTTATATATCTTCATTTGTATCTCTGTTGTCTTGAGCACTCAAAGTCTTCGGTGTGATGCACGGTTTCTCACACGTCTTCTGTCTATTAAAACTTTTCAAAGAAATATGCTTTTTTTTTTTAAACATTCCTTACAGTTAGAGTTAGATTCGCAGATACTCACCCGTAGTCCTGGAAAGAAACTTGGCCTGAGGGATAATGAGCATCTAATCTGGTCAAGAAGGGGCCGGATTAGAGAAAAAGTGTGGAAAAACTGTTCAGTGTGTGGGCAATATGAGCTTAACTTAATATACTGTATAATATTTCAATCATGATGATGTTTCACACAATTCCAAAGTAAAAGTCCTTTTTTTTGGGATATGGAACGATGTTTACTTCATAATACCATAATACTAAAGTAACGCAAAATAAATCCGTGATTAAATAAAATTGAGTAAATGATAATGTTGACAACCAAATGTCTTATTATTACTAATAAGTATTGCGTTTACATTCCATCAACACAGATATCAAGTGGTGGGCCGCAAGTTAGTGTTTGGGGGGCCCACATGTGGCCCACGGGCCGTCAGTTTGACGCCTCTGTTCTAAAGGATTAAAACAAGGTACATTTCCTTACTTTTGAACAGAGTATGTTTGATTTACTGGTATCTTTTCTCTTTCTACTACTTAAAGGGACACTTCACCGATTTGCATGTGGCTTTGTATCGCTAGATTATGTATTGTATTTTTAAAAAATTATGCTTCCCTCCCTCAGTTTTTAACTGAGTTAACACATTTTCAGAATGTGCCCTACTGTGATGCGAAACGCGTCATTTGACTCACAGTAGGGCACATTTGGATAAGGAAAAACAGATTTTTTTTTACAAGTCAGGGAAAAACTGAGGGAGGGAAGTACTACTGCTATTCTAGCAATACAAAGCCACATTCAAATCGGTGAAGTATCCCTTTAACAATTTTTACAATAATGACATCCTATTATTCCCAGGTGTCAATAACCGATTCTATAAGTAAGTAAGTGTTTTTATACTTTTCATTCTTTGGGTTACGTTTTAATAAAGCGGAAAAATTATTACCAGTTTGAAAGTAGACTTAACAACTTAAAGGTGAAGTAAGTAGTTTATAGTGCCATCTAGAGGAGAGGCTGAAATTTACGACAAAGAACTGCTGCTCTGCTCACCCCCTCCCTTCCCTGAGCGCTACGGTGTCCTCAGCTGGTCAAATGTCGTCCTCGTCGTCTTTCTCCGTGTCAGCAGATGAGGTTCGTGAGGCGAGGGAGAGGGCGGAGCTAACGACGAAGCGGAGAGAGAGGAGGCGGGACTTCCGCAACAAGTAAAGCGACGCTTGATTTGTTCTCTCGCGTTTGTCCTTACAGGCTCCGGTAGAAACATGGCGTCTCGCTGCTAACAGTGGCTATGCAACCACGGCCCGCGACCATGTTATTTTACATGACTTTTTGAAACACTACGAAAATGAAAACAAAAACTATTATACAGCGACTAGACAATGCAGGAGCACATAATATGTATAAAAAAGTGGATTTTGGGTCATATAAACCCATAAATACTACACATTGTCCCTTTAATGCGACACGTGTACTCACCATACAAAAAACACACGGACACTAACTTTTTCAACAAACTTATTTCCCTTTCAAACCAATATCGCAATATTGACACCATCACAACAAATTGGCTTCAGGTTCTGTCATCACCACTTATCACTGATCACTATCATTACCTGCGATCATCATAATCACGTTTATGCATATTTAAATTAACTTTTCTTGTGTTACATCAAGATGAACAGGCACTACACCAGTTAGGGAGATCAAAGCACATCACTAACTATGAACACAACATCTTCTAGAGTCGACCGCTCAGGTCTAGGGTTTTTCAAACAACGTGAGCCGCTGTCCCCCCGTGTGCATAAGGAAGAGGTCATCAACATAAAAAAGCATTTCACATGTACATCTTTTTACTGCCTCAACATGGTTAGGTCTTCAACTCAACACAGGTTGTACAGTTACAATAGAATATAATCTTTAAATTACATCATCATATACAAATCTGACCGCGTGGGATAACGTCACGCTTTTTTTTTTATAATACACCGACAATTCCATTGCAATGAAATTCATACGGATATGGTACCTATTACTTAATATGTTTTCCATTGCTGTTATTTAAATGAAACACATTTACATGTATAACACTACATTTTTGTCTTAATAGTCCATCACTTGCATTTTTTTTTTTAATATATATATATATATATATTTCTTTTTTTTCTGTTACATTTACACAACTCATACACACTGGATGATAATGATGATGATGATGATGATGATGATGATGATGATGGTGTTTCCCCCAATAATTAACCTGATAAGGTGGATTATGTGTTTGAACTTGCATGTTTGTGTGATCATTGTGTGTTTCATGAATGTGTATAAATCTATGTGTGTGTGTGTGTGTGCGCATTGAGGAGGTGGGACAGTTTGATGACAGGAGTCCTTTTTGCGATGCTGGACAGCTTTTTTTTTTTTTTTTTTTTTTTTTCTTAACTCTAAGACACAACTTGTGAGCTGGTGATGTGTTTCTCCTCATGTTGCGACACCCGAAACCCCGGTCCAATCCTGTTCCAGACACAGAGCTAAAACACATCCGACTGCTTCAAAACGTTACCCTCCACTATACGACTCATTTTCTAAAAGGCATATATCGCTCATGTCTAATCAGAGATTTAGTTTATAACTTGTGGCCAGACTCACTTAACAGCATCTGATAAGTGATTCAATTCTGTAGCGTTGAAGTTGAAGACTAAGTGTGTATATAAGCGCCATCTAAACGTGCCGTTGCAGTCCTGGTGACAAATGTTTTCCCTGTGTCGCTGCTGCGTAGTGTTTTGCAGACAAATGAAGCTTGGGGCGGACTGGGAAAGGCAGCTACTCAAGCTGATCTTCACTGAAGCTGTTTGATAATGTGATATGTGAAGTTATTGCATGGAGAGAGAGAGAGAGAGAGAAGAGAAGAGATATTTGATGGTACTGGGTCATTCTTTGGCTCGGCAGGGAAACGGGCCACAAAACTAGTGCTTTTTTTGTGTGTTTTTTTTTGCAAGTTAGGTGCCTTAAATGACAGTGGAGTGGAGAACCAATGTTGAGACAACATGACCCACTTTCAAGCCCCCAAACACTAGTACATTCATGTCCTGTTGAAGAGGCTTCAATCTTCAGACAACAGTCTGTAGTACAGAAACACATTGACACGCCTCCGTTGGCCCCTCGCTCTGGAAGAAAAGTGCCCCGGAGCAGGCATTGTTCAAAACCCTCCTCTCCTACTGCGGTGGCACCCCTTAAAAAAAAAGAAAGCTCCAGCTCCACTCAGCGGGGAACCTTTCACTCGCATTTTCTTGTTAGCAGTAGTGGATTTAATTGAGACCTGATTTTACTGAGGCAAAAATGAAAGCTTCTGCCGGGAAAAAACTGTATCCTTTTTCCATGAACCGCATGAAGATGATACTGGTAAATGATTTGTGATGCGAAGAAACGAGAAAAAAAAACAAAAAAAAAAACACACAAAATCAGTTCATCGACAAGCTTTCCTCACATGAAAACGGAAGCATGTGCATGTCCAGAAGCATGTGATGCTCAAAAAGTGACCATCTGCATTTTGTGGTTGAAGTGTTGCATCAGGTGTTGTAGCCCCACACGAGGCTGCAAGGATTTCGGGGGGAATGCAAGTCGTTGCATAGCACATGCTGCTATAGCAACCTTAGAAACAGTTAAAAACACACTGCACACACCGGTAAAAGAGGTCGGACCAAATCACAAAGAAAAACAAAAAAAGGAAAAAGGAGGAAAAGAAAGAGAGAAACAGAGGGTACTGTCTGTGAAACTTTTTAACACTACACAGCATTCCTGAAGTAAGAATGACAACTGACCACACACAGCATTGGAAATGCTACACAAAATGGCGTCACACTGTATATATACACAATGCAGGTTAGAGAAGCTCATCTTTGTCGAACGGGTTTAATTGATTATATTATCGTCCCGTTTGTCACAAGAGAACAGACTGCAGTGTTACTGCGAGTTTAAACAAGCTGCATTATATGTTGAATACAGATACACAGAGAAGCAATGTGTTCCTGCACTGTCTTGATGTTATAGCCGTGTGTGTGTATATACTGGAATAACTGCTGCTCTTGTTTTTTTGTTGTTTTGTTGTTTTTTTAAATGTGTAAGTTCACCCACCTCAAATGCTGGATAAAATATCTAATACTGATATATTGTCTTTTAGGTTACTAAGTTTTTATTTAGGCAAGACTGCTTGGCGCATCTGTTGGGCAAGGGATGTGTTGCTCTTAAGTCTCTGGCTATGTGCGGGTGCAATTGGATGGGACAGTTCAAAGCTGCCTCCAATGGCTTGTCCTTGTCCAGTAACGTGACTAGATAGGCTCGACGTAATTGGCCGGGTACAGTCCCTCTTGGCCGGTGTCCAAACGACCTCGACACCAGCCCTGCTCGTCTTCGTCCTCAGTCTTGGTCAGCTCGTCACCTGTGAAGGAGACATCACTCCTTACTCAACGTGTGTCAGACATCGACTGTAATTGAGTAAAATTGCAATTTTTACTTTTACTTTCATATGTTTTTTGAATTATGAATTGATTAAAAAAAAAAAAAAAAAAATTCACACACTGGAAACTTTGACAGTGTATGATGAGGACAGGTGAATGATGTGGGCAGGTGAATGATGGGGATATGTGAATGATGAGGACAGGTGAATTATGAGGACAGGTGAATGATGGGGATATGTCAATGATGAGGACAGGTGAATTATGAGGACAGGTGAATGATGAGGACAGGTGAATGAAAAATTAGGATATGTGAATGGATAATGAGGATATGTGAATTATGAGGACAGGTGAATTATGAGGACAGGTGAATAATGAGGACGTGAATGAATAATGAGCATATGTGAATGATGAGGACAGGTGAATGATGAGGACATGTGAATGATGGGGACAGGTGAATAATGAGGACAGGTGAATGATATGATGAGGACATGTGAATGATGGGGACAGGTGAATAATGAGGACAGGTGAATGATGAGGACAGGTGAATGATGAGGACATGTGAATGATGAGGACAGGTGAATGATGAGGACAGGTGAATGATGAGGACATGTGAATGATGAGGACAGGTGAATGATGAGAACAGTTGAATGATGAGTACATGTGAATGATGAGGACAGGTGAATGATGAGGACAGGTGAATGATGAGGACAGGTGAATGATGAGGACAGGTGAATGATGAGGACATGTGAATGATGAGGACAGGTGAATGATGAGGACATGTGAATGATGAGGACAGGTGAATAATGAGGACAGATGAATGAGGAGGACATGTGAATGATGAGGACAGGTGAATGAGGAGGACATGTGAATGAATAATGAGGATATGTGAATGATGAGGACAGGTGAATGATGAGGACAGGTGAATGATGAGGACATGTAAATGATGAGGACAGGTGAATTGGCCTCAATTAAGGTCCATGATGGAGTGTGAAAGTTAAAGCATTTGTGACCTTTGACCCATGTTGACTGATACATTGTGTGTTTACATATTTTATTTTGTCAGCACTTTCATTTGTAAAGGTTTGCCTTTAATTAATGTTAGATTCGTGCTCCCTTGTCCTTTTTGCACGACACAAGAAAGAACCCCAACCTTGTTATATAAAAAATAAAAAAGTAACTTTTACTCTGAGTACATTTTAAACAAGCTACTTTTTACTTTAACCCGAGTACATTTTTAGAGCAGTACTTTTACTTGTACTGCAGTAAAATGCTATCAAAATAGTGGATGTAGCCACTCTGTTGACTGGTTCAACTGTTTACTGATGCAAATATCTCATCAGCCAATCACATGGCAACGACTCGAGATGACGTGCTGAAGTTAAAACCAAGCATCAACACTGACAACTTCTCAATGGAGGTAGAGTAAATAAAAGGAACCTCCGGGGTGTTTTTTGACCACTAGTGGTAATGCCTGTTTCATTGGTTCATATGCATGAGGATGCAAATGGACACACCCGAGGCACAGCTGGGTGGCAAACCTCTGCATTGTGTCTGGTCAACAAGAGACAGGAATAATAGAAGAAAATGCATGGTAGACTTTTGTTTGCAATTAAACAAAAGACAAACATTATCTGCAAAGGTTTTCTGAGGAAAGGAATGCATGGAAAGTAAGTCGAGTGACATGGAAACACACACAGTATGTAAACAACACGTCTTGTTTGTTTTGCGAGAAAACTTGATAGGGCACCTTTACATTTCTGAATTTGCATGAAGATATTAAAGGTCTTTAAAAACAGCCCTCGGCTGTGAGGTTAAAAAGGAGCACGAGGAAACCAGATGTAGAAACACAGCTGTGGATCGTTGCTCGGCTATTTTTCAATGCAACGCTTGTCTTCAAATAGCTCGTTGGTGTCACTGTGGCGGCCTCTGAAGCACTTTTTTTTTTAGACAATTTCGTCAAGAGCTCGTGTTAATTGGTGGCAAGTGCCTGTAATTAGTTTTTCCACTAATCACTGCTTTTATCTGAAGAGGAAGGGAGCTTTAGAATAGGAATTAGGACAGCGTTGGAGCTTTTTGACCGTGTGTGTGATGCTATAGCTTGTCGTCATATCCCCAAAAACTCCTCCCTACAGTGTCCCCTGCCCGTTTATGGGTTAATACGTTGATAAGATTAAGGCGTAAACGTGGAGACAATTCATAATTGCAATTCATTATTGAATTATTACCTGCTTTGAAGGTAAGCTCGTCCTGCTCTTGGCCGTCGTAGTCATAGAGAGCGCGCACGCGGACGGCTTTCCCGCTGCCGGAATCCTCTTCGAACGAATTCCCGTTCCCACCGTTCTCGTTACCAGAGTTAGCGGCGGGCTGCTCGTCGTCAGACCATTCAGTGGAGTAAGCTTGATTCTTATCATAGCTGCTCACACTGGAGGTGAGAAATAAGGCAGGGCAAAGGTTTGATGCAACGTGACCCCAAAAAACCAAAGACTAAGTTGGTTGATATTCTAAATATGTACACACACACATACAGTGTGTGTGTACATATTAATTATGTTTTTGTTTATTTTTATTATGGACAAATTTCATGAGGTCAAAATTAACATCGTGCCATGACAGGCTCCTTCGTCTTTTTGATTCAAGATACAGTTTCAAGCATTATATTGCATGAACTAACCTGCTACGATCACCAGGTGGCGCCACATGGTCAGTGCTGGGAGTGGGTGGGGCTCCGTCTGGTTTCTTCTTCTTTGGAGGAGCACTGGCCTGGTCTGGGTTGTATTCCTGACAAGGAGAAAGAAAATGAAATGAATAAATGAAAAACAGAATACGACACAGTTGTGAATGTAGAGAATTTAAATTTTTTTTTTATAAATATATATTTTCTATGTTTTTTTTAACCTCAAACGCAGGCCAGTTCATATGCATCTCAGGGCCGTGGTTGTTGCTGAACCACTTCAGGTCCTCTTGAGTGTTTGCAGACAGGATGGTGCGCTCCAGTTCTCTGTATATCGTGGCATAGCTGAGGAGACAAAAATGGAACAGTGAAAGTGCCAGAAGGGACCTGGGAGCGTGAGGGTGAGGATGAGGGAGGGTGAGGCAGGGAGGGAGGGAGGGGTGGACGATGGTCTGCTAATTTGGCATCAGAATCTACATTGTGGTTTAAGTCCTGGGTTGAGAGAGCCAACATTGTAAAGCCCTGGAGTCAACAATGTATTACTATGGTGCACTGCTATAACAACTTTATGATAATATCATAAGACAAATTCAAAATGAGACACATCTATGCAAAGGAAAGTCATAGAGACATCTAATTACATTTAAGATGAAGCTGAAAAACTAAATCATATGTGATCATACTGTCCCGATAGTTTTGCTTGTAATGAATCTGAGCAGGATTTTAATTTCCACTGGTATTTACATATGGATCGTTATAGTGAGAGTAGATATTTACAGTAAATGTCAAATTTGTATACAATAACCATCCAAGGTGGAAAAATAATATGGAGTATATCATATTTACATATAACTTCCCCTTTTTCTTTGATGGGTAAATATACAGTATTTTATCAAATGATATCAAAAGACTGGGTTAATGAAAATGAAAATGAAAAGAACGCGACATTATACCATTTGGGAGGTTTTTGGTATTATTCTGTGTATTATGGACACACCACATAGATATGAAATATCTCTGATATATATATATATAAAGAAATATAGGATATATATAAATCCTCTCCTTCAGCATGACTAACCTTTGGTTCTCACTGAGGTTAAGGTGGCGTTTGATGTCCAGTAAGGCCTCCTTCAGGAAGGTCAGCCTCTTGACTTCATGCTGTTGGCACTGGTCAAACACCTGCTCCATGCACTCCATGTACTGCGGGGTGCACTTGTTCAGCTCCTCCAGAGACTTCTCATACTTTTCTTTAGCCTGCGACGGAAGAAAAAGAAAACACGGATAAACAAAGCGACCGCAAACGACCACATTTCCATCCATCCAACCAACCTCCCACCCAACCAACCAACCAACCAAGCACCCACCCAACCTACCAACCTACCAACCAACCAAACTCCCATGCAACCAATCAACCAACCAACCAACCAACCAACCAAACTCCCATGCAACCAACCAACCAACCCACCAACCAACCAACCAACCAAACTCCCATGCAACCAACCAACCAACCAATCAACCAACCAACCAAACTACCATGCAACCAACCAACTAACCAACCAACCAAACTCCCATGCAACCAACCAACCAACCAACCAACCAACCAACCAATCAACCAACCAACCAAACTACCATGCAACCAACCAACTAACCAACCAACCAAACTCCCATGCAACCAACCAACCAACCAAGCACCCACCCAACCTACCAACCAACCAAACTCCCATGCAACCAACCAACCAATCAACCAACCAACCAACTGACCAACCAAACTCCCATGCAACCAAACAAACAACCAACCAACCAACCAACCAACCAACCAACCAACTAATCAACCAACCAACCAACCAACCAACCAATCAACCAACCAACCAAACTCCCACCCAACCAACCAACCAACCAACCACCTTCTACTTGATATATTCTAAGTCAACAGATCCCTAAATTGCATGTTGCATATTTCTTAGGGTTTAAACTACATTATCATGCTGTGAATACTTTGTACACAATATACCATTATTTTTTTTATGGTATATATGGTATTTATGGTATGCATGCACCTCTCAGATACAAAAATGATCAATGAACCTAATCAATACCAATTAAAACCTCTGCCAAGTCACCAGTAAGCGCTGCAGCAGCAGGGAGACAGAGCCTGGACCAGTAAGATAAGACTATATAAGAGGACACTGGTCTGTTTGCAGAGAAAAGTACAAACAGATAATGCTTTTAAAAATGCATGTACAATAACATGCGTGTATTTGTGTAAGTGATATTTCTTTCCGAACACAATCTTCTCAGCTCGGCCATTATTTGCTTCTTTTTTTTCCCACTCGGTTTCTCACCTTCTGCACGTCCTGTTTGCATTTATCTACTTTCTCGTGGAGCTTCTTCTGCTGGTCTGGCGTGACAGATGCCTCGGTCTTTCCGTTGGCCTCTCGGGCTGCAGCCAGCTTCTCCTCTTTGCAGGCCATGTGGTACGCTTTCTTGGCCGTCTCCATCTGTGCGTCCAAACACAAACACGGTACGTGAATTGATTTGACCAGAGGGACAGGAGGGAGTCACACGTTCTCGTCTCAGAGCTGGACATTTTGTTGTTTTCACCTCCCTGCAAAATAATATGATTATGCCTTTATATCTGAGGCCAGAGCTATATTTGCTCTTTCGAATAATAAGTTCAAAGAGTACAAATCCATACACAGAGGCGCAGCTTGTGAACAAGCAAGGCAGGCAACTGCTTGGGGCCCCGAGCTGATAGGGGGCCCCCGAAGCTCGGAGCCTGAGGGCTGTTTTTACTGAAATGTGCAGTGACCAGTCCCCCTTAAACAACAATGGGTGATTTGCAATGACATCTCAGTAGGAAACCTCCCTAATGGGGCCCCACCTCACGTTAACCTGTGTGAAGTTATCGTTCTGCAAGTTGGAAAATGAAGAGGATTATTTACAGTGTAATGCATATCATTTTTTACTCAGTTTATACAGTATTTTATTGTTCTATATATTTATATTGTTTTATAATGTGGGTTATTTACAGTGTAATGTATTTTTTTTAATAAGTTTATATAGTTTTAAAAAGCTATTTCCAGTATTTTATTGTTCTTTACATTTATATTTTCACAAACTTTTTAATGACGGTTTAAATTAAGGTTTTTCCATGTTATTTCATTCATTTTTCGAAAAAATTTTTTAACTCATACATTTTTCGTTGGTGTCAGATTATTTATAACATAATGGTGATGAACACTGGTTGGAATGGCCCCCTGGGGATTTTTGCCGAGAGCCCCTACAGACTCTAGAATCGCCTCTGTCCATACGGGAAGGACAGAATTCTATGTAAAATTCAACCTTGAACACAAAGCTATACTAATAGTTTAAAGCACTCGAAAGTGTATCCCTGAGCTCCTGAATGCTCATGTGCACGATGAATAATCAAGTCTGTCTTGTACAGAACCACCAGAAAACCACGACCTGTTCTCCTTCTAACACTCGGATAGATGATGAATTGAGCTGCTGTGTGCTAAGCTAAGCTAAGCTATCTGACCGACTTGGTCTGTCCTCACGCCGCTCACCTCCTTGAGCTTTTTGGCCCACGGTTTCTGAGCCTTTTTGAAGCCCTCCTCCGCCTCCTTGGCCTCCTTGAAGCCGCCGATCATTTGCTTGTGATACGCCTCCTTCTGCCAGTTCTTCACCTTCTCCACGTCCTCGTTCACCAGGTTGTTCTTCACGTCTTGGTGCATGTCGCTCACCTTCTCCGCCTCGGTCATCACAGCCAACCAGGCTCTCTCCACGGAGCCGTACTGTGGCCCTGAGCGTCGGAGGAAAAAAAACGGGTCGAATGAGTGCGATCGTGTTCAGAAGTGTGTGAACAGAGCTCTGGCTGAGTGACAGACGAGCTTTTTATTGTCTTTCATGCGAAACCTTACCTTTCTCGATGAGCTGTCTCCATCTCTTGGACCAGACGGTTAATTGATCGCCGTAGGCTTTTTCTATCTTGGCACGTTCCTGCAGGCAGCCCATGAGGTCATTGCAGAGCCGATGGCCGTCGTCAAATCTCTTGACAGCACGTTTGTAGTTCCCCACCTGAGAACAGAGAGACACAAAATGTGTTAAAGGGAGAGTCTGACAACACATTTCTACATATACTACTACAAATACACAAACAGGCAGAAAGTATTTAAGAGGAATATACAGAGGTTTCATTTAAATGTCTTTAAAAACACATTATCATGAATCCAATATATCATAGTGAACATTTAAATGGAGGCAGAAGACGTTTCATGCAGGATGAGGATTTCAAATTAAAAAAAATGAATCTGTTAATGATTTAAAAAACCCAGTATTGTATAGAAGGAACCAGGTAACATGTTTATGCACGCACTGTCACTCATTTAAATTTCACTTTAAAAAAGCCAATTTAAATAGCAAAACTGACCGTTTTTCTTTTCCTTTTGTTCATAAAACTGAGACAAGTGAACTTTGAACTGTGACATATTCCCAAATTTCACAAATCCAATCTGATTTTAAATTTTTACTTTTGACACAGTTGTGTTTGGTGAAAGTGAAAGAGATTTTTCATCAAATCACCTACAGGTTGTGCTGAAAAAAAGGATATAAGAAACCCTTTATTGCATATTCTTATTGCCTCTATACTTTTTAGTAGTAGTAATGGAAAAATGTGGCCGAAATGAAAAAATACTTTGCACATGAATATATGAACCCGTGCATTATTTGAAAAGCTAAGTATTGAATGCACAATAACAAGGTACGTGGCACTAGACTCAGTTTAATATAAAACACATTTTTATACAAAATATAGTAAGGGGGTCCCTGCTCCACCTCTCCATCAAATCCCATGTGCAATGAGTTGGGGGCAGATATAAACATTGCTGCTATAGTGAATCAAAATAATATATGGCAATAGCTTTGTGTTTTTTGCTCTATAGAGGTCCTGAAAATGTCAGTGTTTTGTTTTTTTTTAACAGAAAACTGTCACACATACACACAGTATTCACAGCTACTGCATTCAATGGCTTCTTCTTTTAATCAGTCCACCTTAAATGAGACCGCCTTAAAAAAAAAAAAAGTAGAGGCAGATTGTTTGGCTCCACCTCTCCAGTGTCTGCAGGGGGCGTGAGCTCATGGTGCATGATAAAGGGAGGGTAGTAGAGGGGGTTGCTCGTGCCTGTGCATGTGTAGTTATGCAATAACAGGCTCAAACGATGTGTGTGTGTGTATTGTGTGTGTGTGTATGTGTGTGTGTGTGCGTGTGTGTGTATAATAGTGTGTTTGTGTCACTCTTTTCATCCGTATGAGTGGAGTAAAGCGGGCTCATTCTCAGGGTTAGACAACGATGAAGACAAAAACATAGTTGTTGAGAGTGGAGAGTGTATGGCGTATATATATGTATATATATATGTATATATATACATATATATATACATATATATATGTATATATATATGTATATATATTCTGCCAAGTCACACCTACAACACTAAAGCTCTTATGTTTCAGTCGTGTTGATTATCTATATTTTATTGGACTGTTTCTCACCACATTCGCTTAAAAAACTGTTGTTTCTGAGGGTTAAGACTTTTCTCTGGCACTGACAGACCATAAGCTGACCTGAGCTTGTGTTGTTGTGACGCTAAAGACAGGTGCATGCGGTGAAAGGCCAACTCGGAGCAACTGAAGCTCTTTGTCTGCTGCGTCTCGACGGGTAAGAGCCGCCGTACAATGACGACTCTGTGTGCTGAAGGAATTCATTAACGCTAATTCGGCAGCTCTGAAATCCACACATGCGCACACACACAGACACAGGTTTGAGACTCAGCTATTCTTAGAGCACTGCAATGACTCCCACTTTATTTGGAGAGCCTAAACGAAGCATTATCCCTCACCTCAACCATAACCAGTGAGTGCCTAACCTTAACCTAACCTTAACCTAACCACAATCCAAATCTTAACCCGAAACTTGACCAGTTCCTAGAAATGAGGCTCTGTGGTCGACATTTTTGAGAGTAACGGAAGCACAATTAAATTATTGCAGCCTGGAGATGCCTTAACCCTTTATATATATACAGTAAAGGTGCATTATGTAATAAATCTAAATCAACTGGCCATAAAATACTCCTAATATGTCACAGAGACTCAGGAATAATGTTCATATAACAAACTGAACTCACCAACAACAACAGTACAGACAAAATATTTGCTTTAAAAATAATAATTTTGCAGACTGCAAATCATGTTTATGTTTTGAAATCATGTTTTGGCATGTGGCGCCACCTACCGCCATCTACCAATCATTGCAGTCAGTAGAGCCTCAGCTGCCGAGCGACCACGGGTTGCCACTTACGTCAGAAAACGAAACCTAAAAGACCTCGGTATTTCGAATTTGAATGTAGTAACTGTTTTTGGCCACATTCTTACATATGGCAAACGTTAAAATGTGTTTTTGACTAAGTCAGGTCATGAAGCCGTGAACAATAACAAACTTTGCTTTGGAATAAACTCTTTAAATCTGATTATTACTGTATGTACTGGGTTTTTGGCAAAAATGCTATGTTTCACTTGTGGTCCCTGAGCAGATTTATAGATTTGAAGGAGCAAAAAAATGGTCCAGTCCCTTTGGACCAATAAATGTTTTAAATGTTGAGGCTGACTGGTGGATATTATAGTAAAGATAGAATCATAGAACAGTTGAAGCTTTTGCACTTTTGCCTGCATTTTATAAATCTTACAGCAATGAACAGCAATGAACGATGACTGTCCTGTGATGGTGGACGTGATCCAAAAACAAACTATAGCATCAGAGCTTTGTCTCCCAAATAAATGAATGAATGGTTAATCGCATCTCACTGGCCCAAGTTTATTCTATAAGTGCCAAGGAAACAACGCGATTCAAACCATCTGGTGCATCAGCTCCTATATTTTTAGCGCTGTGACCAAAAAGAGAGTCACTACAACTCCCCATTCATTTGTTTAGTTTGCCTTCGAAAAACCTGTCAATTCAAAAAAAATAATGATCAAACACAGTGGATAAGAGAAGGTCGATACCACTGAAGTGGTTGAACAAAAAGACTGGAAACTGACTAGAAACTTAGTGAATCCTTCAAAAAAATAAAAAAAATAAACGCACTTGACCCATTTTGAATCCATACAAAAGTCCAAGCTCACTTCCTTTAGACAGAGTGGAGCAGAATTCAATCGTTTCCTCTGCAGTGTGTGAAGCCTCAGACGTGGCTAACAACATCAGGCGAGGTGACCTTTTCAAACATCATTACAACTTACGAGATAAATGCCCCCCTCCGAGGACTTAATGACAGTAATCTCATTTGGAGACAAAAGTGAGGGGGCGAGGGAGCGAGGGCGTGCGACGGCGTCTCTTTTACCTCCCAGAAACTGTCCATGGTGTCGTCCACACATGCGCTTTCATCGTAGGAGCCAGACATTGTCCTGGATGTTGCGAAGCACTCGAACGGCGAAACTTGTCCTCTGTAGCAAAGCTGGGTTCCTCATGCACTGGGGAAAAAAAGAGAAGAAGAAGAAGAAGAAAAAGGATAACTGCACTGTGAGTCTGAGCAGACATTAGCAGGTAAACATAGCCAAGCTAAGCCTTGGCGTCATGCTAAAGATCAGCCGCGCCGCAGTTTCCCTTGAGGAAACCTTTCGCCGAGAGAGTTTCTGTTCGAGACGTTTGTAATAATGGAATAAAAATCGCCTCCTTTGCCAAACATACTGCACAGCGAATGATATTACACCGACATGTCCTAGAAAAGACGCTGGAGCTCTGACCCTGACGGCTTCCTGCATCCTTCTGAGATTATGTGCACACGTGCTACTACAAAGTTCAACCGCCAACACTCTCATTCTTCTACAAGACCGGAACTAGACCGGAAGTTCCTATTAACGTTGTTTTTTTGGTGTGTATCTGCGTCATTACCTTGTTTATGAAGCCCTGACGGTTCGAAACAAACAGTTTAGCCACTGCTGAGAACGTTGTGTTTTATTGTAATCTCGGGGGTCAACGAGATCACTGAAAATCCCGTAATAGTTATGTAAGCAGCGGTTCTCCTGAACAACCGATCGTGCTGCTCCAGGCACTAGTCCGGGCACATCCGGTTGCGTACATTGAACCGCAGAAGAAGAATAACGTCCGTTGTGGAGGTGTTTCACGAGCGACAGTGTCTTCTGACTCTGGGTCTGACTCTGGTTTAAAGTCATAAAAGGGACTGCGGCGGGGAGTCGTGACGAAGCTATTTTTAAACACTGTTAAAACAATGTTTTGATAATGAGGAGCAGTGCATCCACCGTTCCAGAGGGGGGCGCTGCGCTTCTGAGAACGGATGTGCTGGATAGTACTGGCCAATCACAAGACTCTTCTGGGGGTGAAAGTTCACTCTGAAATCTTGCAGCAGAAAAACACCCTCAGAAGAGAGGATTTCTATCGACTAGTTTACAGCAACTAGGAGGTTTTTGACCATAAAAACAAGTTAATATATGTAAGTAGACCTCCATAACTAACATTTATGTGCAACAGGACCACTCTATGTCACCTTTAAAACCCCTTTCCTGAATAATGGGTTTTAAAAGGGTTCTTGGTGGAACCCTCCAAAAGGGATCCAGGTGGAACTTTTATAAAAAAGGTTCTACCTGGAGCCAAAAAGGGTTCTCCTATGAGGACAAGCCGAAAAACCTTATATGGTTCTACTACATCACATGTGTCAAACTCAAGGGGGGCCAGATGTGGCCCACCACGTCATTTTATGTGGCCCACGAGTGATTAATTGGTCTTAAAAATCTGTGTTAAAATAGGTCTATGCTGCTTTAAGGCGTGCGTTGACCATAAACTGCATTTCCCACAATGCATGGCGATTGTGTTACCCGCAATGTGTAACAGCACCGTAACTAGATCGCAGTTTATCGTTGTATACGCATCATGCGACGAGTGAAATTGAATAAGTAATAAATATAGACATTTATTAGCAATATGTTACGGAGTAGTTACCTTTATTTTACATTATATTTGGTTACATTTATCCTGTATGACGGTTACATCTTGGCCCTTTGAGGGTAACAATTATGCTGACGTGGCCCTCAGTGAAAATGAGTTTGACACCCCTGTATCTACATAGCACTTTTATTTCTAAGAGCGCAGAAACACAATTAAAGCGTGACTATATTATAAGACTAAAATGCTTGTGTTTTAGTGAGTAAAACCAGTCACATACAGAAGTCCTTTAATGACGTGCTTTAATCACTTTTTCTACTCTCTAAAAACCACAGAACACACTTCCTGCTGGATTTCCTCGAGCATTTAAGGTGATTTATATTTATTTGCTTGACGTCCGGTCGATATCTTACCACCAAGGTTAAAAGAAAAGAGGCTGGCTTGGCGCTCTATTGGTATTGAACCCCCCCGTTGAAGCCTAATCCATTTTGCGCTCGTGACAAATGCTTTTCCATTTGACACAGAGATCTTCATTGCTCTGCAACCACCAATATGACAAAGCAATATAGTAGATGCTCCTAATATAAACGAGGCTTCGCTGATAGTGTTCCTGCTCTGGTGTTTTTTGGTTCACTGTGCACAGATTATGTCTAAATTACTTGTCCGGCGTGTAGGAATTAATGACAATCTATGGCCAAGGTCGTACGTTCTGCATTTCTGCATCCAGTTCACGGTGAGCTCTTATCTTCGGTCAAGAGACAACGAGGAGAGCAGTACCCATGGAAACAGGCTTGAGATGAGTTGAAGAGAGGTCTGCATACAAGGACAGACAAACGAGATTTTCCTGGTGGGAAATCACCGCCACCGGAATTTGAAAGTGTGTGGAACTTGTGGAAATCTGGGCCGAATGGTGAAGGTGCAACAAACTGAGGACTCGACCGCTTGATGTAAACAGACTTTCACAACTCTCTCAGAGTCGCGCTGCCATTTCCTCCTCCTTATTATTTTGTTTATGGATTGGGTTTGTGTAGGTGAAGCTTGTTTCATGGTTAAGTTTTCACGCGTGTTCAGGCTTCTGTGCAAACAATGACGACCTTTATAAAGAAATCTAAGTTTACAGGGAACCAAACATAAGCCTAAAGTAATTGTGCACTAATACACGCATAATGGGTAGTATATAGGGCTCAATAATCACAATATAGTTCCATATTTCCATAGATTTGAAGTTGAATCTTTGAACACAGATGAAGAAGAAGAAGAACTACTGGCAAAGTCTCAGCCGTACTATTTACACTGACATTCTGCCTGTGGAAATAATGAGCAGGACTTTTATAGACTGTCTATAGTAAGAGACAAACTACAACAACAACAACAACAACAACAACAACAACAACAACAACAACAACAACAACAACAACAACAACAACAACAAACTGGAGCTGTGCAATTAATCAAAACGTGCGTTTCAATTACGATTATGGTCCCAAACGATTACAGATACAAATAAAGATTATTACAAAACGGGGGCTTTTATTCTGACAATAACGTCTAGTAAAAGTGTCTGACTTCCTGTCCCACTTCCTGTCCGGCTCGTCACCTGGCGGCCAAAAATAGAACACAGGCATTCAGTGGAATCCCTGGGGTAAACACACAGCATGAGTAATGATATGTAAAATATACAATAATGTATAGTTATTTTAAGGTAAATTCAAAATGTCATGTTCAAAGACACTTTTTATTTATTTATTTTTTAAGTGCAATAAATTCCATTTGTCACAAGTTCAATGTCAATCAGATCAATGAGTCATCATTGGAAAGAATCCTGATTTCAATTTTGACCCAAATAATCACAATTATTTTTTTTCCATAATCGAGCAGCCCTACAACAAACTATTCATCCATCCATCCATCCATCCATCATGGCGGTCACCAGGGCTAACATTCAAAGACACCCTAACCCACATGAGCATCTCTTTGGCCTGCAGGGCACAAATCTATAGGAACATAAGAATGACCAATGCCAAATAAGGATCCAAACAAAGAAGCTTCTTGTTGTGTAGAGACTGTGGTCGTCTCATTTGACAAGGACTTCTCAGATAGAACAGATCCCAGACACAGCAACACTGTGAGACACCATTTATGATACAATACAACACAACTTAATGTAGCCCTGTGGGGGGACATTTTGTTGCAGGGCAGCCCCAACATTTACATTTGGTTAGAAAACCACAAAAAGTACTCACAGAGGGGTAAGTAGTAGCCAAACCAAGTGTCATAATGGATGCTATGGAGTTACACCTTTTTCTACTTCATATTCCTTTATTTTACCGCCAGTGTTTCCTTTCAGTGACTAAAAAAGAGACTTGACACAAACACTCAGCCTTTAAAGTAGCATTTCTCGAAAGGAGCAAATACGCAAAAAAACCCGTCGGTTGAAGCTACCGGCCAATTATCCGTGTCATCCGATAAGCTTCGGCATCTGTTGTGACTACAACGGCTAATGACATCAAAGCCAGATAAGGGCCGACACGATGCCAGAAGAGCCACCGCACAACAAACCAGTTTGTCCTGCAGCCAGTTTAAACAAAACCCACAGGTTTAACCTCAAACACACACACTTACACTTAAGATTTAGACCTGTAACCCTGAGGCCAAAAATGTGCACCGGTGCTGGCACCCAGATTGGTTTATTACTTTGGCTATTGTTAATACGTTAATATCCTCAGGCTTGTTTGACACACTAGACCCATCTGGAGAAGGGGCTAACGCTGCAGTTATTCAGGTACTACAGTGACTGCGAAAAACACACGGCGTTCCTCTGTGTACTGAGTCATAGTAATCGAAAAAACTCCTACACAGTGTTTATCAAAGAAACACCAGTTAAATGATGTGCAGGGTTAGGGTTAGGCTTTCCGATGTCAGAAGTCATTGCTGTCTGAAGCAGAAACTGTTCTTTGTAAGAATATACTAAGCATTATCAACAACATTCACTCACCACTGTTGGCTCCATCTTTGCAAATTATAAAGAAAAACAATCCCCCCCCCAAAAAAACGTGTGCGATCACGCACAACTGCTGCAACAATGACTCCTGCTGTGAATATCTCCTGAGTCGTTGGTACCGTGAATTAAGGATGCTGTTGCCGCTCTGACCTCTGTGGCTAAAGTGAACCTACAGAGAGAGGACGGTAAATCTGAGCGAGCCAGCAATGTCTCGCAGGCTGAGGGATAATCCCGCAGTGTGCCACTTGAATGGCTTTAGAGGAAGGGAGGGGGGGGGGGGGGGGGAAGTGGAGCAAAGACGTGGATAGGACGAGTGAGACAAGGGAGATAATAAAAAAAGAAAAAAAAAACCAAGAGGGCTGAGATGTTGACACGAAACTGAAATTAGTGTACTGATGGAAAGGATTTACTGAAATGTACAATGTGACACAAACGTAAGACTGCAGGAGTGGAACCAAGGTGATTCCAAGTTTCCTCACACACGACTCCAGTGTTGACAAGTCTTTGGAGGAACTGAATGGGAGCCACAACAACCACGTAAGCTTGTTAGAGTAAGAAGATTTTAGAGAGATGAACTAACTATACTTCAGCACATTATCAAGCCCACGGTCTCGTGACTGAGTGGACGACAGAAAGTTGTTAAAGCCCTTATCAGAAGAAGAAGAAGAAGAAGAAGTAGCTCTCCTGGTGGGAGGAAACACAAGCACAGAGACAGGGACAGAGAACCACGGCAGGAGAGAGGACAAGATGGAGGCCAGGGTGGATGTGACAGAAGATGCTAGAAGTTGAAGCAACGGGCTGACGGACACTTCCTGAGTGAAACACACACAGAGCCAAAGGGTTGGGACAAGCAGCTGAACACATCAGGACAGAGAAGTGATTCATCTCGTGGTGCAGGCTGGTTGGATGTTGCCAGGAGACGGAGCTGCCTTGTGCAGACACACACACACACACACACACACACACACACACACACACACACACACACACACACACACACACACACACACACACACACACACACACACACACACACACACACACACACACACACACACATTCTTGTACTTGCTGCATACTGAGGACTGGGTTGCTGGCAAAGTAGGGACCATCATTTCCACTTTATAAATTAACATAATTACAAATATCTACAAAGAACTACTGGTTGCATTACCATAAAATGTCTGCAGGTGGAGCCCCAGAGTAAAAAGGGCTGGAATTTTTTTTTCGATTTTTAATTTTTGGTCCAAGATTTTACAAAAACGTCATACTATACTGTTGTCCAAAATTTGAAAAAAAAATTGACCCAAAATAAATAAAAAAAATTTACCCAAAATTTGAAAAAATAATTTGACCCAACATTTGAAAAACATTTTTTTTACCAAAATCTGACTTTTTTTTTACCAAAATTTGAAAAAAAAATTTTTACCAAAATTTGAAACATTTTTTTTACCAAAATTTGAAAAACATTTTTTTACCAAAATTTGAATTTATTTTTTTTTTACCAAAATTTGAAAAAAATGTTTTTACCAAAATTTGAAAAAAAAAATTGACCCAAAATTTGAAGAAAAGAAATTGACCCAAAATTAAAAAAAAATATTTGACCCAAAATTTGAAAAAAATATTTGACCCAAAATTTTTGGCCAAAAATTTGACAAAAACGTCCTGTCGTCCAAAATAAGAATTTTTTTTTTGTTGACAAATTGAGTATAGCATGTTATAGCAACCTCAGGAAGTGATTTCAATGAAAACAAAGTGAGGACCGGACAAAATGTCCTCACTCTGTAAAAATGACCTCACTTTGTTGGTTAAAATCCCTCACTGGTCCTCAGTATGCTGCAAGAACAAGAACACACACACACACACACACACACACAAGAGACGGAGACGGAGCCTCACAGTTCATATTATTCATCAGTGAAAGAACATAAACACATATATACAAGCAAATCGTAAGTAACTTTATTACTAATTAACCTTGTGATATTGATCTTTTGTCCAAACCTCATGCAGCCACACAAGTCTATTTATGTAGGAAAGTGTCACTGTCACTGGTTAATATGTTTGCAGAGCATTGTGGTGAGAAAAAAAAAACACTTGTTTGATCAATAATTTGTACGATCAAACCTGCAAAAATGAATTGTTTTAAACCTTTAGTGATCATCATGAATGAATAAAAACCTGCAGAACTAAACGTGCTAATACATTAGGAGGTGCTACTGTACCACTCTATCACACTTAATTACATTAGTATTCATTCATTCATTAATTCATTAATTCAATCATTAATTCATACCTAAGCATGTCAGCTTTGGAGCCACATGGTTGGTGTAGTTGTCTGCACTCTTGGAGACCTTAAAGACATGGCCTTAAAGACCTAAAAACATGCAGTGAGTGTGTGAGTGAATGGTTGTTTGTATCTATGTTGTATGTGTCCCTGTTATGGACCGGTGAAGGCTGTACCCCACCTTGAATGTAAAGATGACATCTTAAAATTTCACATGCTGAACAAATTGCATGTTGAAAACAGTATAACAAACATACATATATAACATATATTAACAGTACTATGAACATATGTCAAATATTATGATGGTAAATGTCAAGTCATTCTGAGATACTTTTTGTTTTTGAGAAGAAAGTCAGCTCACTGTCAAAGTGCATCAGGGAAAATGGATCATTTCCAGCATTTCAAAAATTCATTAAAATTATTCCTTAAGAGGTTTGCAAATATTTTCAATGCATCCTTGTTCAGGACGATGCCGACTATTATGATGGTAAATTTCAAGTCATTCCGAGATACTTTTTGTTTTCGAGAAGAAAGTCAGCTCACTGTCAATTTCTACGTTAACTTTGTAGAAATTAAAATGTGTTGTTTGACTACTTTGAATATAACTAATCAAAACTAATCGAATCAAACAATAATATTATATGTACTATGAATCAATAAAATAAAGTTGCTACTCACCAAATAATTAGTAAGATGGAGATGGATCAGGAACGGCAGGTAAATATAGCTTCACATGCAGCTCAGGCAATGCTCTCCCCAGAATGCCCAAAAATAATGCATTATACTGTTATCTAATACACTTTAATGGCAAAGTGCTGTGAAATAGGAATATATTAGAGTTCTGTTAAAAAAACAGTAAATGAGCTGTAATTTCACCGATGTTCTGTAATATTAACAGTAAAGCACTGTTTATTAAAAAGACACCTTAATACTGTTGAAATGTGGCCGTAAATTCACCGAAACTATTCACAGTGTGGAAGAGCAGCGGTAGTGTGCTAATGTTAGCATTTAGCTCACAAAGCCAGTAGCAGGGCCGTCTTGGTCCATTCAAAATAACGTTTTTTTTTACATATATATATATATATATGGTGCCAGTGACCAACTCTTATATAAGAGTTCACGTCTGAATGGAGATATAACACATTCCTCGCTCCGGGAACAGATTAACAGTTGTGAGGCAGCGGGGAAACAAAGGCCTGTCACATTCATCCCCACACAAAACGTCAATTTCACAATCGGCAGCATTAATAACACACACACACACACACACACGCGCGCACACACACACAGTTGAGTTGTGATTTAACACTGTGTCCCGAGCACTGCTGCAGTGGTTATGTAACCATCAAGCCTCTTGCCACAAGCCTCCTGGTGACAGTGTGGTGAAGACGGGGGGGGGGGGGGTGGAAAAAACTGCAGGGGAAGGGAAGAGAGAGAGAGATGGACAGGGAGAGCTGAGTGGAGGAGGAGGAGGAAGAGGAGGAGGAGGAGGGGGAGACAGACATATTGTGATGGTGTGGTTATGAAATAATGAACTGCAGAAATGCAGCAGTGGCTGTGAGATAGAGCAGCGCGATGGTGAGTGAGTGAGTGAGTGAGTGAGCTGAGGATCTGGTTCTGGTTCCACTCCAGATTTTCTCCCCGTCCACGGAGAAACAGGAGCAGAGGGAGGGAGGGAGGGAGGGAGAGAACCAGCAAGGCAACAGTCGATCTAAGTAACACAACAGCCTTCCACCTCCTTACCATCATGCTGCCTGATGCTGCACTGAATACTGATGGGCTCTGTGCGTGTGTGTGTGTGTGCGTGTGTGTGTGTAAGTGAGAGTAGGAGGTGGAGTTAAAGACAAGGGTGACTGTGCTACAAATGATTTTAACTCAAAGATGGGGGGCCGTTTTCTGCATGAACATACATTATTATGGCAGAAAACGTACCAAACTAAATCTTCACATATTGCCATTAAATGTAAATATCCACCGAACAGGAGGTGAAACTCCATCAGCCTGTTTTTATGTGCACATACTGCTTATCTGAATTACCCTCGCTATGGACAATAACACAATACAGACAATAATCAATACAGATCTCGATGCACAGTCACTTTGAGCACCGCCGTTGCTAAAACGGCATCATTTGTATTTGCTATTCGCTGTTGTTTGTTCTTTATTATGATGTCCGACTTACATCTTCATTACTTAGCATGCATAGGCAGATGCTTACATATTTATAGTCTGTACATATTAAAGCGGAACTAGACCGGAAGTTCCTATTATCGCTGTTTTTTTTGGTGTGTATCTGCGTCATTACCTTGTTTATGAAGCCCTGACGGTTCGAAACAAACAGTTCAGCCACTGCTGAGAACGTTGTGTTTTATTGTAATCTCTGGGCTCAACGAGATCACTGAAAATCCCGTAATAGTTACGTAAGCAGCGGTTCTCCTGAACAACCGATGGTCCTGCTCCGGGCACTAGTCCGGGCACATCCGGTTGCGTACATTGAACCGCAGAAGAAGAATAACGTCCGTTGTGGAGGTGTTTCACGAGCAACAGTGTCTTCTGTCTCTGGGTCTGACTCCGGGTCAAAGGTCGTCAAAGGGACTGCAGCGGGGAGTCGTGACGAAGCTATTTTTAAACACTGTTAAAACAATGTTTTGATAATGAGGAGCAGTGCATCCACCGTTCCAGAGGGGGGCGCTGCACTTCTGAGAGCCGACGTGATAGATTACGTCACTTCCAGATACCTGGCCAATCACAACACAGGTGGGAAGGCTCTACGCTGGCTGGCCAATCACAACACACTCTGTCTTCTCGAGCGAGATTTATGGCTGAAGTAGCGCGACTGACAAGCGCTTCGAAAAGGACAGATTTCAATCGGCTCGTTTACATCAACTAGGAGGTTTTTGACCATAAAAACAACTTAATATATGTAAGTAGACCTCCATAACTCACATATATGTGCAACAGGACCACTCTATGTGACCTTTAAAGTACTCAATATAGTTTATTTATATTCTTGCAGGACGACAGTCTTAGAGCGACTCGGCGTTACATTTCACTGTGGGTTATGTGAGTGTGAGGATGCACGTGACAAATAAAACGTCTCGATTTGCACACAAATGAACCAGAATGGAACAGAACATTCCAAAAAAAAAAACCCGTTGAAATACGTTTTGTAGGACGACCATGAGAAACCACAAAAGGTCACGAGGTGACGTCATGAGCGGCGGTTGTGTCAATCTAAACATCCAGACATTTAATACCAATTTAATGCAGAATGCCAGATTGGCTGCAACGCCTGTCTATACTGCTATAGCTCCGCTGAATGTCTGGCAGAGCACCAGCACTAAGACATACGTCGACACAACATCCAGAACCATAATCACCTTACAGCCCTATTTATAACCACCTCTAATACCCAGAGGCCATTCGGGAAGAGTGACCGACTGATTCTACTGTGATAAAGTGACAGAGGCGGAGACTAAAGGCCTGATTCTAAAAGCCACGGGAGTTTTTATAGCAAACATTTTGAAAACCACGGCAAGAAATAGCTTGTTTAAAAATACCACTGTAACTTTAATTTGCGCTCACGTCACTTTGAATTGGCATATACCGGCGATATTTACTTGAGCAGTCTTTAAAACTCAACGTTGCCAACTTGGCTCGCAGAGTGATGGATGTGAAGAACTAACCCAAGAGCCAAATTCAGCGCTTGTTGCTAAATAAAGTAGGGAATGAAATGTAAAGTGTGTAAATGAGGAATAAACGAGGAGGCGGGGGGAAGTTTTGGGGGCGACTTCCTCAGCGGGAAACGGTGATCAAGTCTAAATCTGACTTTAATGAATTAGAACTATTTAAATTATCAAGTTAGATCAGTATCTTACATTAAAATGTGTTTTATAGGCCATGTAATAGATCAGACACACAATAAACTCAATAAAATTAGCAGTTTTATGCGATTATTTATTGTTATTCGCTGTCACTTATAAAAAAAAAGAAAGAATTATCACTTCACCCCACAGAGTGGAAGTGAAGTATTGTTTTTGGCGGCTCTGTGTGTCTGTTTGTTTGTTTGTTTGTGTTTCCACACTTGCACTTGCCACTATGACCAGCAGAGGGCGCCAGATGCTTGTTGCTCGAATGTCTGCCATCTCTGATTGCCTTGGTGAAATTTGTTACGAACGCAACTACATGTATTACAAACTATGCATTTAAGTCGCTGTCACTAAAAAATGTTCTTGATGACCTATTTAATATTTATTTTATACAATATTTCAATAATATATCATTGAAATGCACTGCTGTACAGACATTAAATGTAAATTTGCGATATTATCATTAGACTAGTTTCAATATTTTATCTGATGGATGGAAAAAAGAAAATTGGTTAAAAAATAAAAAAAAACTTTTTTTAAAGGTATCTATAGTACATCAGTTTTTGGTCATCGTCGTCTGCCCTGATTTCTAAAAATTGGTACAGGCCAAAAAAAACCCCATATCAGTCAAACTGTCTCTCTTTTGGTCAAAATGTAATATTTTTGTAAATACTGCAGATAAAAAGATGCTTTGTGAAGAAAGCTGATGCATGAATGTTTACCAGTAAACACCCAGGCGATATTGTTTTTCCGACCACACTCCCAAAATGCACCGGATCCCCGGAGAAGCCGCGCTAAATTGGGCCACAATTTTCTGACGAGTCTCTCTCAGACCTCAGCGCTCGCTCCCTGCCCTAGATACTCAACGCCTCCCTGCTGCATCGAGGTTCTGTCATAATGTACGGAAAAGAAAGAGATCAAACGAGGAAAATCGATATCTCCCCCGATCCTGAGTTATCATTCTTCAACGTGACGCGACGACCGAGACAAAGTCAACGCTGAAGTAATATCCTCGAAAAAGAAAGAAAGAAAACAACAACATTTGAGAATATTTATAGTCAAAAATACGTCATCCTATCAGGGGAATGAGACTAACTATAGTGAATGTAGTACTTCCAGTACGACTGTAACCTCAGATACAGGCCTGCACATAGACGACCATGTGAAGATCAATATGAAACACAGGTCTCAAAGATGCAACAACCTCCTTTTAGTCGACCCTCGGACAGACCCGGGGTGCACCTTCATGAAATATTAACAGCGTTGTCAAAAAGGCTATTAATTACCTGAAGTGATGTACTTGGTATAAAACATAATTCTCCTAAAAGCATTTGGGCCCGAGACGAAAATGAAGGTGGAGGGAAACGGGTAGATTATTTCAAGGTGAGGCAACAAAAGACCCGTGCAACTCACCTTCTCCGCCAAACGGGAGGTTCAGGTTTCCATAAACCCTAGACAGAGCTGTTGGTCCCCTGCAGGAGATCACCTGTGGAAAGAAAACACGGAAGGGAAAGAGAGTTAAATCATCAATGAGCGAATATCTTTATAGAGATCGTTGAACACAAACGTGACGATAGCTGAAAAAGTAATGAGGCTGAAGCGCGTGATGGCTTTCTTTTTGCCTATCGTGTACAATCCAAGGGACAAAACGCATTAGATCAGGGGTGTCAAACACACGGTCCACAGGCCAGAACCGGCCCACACAAGGGTCCAATCTGGCCCTCAGGATTACATTATGATTACAGTCTGCTCATAATATGAAAAAACGATATTTAGTCAGTTTCAAATATGTGAAAATGAACAATAAATAAATAATGAACGTTGAAATTGCACATATTTTTCTCAAGAAATTTCAGGTTGTTCAGAGGCATAACAAAAGATAGTGAATGAAATGTTAAAGCGGAACTAGCTACTAAACTGGAAGTTCCTATTAACGCTGTTTTTTTAGTGTGTATCTGCGTCATTACCTTGTTTATGAAGCCCTGACGGTTCGAAACAAACAGTTCAGCCATTGCTGAGAACGTTGTGTTTTATTGTAATCTCGGGGCTCAACGAGATCACTGAAAATCCCGTAATAGTTACGTAAGCAGCGGTTTTCCTGAACAACCGATCGTCCTGCTCCGGGCACTAGTCCGGGCACATCCGGTTGCGTACATTGAACCGCAGAAGAAGAATAACGTCCGTTGTGGAGGTGTTTCACGAGCAACAGTGTCTTCTGACTCTGGGTCTGACTCCGGTTTAAAGTCATAAAAGGGACTGCGGCGGGGAGTCGTGACGAAGCTATTTTTAAACACTGTTAAAACAATGTTTTGATAATGAGGAGCAGTGCGTCCACCGTTCCAGAGGGGGGCGCTGCGCTTCTGAGAACGGATGTGCTGGATAGTACTGGCCAATCACAAGACTCTGTCTTCTGGGGGTGAAAGTTCACTCTGAAATCTCGCAGCAGAAAAACACCGTCAGAAAAGAGGATTTCTATCGACTCGTTTACAGCAACTAGGAGGTTTTTGACCATAAAAACAAGTTAATATATGTAAGTAGACCTCCATAACTAACATTTATGTGCAACAGGACCACTCTATGTCACCTTTAAATAAAGGGAACATCTTGGAGATTGTTGTTTATAGAGTTGGACCCTTTTAATACTGAACTGTCACTTCACATTGTAAACTGTATTTATTTTACATTTCAATCCTTTTTTTTTTTAAAGAGTTTTACACAAACGTGCATTCCATAACTTTACCCCCCAAAAGTGGCACATGTTTGATTTAACATTTGATCTCACTTTGCTAGTTTCAAACATATATAATCCTCGCAAATTATAATTTCCTTCTCTCAGTTTAAAGAATGCCTGAATGCAAACAGGAAGCCAATCCAACTTTATTCGTTGAGCACTTTTAACAAACCACAGTGGACCAAAGTGCTGCACATAGTAAATAAAACACATAATGAGTATAAAGTTAAAAATGAAAATTTAAAGAAATGGCAGAGGAAGCGTTTTACTCACTACACACAAGAAAATCATCTCTAAAATGTGTGAATATACAAATAATCCCATGGTTATCGTGGTTGAAATATCAAAATCAAGAGATTGTGATGTTTCATAAACTTCCCGGTGTGTGCTTCAAATACAGTAAAGAAAAGCTCATGCACGATGGTCTAAATGTAGAGATAAAGCAATAACACATACATTCTAGACTCGTTTTCAAGTGCAGGTTTTTTTTCCTGCTGTCACTAACAGATTTTTTGCAGCCCACACATAATTTAACACATACTGCTGCTCACCCACACGACTAAACAAAACTTTGACTGCTATATTTCTGCCATTAGGGACGGAGGTGGCGTTGGGTGCTCATGTGGAAAAACACAGATAATAAACTTTAGATGGGAAGTGGTCGCCCATTTACGGACATTATGTTCCAAAAGGCGAAAACGCGACTGAACTCTATTTGACCGAATATGTGTTGTAGTCATTCTTCATGAATTTCATTTAATAATATTCTAATGTTGTGATATTGACGTGATGATTATTTAAATTAAAACAAAAAACAACAAGGAAGAATTTCTGGATTCAGGACTTTTGCTTTCTGATGTTCACGCACAATATGTAAAAGTCCACAACTGGTTGGTGAAAATAACTCTATTACTACTTAGAAATAAGGGTTCCAAAATGGTCCTTCTACAAGGGCTGAGGTTCTACCTGGAACCATTTGCTTCTGAAAAACCCTTTCCCCGAAGAAAGGGTTCTTTCAAGGGTTCTTGGTAACACTAATGGTTCCAGTAAGAACCATTTTGATCCAGAGAAACCTTTTAAAACACAATTCTTGAATAAAGGGTTTTAAAAGGGTTCTTGGTGGAACCCTCCAAAAGGGTTCCAGGTGGAACCTTTATAAAAAGGTTCTACCTGAAGCCAAAAAGCCGAAGAACCTTATATGGTTCTACTTAGCACTTTAATTTCTAAGAGTGTAGGCAGTAGAGTTAAAAATGACCAAGATAGACAAGGGAACATTTAAGCTTCATCTATTGCTAAAATAATAATTTATCAAGCAAATATCTTGCCTATTCTTTGGCCTGGGCTCCCTTGAAAAAGAGGCACTTCATCTCAATCTAGGATTTTCCTGGTGAAATAAAGGTTAAATATAAAATGTGTTCTTGTTCCAACTTTTTATGCCACTCACTTGGCATCATACGACCATTTTATTTGACACACACACACACACACACACACACACACACACACACACACACACACACACACACACACACACACACACACACACACACACACACACACACACACACACACACACACACACACACACACACACACACACACACACACACAAAGACACACTCTTTCTTCCACTGGTGACGAAGCTGCCCACTTGTGGACTGAAGCAACCTGAGATGTGGGCACCATCTGACGACAGAGCGAATGGGACGCACTGAATCTGGCATGAATTCATGTTTCAAAAAACTGCTGAGTCATGTTTGGGTTTGTTCTCCCTTCAGAACTGTTATAGCTCAAACGGATGGCAGAGACTCTCAGTGAAGAAATCCCAGCAAGCGTTTTTTTGTCATTGTTTTAACGGCACGCCGCGGTATCTAATCCAGATTAACTGACTAAGAACACCGCGGTGGTTTAATCAGTTCGTTGATAACATGGGTAGATCATTTATAAGCAAATTGCAGTATTTACTTTTCCTGCTTTTCCTGTTTTTCTCCGGGGAAACTGGGATAAACATCATCGATAAAGACAATTTATTAAGTGGTTAGGGCAACACGACCACAACTGACCACTAGACTGTTGAAGTAAGAGAAACATGTAGCCGCGAGACATGTTTCACAAATCACAACTAAACCCTAAAAGCAGGTCTTAATCCTTTAAAAAAGCCACTTAAAGTTGTGAGGACCAGCCAAAATGTCCTCTCAGAGACAGGTTTGTTTCCTCACAATCCCAATAAAGACACACTGTGGCGATTCAAACGCTGACATGTCGCGGTGACGCTGCATTAAAAGGTAACCAGGAAAAAAACCAATGTTTGACAAAGAGATCACACGTTTGTTGTAGAAACAGTAGAAATCTGGAGAATCATCACGCACTAATACACTCTGAGTGTAAATACACTTAATGTTAAATATTCATTTTCTATCTGGCCAGATCACTGCGAGGAAATTGAATATTAACAGCATCTTTGTTTATCTTTCTGAGAAAACAAATAGATTCAAATTTAATTGTGTGTGGGTTTTTTTTGTATTTAAATGCATTTCTAATGTCATCAATCTTCCTCCAAGCCTCGCCCGCCGTCTTCCCCCGAGTGTGTGCGTCCTCCTCTGCGCGGGGGAGATATTCAACACTCTGGCTGCCCTTCAGACACTCTCTGTTCTTACACTGCCTCTTTTTTCACACATTGTCAGACACCACTATGTCCTCCTTCAACAGAGGAACAGCCGCCTTTAACCCTTTCGGCAGAGAGCGCATGCAAGACCCACCATTTCACAGACTTTCCTCGTCTCCCCTCACACATAATAATATCTCGGCGCAGGTCAACAACACGAGGAAACACCACAGTCCGTCCGTGTGGGACGAGCTGAGAGGGTGTGTGTGTGTGTGCAGGCTGCACCGTGCACTTCAATGTGATTTAAAGAAAACAACCTGTGACCGCGAGATTCATAAGTATACCTGAATTAACTGTGGCTGTGGTATAAATGCGTTTATTTATAAATGTTCACATATTACTCGAAGGAAACCCTCACTTATTGCTCTTTTATATGACATTGAACAGAATAAATGGCAGTAGCTTGAACTCCAGTGCTTCCTTTACATCTCATTATTGCCAAGGACATAGTCATAAATAAAGTAAACTGATTAGAGCTGCAACTAACGATTATTTTCAGAAGAAAATGCTGATCCATGTTCCCCAAACCTGGAAATAATGATGTTCTCTAATGTCTTGTTTTGTCCACAAACCAAAAAGGACTCTGTTTTACTGATTTCTTTGTTATATGTTGCAAAAAAATCTGATTAATCCAGTAATTGTTCAGGTTTAAAACTGAGGATGACGGAGAAAAAAAGCTAAAATCAATGAGGAAAAGACTCATGACACAACTGCTCACGTAATATTTTAGGATATTAAAACAAGATCACACCGGTCGTGACATGAGTGGAAATCAACAAATCAACAAACCTCCCGTTCCTGAGCAGGAAGTCGTTGCCTCGCTGCAGCACAACAACAAACCTCACATAGATGAAAACAAGTCACAAGTGAGGAATCGTGGAAAAAAAAAAAAGAACAGGGCTGCAAAAATCCACTATTAGGGCCACAGAGAGTCACAGAGAGGACGTACTTGTGGTTTGAAGACAATTAGACCAATCTCTTAACCAGTCTCAGAGGAGCGAGGGTGAAAGGTTTGTCAATAAAATAGCTCTTTATCGTTCAAGGATGCAAAGAAACACTGATTCAAAAGGGGTCAAATAAATGCATCAAAGTGATTCTGCTCTCTTTAAAGACTCAAAGCAGCTCTGCAATTATTTTGATACCAATACTGTTGAATGTCTTAAATTTATGAGCATCAGTCATCCACTTCAAATCGATTCTGACAATTAAAGTGAGCGTTAGTTAGCTGCAAATATTTGGTGCAACATTTGAGACAGCACTAAATGATAATCCTTAAATATAAGGCCTGGAAATTCATCTTAAATTTAGGCCCAAACATGCCACGCTCCATCTGTGGTAATCAAATAAATATCCTTTAAGTGAATAAGAGGGTTTACATTGAGGCGCAGGCGGATGCAAGGATGAGCTACTGTGATTATTATCAATGTCATGTCATAACAAAAAGGGTGAATTCTGACTGTGTATAACAAAATATCAAGGAATTTCCTGATGAGGCTATTTTTTAATTTGTCTCCACAGTGAGAAGATTCACTTCACTTCAAAGGATTTAAGGGCACGTGGGTCTGCAGACAAACAAACAAACAAACAACGCATCCACACAAATGCAACAAGGATTCAACAAAATCTCCCAAAAAAACAAACGAAAAGGTGTCTCAGGACGGCCAACTGACCATTTCTTCAACTGCTACTGTTCACTAATCTCACGTCTTACTGGAATAAACCCAAACATCTCACTGTTTACGTGACACACAGCCAGTCTCGAGTGCAGCGTGATCTCATAATATGCCTTCCTGAGGAGAGATCTTTGTATTTGGCCAATAATTTTGCACACCACAGGGTTACAGTAATAACACGTCGCAGGCGCTTCTTGTTTGTCCGCGAATACAGAGCAAGTTCTCTTTAACTCCAACAACACAATTAAATTACCCGCATCCACCCTCTCTCTCTCTCTCTCTCTCTCTGACCGTGTCATCATCTCCTCTCTTGGGGGCACCTTGGCTGCTGAGAGAGTGGATTCAGCACCACGGACAGCTCCGCGCAAGGTTGTGTCGTCAACACAAGGATTTGTTCGAATGAAACAAAGACACACACAACGGTGCTTTAATGTTGTGATGCGTGTGAGCTGAATGGTTTAGAGAGAGCCCAAGCCTCCATCATCATCATCATCATCATCATCACCACCATCATCATCATCATCGTCATCATCTCTGCTGCCAGAGTAGAATTGAGCTTCAGGATGAAACACTTTCTTCAGCCCGGATGCATTTCAGCTCGTTTAATGAATGATTTAAAAGAGACTCTCAAACCGTGATGCACCTTAGAAGAGCAGGATGCTCCTGTATTCGCGTTTGGGGAAAGGAAATGAAAGGAAATGAAAGGAAATGAAAAAAAACAAAAACAACACAGCAATGACGCTGGAGGTGGTTCATCGCTGTGCTGTGACAACCAATTACATAACGTCAGAGCTGAGTGCTCTCATTAACATCCGCGTCCATTTCACCAACAAACCCTCACATATACACAAGAGGAAGATCCCGCACTCTTGTTTGCACCAGAAAAACACGCACACACACAAAAAAACCCCGCATAGTTCATATTATTATCAATAGTGTTGTTTGCCCATTTGGCGCATGGCAATGTAACATCATCTACTATCATGCACTTCATATGGCAACAACATACAACCACAATTTCTATGTTGGATGTTTATGTGCACTGTGCAGTGAATGCGCGCGCACGCACACACACACAGCATTTGAACGCTGAGGTCAAATTTGTTCATTCTGGCAATAACAACACAACAACAACAACAGCTTGCAAATGCGGAATCAACGGCTCAACAATGTTGACGCTGCGATATGAATCCGAGATGATGCAAGCAGCGACACGGTCCCTCTTCACCCTTTGCACACGCAAACAACCGCACACCATCACACAATGACGCATGCATGGTTCCAAAATTTTTTTTACCACAAAAAAGGTTCTAATGAAGAAGTTGCAGCGCAGCAGAGGAAGGATTCAAGCAAACGATCGGGAAACGATGATGCGAGGTTCCTTCATCCCCAATGAAGTCGCCCTTTGCTGGGGGAAAAAAAAAGATGCACAGCTTCTTCTGATGTGGCATCAACACACAAGGACTTACCAGAGATGAAGCTGCTGCTGCTGCTGAGGTTCACTACTACCCAAGACCAAGAGTCTGCGCTGCAAATAATTCACTATGTATTTCCCCTTGCAGTGACAGAAGGTGACCCTGCGTTCTCTCTGCAAGACTCTGCATCCGCTCGATCACGATGCACGCAGCAAGGGGGAGCTCCACGGCACAGGCGCGCGACAGGGGGATGGCCCAGCCATTTGCTTTCAATAGGCGGCAGGAGTGAGATGCAAGAGGGGGGGGGGGGATGATAAAGGATGCTCTTCTGAGGGTAGGACTTTAAAAACAAAACAAAACAAAACAAAAAATTATATTAACCTTAAGGGGTTTAGAGAAGCTTTATAAGGTAAATCTGCCTGCGCAGGTGTGAGAGAGGGTCATTTTCATCAGCATCAGAGTTTAGTTTGTGAGCAGTTCTTTTTCTATATAAATCAGTGTAATTAAAAGAAAATATCATTTTAGTAGGTTTTTGTAATAAGGGGAGACCAAAATGTGACTTCCACTTTCCAACCAATAAGGAGAGAGTGGCAAGAAACATCACAGTCACATTGCATTACATTACACCGCAGGAGACGCATCTGTCGCTTTGTGTATGGAGTATCAGGGCCGTTTCTAGCTTTAATGGGGCCCCTAGGCAAGATGCTAGTTGGGGGGGCCGGATGGAGCAGCAGCAGCGATTACTCTACGACAGCAAGAGAAGCCCAGCTTCATCGAAACTGTCAAAGTCAACTACTGCATGTACTGTGTTGAACGTGTCACTATTTGTTTAGAATCAGCCGTTTATCGTGGACGACGGCTCGTCTTAACGTAAATTCAACCATCTACGTATTCCCGTAGCAGCCTCCACATTAAAACCACTTGACGTTCAGCTTCAAAATGCAGCAAAATCGTCACTTCCATCACAGCGTGGCTTGGTGACCACCACTTTTATAGCATCTCAGTTTGAAATGATTATCGCTTTTCCTTGTTCTGGTGGTTGGTTTGTAGAATTTATGTATAAATAACTGAACGGCAGAAAACCTAGGACTCTGCTTACATTTAAGTAAATGCTGTGAACATACAGTCCTGTGCTAATTTAACTTAAAGGGACAATGTGTAGTATTTATGGGTTTATATGACCCAAAATCCACTTTTTTATACATATTATGTGCTCCTGCATTGTCTAGTCGCTGTATAATAGTTTTTGTTTCATTTTCGTAGTGTTTCAAAAAAGTCATGTAAAATAACATGGTCGCGGGCCGCGGTTGCATAGCCACTGTTAGCAGAGAGACGCCATGTTTCTACCGGAGCCTGTAAGGACAAACGCGAGAGAACAAATCAAGCGTCTCTTTACTTGTAGCGGAAGTCCCGCCTCCACTCTCTCCGCTTCGTCTGCTACGGCCGCGGTAGCTCCGCCCTCTCCCTCGCCTCAAGGGAGGGGGTGAGCAGAGGAGCAGTTCTTTGTTGTAAATTTCAGCCTCTCCTCTAGATGGCACTATAAACTACTTACTTCACCTTTAAGCGATAACCCAAAAGAAGTGTGCAGTCTATAAGATTTAATTCATTGTTGTTGTTTTTTAAAGAAATTATTTGATAACATACACTTTGATTGCTGCTCCTTTTGGCAAAATAACATAATCATGTAAAGGTTTTTAACAGAGCTTACTAAGTTTACGTAGTCTAACATCTTTATGCCTTTTTTGGTCCGCTTTGTACTAATGGACAGAAGAACAATTAGCGAAGAACAGCTGTTTCTTAGAGGGCTATGTAAGAATGCAGAGTCAGGGCTGGTCAGTAGAACTACATGTTGGGATATTTTCAGATTCAGGTGTCAGTTTGTTTTTGTTTTGCGTCACAATGGAAAGTCTGCACGCAGCAAGTCGTCATCATTGTCGTTACATGTTGTCATTTTGCGCCATTTATTTACTACTGTGCAACTGTGAATGATCGCAAATCACGTGTAAATTAATCACGAATAAATCCTTACTTATTCTATATTCAAGCCTTGAAACAATTCCTTTCAGACGTAAGAATATCGGCCCTAACAAAAATACTAGTACAATTAAATTATATATTATAAACAATGATAGAAATCCTGTGAAAGGGGCCACACTTTAGGGTCCACTGACGAGTACTTTATGAGCACTTCTACTTGTCTCAGGTGACATAAACGTTGATGAGTTGTAATATAATAGCTCAATATATAAGATAATAACTGGTTAAACATGCAGTGTTCTGTGTGCTCTGGAAATTCCACGTTTTACCTTTGACAAAGCTTTTCTCTTGTCGCAAGTTTTTAGTGACACCTAGTGGCGATAGACTGACATCACAACAACAGAATGACCTGAGCAACATTTGTTATTATGTTGTTGAACATTTAAACCTTTCATATATTTATATTTAACAGCCACATTATCGTTTTTGCAATATGCAAATATCAATATTTAAATATTAACTGAAATAATTTCAGAAAAATCTGTATCCTGTGAAATCTGTAGCTGACACCACTGCATTTAATGGTGTTGTTTCAAGAGTTCAATATTATTTAAGGTTGTACTTGGTTTTACAAAGTTTGAGAACCACTGCTCTATATTATATTTGGGAACATAATGTGTTTATGTGTGAGAATTATTGTGCTTTTATTGTGAAGGGTTTATACCGGAAGAGACGCTGCTCGTTAAATATTAGCCGTTGGTGATAAACGATGTTACCTCGAGCGCTCAATGTTTTATCAGGTGGTACTTACTATAAAATGTTCCGAGAACCACTGCACTAGATTGTGTTTGTAAACGCAAAGTGTTACGGTTGAGAATTTAGCGTGTGTTTAACAGTGTGCCTTTATTGTGAAGGATATGGACCGGAAGTGATGTTTAAAGATTGGCCGTTGTTCGACGATCGAGGAACCGCATCATAACGTTCTGTCGACAGAGGCGCTGCACGTCGCACTGAGTGAGTGAGTGAGTAAAAACTAGCATTTGTTCATAATTTTAAAAAAGTGCTCATGTGACGCTCGTTAAAAAAAAAAGCTTCGCGTTGACACGACTCGTTTTTTACCCGCAGTTAAAACAACTTGTCAGTGGCGGTGTTAGTGTTTTCCTGGCGCAGCTAACGGTTGCTATGTTATTGTAGCTAGAAATGCTGGCTCATTGGTTCGTAGCCGTGAGGTTGGTTTTTTTAACAGTAAAGTTCACACACAGCTGTGTTCCAGGAAATTAACACAAGCAGAGACGAAATGCGACGACTCGTCAACAAGAGCTAAACGTTGTTGTTGTTGTTTTTATGGAACATTTGAATGTAAAGTCATTTAAAAAAAAAAAAAAAAAAAAAAAAAGATGAAAGGAAACTTTTAATCAAGTGTCTTATCTGCCGCCGCGTGACCTTGCAGCGTTCGTTCTCCTCTCCACAAAACTGTGCAACTCCTCTCCATTCCTGGTGTCCTCTGTGTTCTCCCTCAGGTTTTTCCCCGCTGATTGGTGAGGGCAGTAAATACCATGTGGAAGTCACATGCACGACAAGGATGAGGCACAAACAACACGGGGGCAGTTTGAGGAGAGAGACGCTGCACACTGTCCTGTCGTAGGGAGGAAGGAGGGTCTGAACCTCCTGCCAAGGCTGTGGCTCGGTGTGTCACACGCTTAATGCAATGAACAGCACCACTCCTCCTCCTCCTCCTCCTCCTCCTCCTCCTGCCGTCGTCGATGGAGATGTGGCTGTCAGCTATGTGCTGGTGCCCTTTTTCCTCATCACCATCATTGGCATAATTGCGGCTGTGGTAAGTTATCAGGGGACATAATACTGTAGTATTGTGATATTGCGATATTATTATTATTAGATGCCACCACGTTGGGACCCACCGATGGCTCTCGGTTCAGTTTTTGGGGTCACGAGATAAACTTGCAGAAATGTACATATATATATATATATATATATATATATATATATATATATATATATATATATATACATGTGTTTATATATGTATGCATGTGTGTATATATGTATGTATATAAATATATATGTATACGTATATGTGTATGTATATATGTGTGTATATATATATATACATGTGTATATATATGTATGCATGTGTGTATATATGTATGTATATAAATATATATGTATACGTATGTGTATGTTTATATGTGTGTGTATATATATATATATGTATACATGTATACATATATATGTGTATGTATATATATATATATGTATGTATATATATATACACACTTATACATATATACATACATATATATGTATACATATATATATATATGTATACATATATATGTGTACATATATATATATATATATATATACATATATATATATACATATATACACACATGCATACATATATACATACATATATGCATGTGTATATATATATACATACACATATATGTATATATATATATATATATACACACATGCATACATATATACATACATATATGCATGTGTGTGTATATATGTATGTATATATATATATATATATATATATACGTATATGTGTATGTATATATGTGTATATATATATATATATATATATATATATATACATATTCATATACATATATATATATATACACACACAAATATAGGGAGTGCTTAACCGATATACCATCTTTCCCTTTGCCCCACTGCAGAGGTCATTTAGTCTCTCCTGTAGTGAATATTTTTCCTCCTCATCACAGCAAATATAGCGGATATAAAATATATTTATTGTACAACATAAATAAGCATAAAAAAATATATATAATAGCTATAGCGAAGTCAAGGAGGTAGCAGCTTTTTCAGAACAACTATATTAATCATATTACAGTCATGTCGGCGGATGTTGGCGTGTTTGCCGATATCCAATGATACATTTTAAAGCCAATATCTGCTGATATTGAAATATATGGAAATAGTATTGACTAAACTGTCACTGGTGTCCACTCGTGTGTGTGTGACTTGAAACCAGCTAATGAGACTATAATTCTTGATGCTATAAATCAAGTGGGAAGTGTCATCCCATGGGATGAGTTGCAGAATCGCCCCCTGGTGGCTATTCAATAGATACTGTTGAGCGTGACCTAAGAAACCAGAAGACCACATCCACGTTTTTTAATTGATGGTCTATGGTAAGAATTAGTGACACATCTAAAGGTGAGACTGCATAATGGAGGACTCCTCCCTCCCTTTCTCAAGTGCATGGCTGGGTGAACTACGGTGGCCTTCACATACCAGAAAGGTTGTTGTTCTTTCATTATTTACATAGTAAGCTTTAATATACAAAAAGCATGTTCTGTCTGTTTGTCGGTACAAGTTGGTATCATCCCTAAAGTAAGGGCCTTGCCTGTGGTGCATATTAAAGGTTTATTCCAAGCTATTACATGTCACACGTTTACAAACATGCCTTTGCTCGCTACATTTCTGTCAATAAATCCTCCAAAAAAGGTGCATACTGTACTTTTAAAATTGATATCTGCAGTATAACGCTGACTTAACTCCACATGAGGGGGCTTGTTCACTGTCCAACACAATTAGGGTTTCCGCCACAATAAATCACAATTTTCGTAAATTGGGTCGCGACGGTTTGTCATCTTAAAAAAGTGGGTCTTTATATTAAACTTTTGGAAAACGCTGTTCTAAGAGCTCTGTAATTTTGTTGTTTACTCTTTAAAATAACAAAAAAAACAACTACTGTTGTACCATTGTAAGACACGTGTGATACCTACAAAGCCAGGAATTGAAAACCCTTTTTTTATACCCAGTTGATTTAATGCTCTTATCTGTTTCAGGTCATGTATATTCGGAGGAAAAGAAGGTAAATATTTATCTACGTATTGATTTAATCGCACAGTGGCTTTTGTAATGAACGTGATTGCGTCACTTGTGCTTCAGTGCGAGTCGTCGACATCACTGTTCCCTTTCTGTGATAATGTTCCCCCAGAATTGACAGACTTCGTCATCAGCTGTTGCCGGTTTACACCTACGATCCCTCAGAGGAGCTTCACGAAGCCGAGCAGGAAATGTTGTGGAGAGAGGAGGACACTCGGGTAGGATGCACCAATGGATTTTAAACTTATGGCATGTATTTGTTCTCTGGGACTGCTTTGCCTACTTGGAGAAAATCTGTTATGAAATCAGAAGGAAACGGCTGAAATTGATGATTATTATTATTATTACTATTATCAGGACAAGATTGGCTCAAACGTGCTCGATCTCACTGCAACTCACCACATTTTCGACAAAGGGGCATTTATAGTTTGCCTTCTGTTCATTTGCACCATTCACACTTCAGCAGTTCCTCAATTTGACACTCTCTTCCTCCTTTCTACGCAGAAATACAGCTATAAATAATTGTAGTATAGTAGAAAGGTGCAACTTCCTGTTTTATATGCAAGTCTGACACGAGAGCAGTTGGTGTCTTAGTTAGAATGAATTACGTTTTTTTTAAATGGAATAATTTATGATTCGTGGGAAAGTGTGTCTGTGTATGTATATATATGTTTGTATCTGTAGTTTAGAAAGAGATGGATGTGTTTTTTAAAACACTTCTGAAATCCAATTTTAACAACCCCTGAGCTGTGAGAGACACCAGGTGGCAGTATTTACCACGGGCAGATTCACAGAGGTTTTAGCTCATAGTTTAGAAAAATGTGACAGTGGGAAAACCAGTATATCTTGTTAAGCTTTGCACTGATTTCAGATACTTTAAGACACTCAATTAATTGGATTTCTTGCCCCTGAGGCTGCTAATCCATGACACAAAAAAGTTAAATTCTTTTGTGGCACTTTAAAACCTCATAAGCAATATTAACTTCTGTGCCTGGTTTTAAGGATTATCCACAGACAACTTTGTCAGATCTAAACTGGGATTGGGACTATGTCTTTGGCAGAAAGTACTTCTAGTGTTTATAGTGACATCCGTGGACTCATTTCCCACGTTGTGTGTTCAAATTGACTCTTTATCAACGTCAAACGCAGCATATAATTAATTGGGCCTTTTTTAGATTATGATGACATTGGTAAAGAGACTGAACTGTGACCTCGTTTTTCAAATTTTCTGTCCTCAGATTGTTCAAGGTTGGGCCAGAAGTTATCAACAGCGATACCCTCTTCTGGCCAAAGACGTCAGTGCATGACGGTGAACCATGGAGCGGATCGTCGTCAGCAGATTGCCTTTCAGCCACAGAGATTTTTCGTTCCTTCACACCACCCTTTTCTTTACCACTGTCCATCATGTCATCTGTGCGTACATCAGCAAGAGACATACTTCTTAGGTTCTGATGCCAATTCCATGTGCCTAAAAGACACTTATTTATTTGAAATTATTTATTCAAACTTCTGAGTCACGTCACTGAACACCACAGTAAGACAAAGCGGAGAAAGGCGGTGTCGTTGTGTGTGTGTGTGTGTGTGTGTGTGTGGAAGGATACAGTGGACTGAACTGTTTACATTTATAACTGGTGACACTGGAAGGCTGTCATAATCCTGTATGTTTGCACATGTACTGATGATATTTTATAGACTATATAGGAGATTATAGGTAAAAAGAAATAACCACTCAGGCTTTGAGAGGGTTTGTGATCATAGCCTGGACTGCAGAGGTCGATTGTATCATATAATATATATATATATCTTTGATGTAATTCTGTTAAATCAAATTTGTTGACATGAAAACTATATAAGATAATTTCCAAAAAACAGCTTAAACTTCAGTTTTATGTTGATTTAAGTTAGAAAGAATAGTCAAAATAAGCTTTTGGTATATTTTCTGTTTCATTCTGAGTTGAAAGGTTTGGACACAGCCCTTTTTTTTTTGTTTTTTCGCTTTACCCGTTGACAATATTCCATTTTTTTTTTTTTTGGCATTTTGGCCAAATCCTGTGACTCCCATCAAAGGAATGACAAACCAGTTACAAACGTAAATAGCACCATCCTCCTCCAATCCACAAAAAAAAAATAAAAATAAATGAGCGGTGACTAGTGGCCCAAATATGTCCTGTCTGAAAGACATGGCACCAGCATCAATGAATCCTCAACAGGAATCTGTTCAAGATGAATTCCATAGGTCTGACTTTAACAAGCACTTAGTAAAGTCACAATTTTTCTTTTCCCTTTTTTGTTACATTGTAACCTCACTTTACCTCAATTATTGGTCATGGATGTAAACAAAACAAATCACACATGTACGACAAACACTGACACACAGTTCAGGGACACGAGAACACTCTCTGTGGTACCATTTGGTCATTTTCTCGACATCGTTTTAAGTTACTGGTATGAAACAGACCGTTTAAATGGTACAAATATATAATAGGACGCCTTATTCCAAACTGGAGAACTTCCCGCAGAACGCTGCACTTGTTGACTGATGTAAATGTTTAAACAGCAACACGTTTATTGAGTTTTACTGGAGTGTTTTGGGAAAACGAACAGAAAGGATGATGTAAATAAAGAGTTCCTTCTCGAAACGCAAACCGTGGATGAACACACGACAACACACGAATGACAAAGAAAATTCTCTTTATTGACCATTTCAGATACAAATTGTTGTTGGGCACCATAGAAATATAGACATTGTACATTTATGTGATCCCATCCTATCGAGTTGACAGTATATAAATGAACAGATGCATGATGACGTGCGGATGGAGAATGACACCCGAGAGAAGTCGGAGGATACTAAAGGAGGAGGAGGGGAGGGGGGGATTGAAGTGACTGTTGTACGAGTATGGTGATGGAGGCTGAGTGAGTGTGTGTGTGTGTGTGTGGAAGAGCCAAACACACAAATGTCCAACATAACAGTAAATTGGAAAGAGCGCCCAGTCTCCCACAAACATTTGTCCATGAAAAATGAGAACCAACATTTCAGTGCACCAGAAGAATGTTTTTTTTTTTTTTTTTAAAAAAGGATAAAAACACACCAGCTAATCTACCACAGTCAGCGAACACAGTTGTCAAGCTGACAGGTCTCCCTGACTTGCTTCACACATTAAACGAAAAAAAAAAAAGAAAGAAAGAAAGAAAAACGAAAAAATAAAAAACCGTCTGCACGAGCCAAGACGCGTCTGCAGGTGCACACTATCACAAACTTGACACCCAAGTTATTACAGTCAGGAAGTTGCGCACACACACACACTTGTAATTTACAACATCTTTCCATCTCATGCCAGAGGTTACACTTTCACAACAGAAAAACCAGTTAAATGCAATTGTATGGTAAAGTAAGCTGTCGAGTGAGGTATGAAAATCCTAGGCCTTTGTCTCGCCCTCGTTTGCAGTTTTCCGGGTTTTTGTAACTGAGGTTGTAGCAGCTTTTTTTTTTTTTTTTAGGTGTGTGGAAAAACCCAGTTAAGTGGACTGTGACCGTGGGTTCCCTGACACTTCGCAAATACACTTGTAGCAGACGTACAACGACGCATGTTGAGAAAGACTAGGAAGAATGTTACGGCACTAATGGATGAAATAAAAGAGGGGACCAAAAACGAGGTGAAGTAGTGAGAGCTAGATGGAATGGAGAAAAAAAAAACAACAACGTTACAGCCCCTGTTGGGACAGCAGTGCCACCGACTGTCCGGCCTTACGATCAAACTCTTGCGTTTGACCTGTCGCAGTTTGCCTTATGAGTGACTGGAAACTGGGGACCATGAGAAGACATAGACGCTAATGTAACAGCATTTGTAAAAGCTCCCTGAAGAAAACACTGACGCTCTCAGCCTAGAACTCTGCCAACCCTATCCTCTAAAAACACACACTATACCAAAAAAAAAAGAAAAAGAGAGATTTGAGTTTTATTATAAAAATGAAGCAGCACACAAATGGGAGACCATTTGTTTCTTTTGAATGGTACGCAACCCAGAAGAACACAGTAAAGTCTGATCCAACTATACCGATGACTAATGATACACGTCAACATCTCTCTCCAACTACACAAAAAAGGACCGTGAAGGACGTCTTTGAGGAGCACAACTAAATCTTATTTGTCCTACGGGAAGAGGGAGAAGGTGGTAAAAAGACGGCGATTCTGCTCTACTGGTGTGACGCGCGGCGAACGCCCTTCATGCAGATTAGACGCACTACGGACGCCGTCCGAGTCAGCGAGATTTTCACCCCGAAAAAACGCCGAAGCTCGACTCCCGTCGACGACGCGACGCAAAAGTGAACCACTTCACGTGAAACACACAAGAGACGAAAAAAAAGAAACCAAGTATCGGTAAAATTCAACCTTTGTCCAGTAAAAAAAAAAAAAAAAAAAATCTATACGCCCTACCATCTCAGATGCGGGTACAACAAATAAGTAACATTAAGCAGAGGAAAAAAACGTCCTACAAACCATCTTTACGGGGGGAAAAAAATGGAAATATCCAGGCTACTTAGAGCACACCTTTGTCCAGTATAAAAGACTTGTGATTACATGACATGTAGAGAAAAGGGCTGTTACCTGTCTTGTAATTCTTAGATCTATGCTTGAGCAAGGTCCATCAGTCTATCCAGTGCTGTTGCATGATATATGTACTGTGTTTAACCCCGCCTTTTTTTCACAAAGGGGGCTTTGTCGTGAACAGTGGTCATGTGGTGGCACTGGTGTCGGAGATACAGCCCAGTTCTGGTTAACAGTAAGTCAGTATGTTGAGTGAGGTAGCATGCGTTGTGAATTACTGGTCCTCTTCCTCTTCCTCCTCCTCCTCCTCAGATGATTCCTGGGATGCTTTTTCTTCCTTCTCCTACAAGAAGAAGCAAAAAAAAAAAAAACACAACAACAATCAGACACCGAATCCCCGACCGCCTGGAGCGCCATCATTGTTCGACAACATCTGCCTTTGATTCGCGTCCCGAACGTGACTAATTGTTTTTAATAATCCCACTCCAAGAATCATCATAACAAATATGCTTAGCATACTATTGTGGCACTAAGAACTCCCAGGGAAGGGTAAAGACATCTGGAGTGAAAAGTGATTCATACGAGGGTGAGTCACAATGAGGCATCCTGCTTCTCTTTCCTCCTTCCACACTCTGTTGCCAAAGATGTTCATTCATAAAAATGTTAGAGGGGTAACTTTGTGTCATTCCTTCTCTATGACTAACGCAGCTCGGACTTCTTTTGAAGCACACGCCCTGGGACCGACACGCGCACGTGACAAAAAAACCTTACTACGAGTCCACAACGTGTTCGCTCGGGGATTTGTGCCGGCTAAAAAATGGTTTCTGTTGCCCTATTTTCACGGTTAAAAAAATACAGAATGTCTTCTTCCGTTCGGGAACGGCGTCACGCGGGTTCGTCGGATGTGCTTTTGCGAAGCCCAAAATGTCGAAACTGCGTGCGACGGCGCAAACAAAAAACCCAAAATAGTCGTGGTGACTACAAATGAGGGAGTAGGCAGGCGATGGAATTAGGAAAATGCAATCTTGCCCCGCAGGCAGCCATACCAATCATAATTAAGTTTGGAGAGGAATGGTGTAGCGCTGATGATGTACTGTTTGTGCAGCATTAGTGTGTAGATCTTACCTCCTTCTTAGGTCTTCCCCTGCGTTTCGCCCCTGCAACTGGGACTGCCGATGCCTTCTGTGAACGACAGCAGAGTGAATGAGCAACTGTGGTCGAATCGTGCAGTTTGTATTGAATGCAACAAAAATACAATAAAAAAAGAAAAAAAAGAAGCTGTTTTGAGGAGTCAACCGGTGCAAAAACACTGTTGTAAACAATCCTCATTTTCCTCTGCTTCTAGCTGCCTGCAGATGGCAGTGTTGCCTCTGCAATGAGACAGATGGAAAAGGGGGGCACTGAGTTCATTGGCTATTATCTGGAAGGCCGACAGGAACTGCACACAGGGCACTCCAGTTCGCTGGCCACCTGGTCTGAGGCTCAGAGACAGCTGGTGGAACTGAGCGGAGACACAAACCCTCTGCAGCTCAGCCCTCGCTCCTAAAACTATATCATACATGCTCCTACACACACACACACACACACACACGCTTCACCCTGCCTTTCCCCATACATTGTAGTGAAGGCGAGAACGCGCGGGGAGAGCTGGAGGGTTGGGGCGAGGGAGAAAAAAAAAAATCAGTTGTTGCTATGGAGACGACAGGCAGAGAAGAACTAGGACTGTGTGCTGGGTGGGGGTGGAGGGTGGGGGGGGGGGCGGGGTGGTGGAGGGCGCTTAGTGTCAGCTTGGAAACAGTATTGCGGCCTCTGCACCTGCACCGCACTGTGCAAGCTGCAGGAAGCTGGAGGGACAGGAAGTACAGACTGAGCATCACTTTTTAAAAAGAGAAAAAAGAAAAAAGTAAGGCAGTAAACCAAGGTCTTTACAATGGGAAACCCAAGCCAGGCTATTTCTGACACTGTGATATTGGAGGGGGGGGGGGGCAGGGGGGGGAGCAGCAAACTAATATATCATAAGAGCAGGACATCCTTGTCAGAGGTGGAGGTTGGCTACCGTTAAAAAGATTTCAGCAACATCAGGAGGTTAGAAAAAGGAAACGCTTGCGAGAAAAGACGGGACGATAAACTGTGTGTGTGCGTGTGTGTGTGTGTGTCATCCTGCCGCTGCTGAAACCGTCTTTTTGCAGAGTGAAAACGAAAGACTTACTTTGCCCTTGGCGGCGCCCTTGTTTTTGCTGCCCTTTGGTCGTCCTCTGGGCCTCTTTGGAGTCGGGGACCCACTTGGTTCCTGCTAAATCCGAGACATTCAGAAACGGAGTGTTAGAACAGACAAGAACACAACACATACAACTGTATTTTTGCACACCGTTTTTTTATAAACATCTCAGGGCCCCACAGAAATAAAAGATAAAGGACAAATGTAAACATAAACAAGGACCTGGAGGGGGGGGGGGGGATTACCAGACACAGACAACGCGTGGTTGCACAAGGGGGGAGAGACGTCTTACTCGTACGATAACGTGTGGCCGTGAGTCATCTCATGGCCACACTTGTCTCCTGTTGCATTTTAACTTGCTTGTTTACAACTGCGCCCCGTAACGAGCGCGGAATCCGATACGGAGGCGGAGTGACAGCTATACGAGCCAGTGTGCACGCCGCGTCATCCATTACATGACGAGCAGATGTATGTCGTGGAGGGGGGGAAAGGGGTGGGAGGGGGTTAAACCGGTTTTAAAGGGTGTTGGGTTACAGGTTTTTGCTGATGAACCTGTGTGTGAGTGTGTGTGAGAGAGAGAGAGCGGCCCAGGAAGTTTGTGTTGTAGTCGTCTGCACTGCAGCAAAGATAAAGGGGGGGGTGTGTGTGTGTGTGGGGGGGGGGTGGGGGGGTGAGCGGATGGGTCATGGGGGCCTGGTTGCAGCCGTATCTCAGGGTCTTGATTTCAAGCACAGGAGGCATCTTTATCCACCTGAGCTGGAACAGATGCAGAGCTCCTGGCGCTTAAAACCCCCCCCAGTTTGTTTTCAAATCACAGGTTCATTTTATGTGTGTGTGGGAGGAGGAGGGAGGGAAGGGGAGGGGAGAGGAGGTGGGGGTGTTTGGGGGTCACTCAACACATACACACATATATGTAGGGAATAAAAAAAAGTGGCTTTACTTACGTCAGTGGTCTTTACCTGGGGCTGCTTACGGGGTCTTCCCCGCCCCCTCTTCTCTGTAGCCTCCTTAGGTGAGACGGTCTTGTCGCTCATGTTTGCTTTTTCAAAAAAAAAACCTACACACACACAGGAGGAGGAGGAGGAGGAGGAAGGAGGGAAATAAATCACAACGATTACTGCAAGGCGAGGCGTCGAGTTCATTCACACACACACACATAACAGAGAAAACACCCAGGATATTAAAAACCCGCTGAGCGCGAGGTCAAACCAGAAAGGACCGGACTATTATTATTATTATTATTATAGCCACGCACCGGTAACGCCGTTTACCGTCCACCATTTAATCCGCGCCTCGGTTATAGCGCGTTTACAAAACCCGAGTCGTCGCCGAGAGTGACGAATGTGCACGACAACACGACACAACAACACAACACAACACAACCCGATGATGAACCCGACGCTCCCTTTTCACACACCGACCATGTTTATTAGAGAGAGGCCCAGCAGCGGAGGAGGAGGAGGAGGAGGAGGAGGAGGAGAGCTGGACTTGTGACCAACAATCGGGCCTGAAACTATCTCAGCATGTCTGCACGCCGGAACACACACACACACACACACACACACACACACACACACACACAATAGCGGCGGTGTGTTCGGCGGGATTCACACACTTAAACCGTCGCCTTAAAATGTATAAAAAAATTCGCCTGTGCTCTTTTTTTTTTTTTTTTTTTTTAATTCTGAAGCAGCGACCGAAAGAGAGCGAGACAAAAACCCGGGGCGAGAGCAACAAAAGACGGCTTCGCGTTTGAATCGTGCAGCCTCATCTCCTCCGCTGTAAATAAAATAAATAAAAATGCATGCAAAAACTTTCCACCACTCACCTTTTTCTTTAAAAATTATCTAAATCACGCGGAGATTATTATTTTTTTTTTTTTTTGTTAAAGAACCGTGTTCGCCTCACAACGTGAGCGGAATTGTCCCCGCGAAGACGGACCGTGTGTCTGGTTTGTACCCGGTTGAAAAAGAGCCTTGCACAGGATCTATAGGCTACAGCTTTTTCTTCAGCCCGCCCCTTTAAAAGCCCTACTCATGCAGCGTTTGCACACACAAAAAAACAACAACAAATATCCAAATAACGATAATAATAATAATAATAATAAAAAAAAATGTTTTTATTTACCAGCAGGTTGAGCAGCTTATTCCAACGGCGTCCTATAAATAGCACGTGCGTCTCGTCTCTCGCAGATAAAGGGGGAAAAAGGCGCCAGCCAGGAGGAGTTTTGGGGGAATTTAAAGAGCCGCCCTCATGGGAGCTGAAAACCGGAGGGCGGAGTTATGATAAATAAGCCACCAACACTACGAGAGGAGCCCAACCCCCTCCACCTTCTTCCTCCTCCTCCTCCTCCTCCTCAGTCCTTTCTGTTCCTCAAGTTTCATCCCCAAAAAACACCAGGAACATCACGTGTGAAAGTGTGTGGACGTACACTTCCTCCAAAACAATACAATTGCATTAAATTATATAAAATTAAATTAAATTACATTAAGAGTGGACTTTGTTGATCTCACACCATGTGAAATGCACCTGTTACACCAGCAAAAAATAGTCTAATAGAATTAGACATAGAATATATCCCAAAAACCATAAATATCACAAACTGTACAGACACACACACACACACACACACACACACACACACACACACACACACACGACACCCTGTGACCAGAATGTGACCGACTATGTTATTGGAAGATAAACGAGACGTGAAGCGCGGGTGTCATTTTGGTATCGGTTCATACTCGAGGCGGTGATATCGGTATCTGGAGCATGAAAGATGTACGAGTCGATCCTTGTGTGACAAATGTGACACAAACAATAATAAAAAACACAACAGGAATACAATAAGACAAAATTGTGATTGTAGTATACGATACACACCTTTGACTTTGGTGGGTAAACATGTGATTATTGCACAGATTATAAACAGACACAGAGGCAGGATGTGAGGAACGGTGCACCAACACACACGCAATGTGGTTTGTTTGTTTGATTGTGTGTGTGTGTGTGTGTGTGTGCTTGTATTTACGTCTTTGTCAGGGTCCCACAACCTTAATAATAATGTTTTTTAAGGGTTAAGATAAGGCACTTCATTGTGAAAGTTAAGGTTAGGGTAAGGGGCTTAGGAATGCATTATGTGTATCATGTGTCCTCACTAAGATAAACAAACAAGTGTGTGTGTGTGTGTGTGTGTGTGTGGTATAAATAAATAAGTGTGTGTACTCAGTCGCACACATCACATCACATCACAGAGACGGTGAGTAAAAAATGTATTGCACATAGTTTTTTTTGTTTTTCTCCATCCACCACTGTTCAATGTCCAGTGTGTATGAATTGGCGACATCTAATGGTGAGACTGCAGATTGCGACAAACAGGGTTTCTGTGTTCATTCAATTGCACACAGACACACACACACAAAATAAAAATAACATATATTTCTAACTCACAACAAGTCCAACTTCTGCCTTGTTTGGTTAGTGGATGTCACTTAAATAAACGTGAAGGAACAGCATAACAAACTCGAAGCAGTGGACCATCAACAACACTCTCTGTGGACTTTGGTGCAGCAGAGTGAGTGAGCGAGTGACTGGTTTTAGGAACTTTTAGTTTCCAGCAGGAAAAAGCTGCCGAACGACTTGATAAATTAGCAAAACTAACCTCCAGATTGTTGTAATCGTGTTTTTTGGAGTGTCTATAATCAGTCTCAGGTTCATCGCTGATGATGTGTCATATTTTCTGTCACAATATCAGATTACAGTACACATTCATGTGATCTGTAATAAAGATAATATCCTGTGTCACAATATATATGTTAGATTATGTCATGATAATTAAAATGATAATATCATTTACTCACACCTAACACACAAACGATATACTACGTAATATACCAACTATCTGGGAATTAAATTATTAATGCTTTGTCAAATCCCCAAAAATTGGATTATTTTCATATTTTTCACAAATATCACCCCAATTTTTATTTAGTTTTTGCTTCCCTGCCCTATCTTGTGACCCCTTTGTTTTTATTGATCTACTTTCACACAGCTCGTGTGCTGATGCGAGGTGATACGCAGCTCGTTTCAGATTAAAATTCTTACTTCAGTTCATTTACAATTCGGCACGTCTGTCTTTTTCCATTTTTATTTCAACGTTTTCAGAAAGAAAAGCACTGTGTGTTTAACTCCTTCTTTTTTTATTATTATTATTATTTACTGCTGTGTGATTGAGTGGAACGTTCACAAAAACGGCTTAAAAATAAACTCAACGAGCGAATAAAGATTTCCCTGTCGAGTGCTCTCTTGAAATGGCTGCACAGTTGTTGTGTCATTTTCGATGCCTCTGCAGGACACACACGCAATCTTTAATGTGCATAAGTTATCATCATATACGAGTGAAAAGTTACTCCACAATAAGAGTGTGAAAGTACCGAGGTAACATGTCCCTGCAAGTAACTTAAATAATTGTCTACCACTTATTGAGATTACATTTTTAACACTGAGCCAAGAATGGAAAGACAGAACATTAAAGTGACTAATCGTGAAAGAACTATCACACGTCGTAAAATAAATCAGATACGCAGTCGATATGTGATTAAAACGGAGAATAAAAGAAGGTTCAATATTCAAAACAATGACAGCAAAGAGGGCTCTTTTTTTCTCCGTCCTTTGATATAGACAGACGCCAAAGTGGTCGGTGTGACCGTTGTGCTGGTATTTTAAATAGATAAACATCTGATGTCTGTTACGTGGGTGTGGTTGAATACAGGGGAGACGAGGTGAGGTGGTGAAGCAACAGTGCACACTGTGCTCCGATGGAACCACCTACTGCTGCTTTCACACCGCCGGGGGTTTCTGATGTAAATGAAGTGCCCATCTGGAGCCGACGGCTCGTCAGCTCTGCAACTGAAAACAGATACCGAGAGAACACAAGAAGAAGAAGAAGAAGACGAAGGTGGAGGAGGAAGAAGAGCGACACCAGCGTCACTCTGAGACTCTCTTTCTCATAGATATCGACGCACTGTACGTACATGATGAGAGTTAGTGGGAGTTTTCAGCTGAGAGGGGATTGGACAGGGCAATGAATGGAGAGAGCGCTTTTTCTCAATGAGTCCAATGTTCTGCTCAGCATGTGCTTGCCTTGCATGCCACAACCCCCCCCCCCCCCCCCCCACATACACACACACCCTCACAACCCCCTCCCCTCCTCATTTCTCACTCTATTCACTTCCTTCCTCTCTGTCTTCCTCACAACGACTTCAGCCCCATCCCCCACAGCCTCACACATCTCTGCCATACCCAGCAGCCCCGCGCTGTGTGTGTGGATGGAGACAGGGCAGGGCGGTTAATAGGTCCACTCTGTGTGTATATGTGTGTGTGTGTGTGTGTGTGTGAAAGGAATGTCGTCCCTCTCAGCCACTGGCAACACTTAAAGACCGACGAGGCCATTGGATAGTGTGACTGATCAGTGATGATACAAAACAAAAGCAACACTTTGCATTTGAGTTGTTAAAAAAAACAACCCCAAAAACATCCCAAAAAACAGTCGAGCGCCAAATAAATCTGTGCAGATATTTGCAATAATAGAGTAACACAATTCCAATAATGTTACGTTTCCTTCGTATTTAACTGCTGAAGAGAGTTACTACATTTGTGCAGAGGATATAGACACATACGTAAGTATAAAGTAATACACTTTAACAGCTCTCTAAACATCTATTTAAGCAAAAACCGTAGCACTTAAAACTTTAAAAAGTTGTCTTTTTAAGGCCTTTTGAATTAAATTGAATTAGTTTTAGCTGTGCGATGGGTGAAGCTAATAAACAGACAGCACAGGATCAATCTTAATGCTCATTTGCTCGATTTCAGAGGTATGGAAATATATAGAAAAAGCTGAATATTATCACTTTACACGTAAAGGACTAATTTAAAATACAAAATTATTTCATCCATGTCGCTTTCAACAGCCATTTTTATGGGTCAAACCTCCAGGAGAAACAAAATAGGGATTTTACCCCAAAAAATTAATCAAATTTGAAAACTTTTCTTCATAATATTTGAATGATTTTGTCGACGTTTGTGTGCTATAAAACTTGTGTTGCAACCCGGAAAGAGTTTTAGTATTGCGCCAATTTAAGTGATTTTTTTTTCATTTTTATACTGTAATAAAATGACCAAAATCTCCACCTGAAGCACACGTACAGTATGTCATACACGTCATTTAATTTAATAGTGATTCTAATGTTGCAGGAGACAAACTCTTCCACGCCAGACGATGAACTCTGCAGCAGCTCAGTGCAGACGGAATCCTATTAAACATGGGATTGGTGGTGGTCAAAGGTGGGGTGGGGGGGGGTGGGGGGGTGAATGTGTATGTATGTGTGTGTGTGTATGTATGTGTGCTTGGCCCACTTTGGCATGCTTACCCCTCCCCCCACCTATGTCCTTCTGTCCCCCTCCTCCTCCTCCTCCTATATGCTCATCCGTCTTCCCTCTCTCGCTCAGTCTAGCACGATCCATTTTTAGGCGCAGTGTAAACCACAGGAGTGCTGCAGCCAAACCAACTAACAGATGTGGACATAACATCCTATTCCTGCCTGTGCTTGGGTTTCCCCCTGCTCGTGCTGCTGCTGCTGCTGTTGGCCCTGGATGAGCCTGAACATGACTAACACACACACACACACCTCCTCCTCCACCTCCTCCTCCTCCTCCTCCTCCGCCGTAGAGAAGACGGAGGGAAAAACACAAGGGAGAGAGAAGTCGGAGAGAAAATCCACTGGGAGGAGAGAGGAAAAGTGTGGGAGCAGTTGAAAGGCAAGGTGGGAGGAGATGGGAATATGTGTGTGGGTGTCTTTTATACTTGAGTGAGGGGGCGGATGGAGGTTAGTGGGCGGGGGGATGGGGGTCCTGCTGATTCAGTCTCGCTGCTCATGAGTAGTATCTGACTCACACAAACACAGGAAGTAGCGCGTGCTGCCTGTTTGGTGAACCGTACTGTATTTATGTGATACTTGTGTGCACGCAGGGGAAAAATAACGGGACCTCTTACGCTACCTAATTTCACCTCCGCACGTCGGTCAGTGAGTCAACGCTCGGGCGCTCGCTCCTTCTCAAATACTTTCATTTCCACATCCTGAGAGTTTTGGACGGCGACGCAGTGGGTGCATCAGTCATACGGTGACTCAAGCCTGTGAAATGTATAAGGGTGAAAGCAGAGCCATATTTAAAACTTCCTTTTGGCAAAGAAAACGCCTGAACATGCCGATCGTTTTATGCTTCGTTTCTCTGAGAGTAAATCACTCAGCTGTCAAGCTTTGATTCACTCTTATTATTCTTTTCATTATTTTTTAATAAACTCCCAGGTGATGTGTACACACTGGAGCTTTGACATAGCAAAATATTCAAGACACACACACACACACAGTGTTGTATTGTACACAGTGAAATCAATACATCCCTGGAGCTGCAGTTACATCATTATTATTAATATTATTATTATTATTACTATTATTAATAATAATAATAATAATAATATATAAATAATTAATTACTAAATCAACTGCCAACTATATTGATCATCAGTTCCAGGGTTTATTTAAAGGTATTTATCTTCTTGAAATCAAACAAATTCTTGGATTGCAGCATTTTATATGTGAGTAATTTACAGTTTCTTTGCTCGTCTTTGACAATAAACAATAAACAACATCCTTATTTTGAGGCATCTTATGCCTGAAAAGAACAAATAAGTGTTGGCTGCAGCCTTACTTTAGCGTTATACATAAATGTATAAATATGTAATGTTCATATGGATGTTTATATATATATATATATATATATATATAAACCACACACGGTGCTCTTCTATAGGTTTTTTTTCTGCAGTATAAACGACAAATGTTTCGTGTCTTACAGGTTATATAAGCTACTTACAGATGTATTATTAATGAAGTGAGTATTTTTAATCACAGTTGACAGGTGGCAGGATTTCTTCTCCGCCAGCAGGTGGCAGAAGCAGATTAGGTTTGAGCAATAAGTTTCCCATATCTTTGGGAGAGGACGCCCTCTTCTGGACGTACTCACACATGACTAGTGAGTAAGGATATATAATGTATATTGCAAAAAAAAAAAAAATGTCTTTAAAACGTGCTTATTTACACATCAGAGGAAAAACAAAAGACTTTCTTCCTCTCATTGTTTTACCATTGATTTCCTCTAGAGATTTGCTCCTGAAAACACACCTCGTCTCTCGCCGCACGGCAGCCATGTGCACATGAGTGATGAAGACCAGCAGAGGGTAGTCTTCCTCTGAGAAAACAACCCACTCAGCACTGATACCTCACCTTATGGCACAGGAATGGAGAGACAATGCAGCACAAAAACCTTAAGCTATGCAAAGAGAGAGAGAGAGAGGGAGAGACACACAAAGTTTTGCGTATGTGTGTGATTCAAAGCTCGTCCTCTACAAATGACAATCAGATGCAGCAGAATTAACTTAGTGCTTAATTCATCTGACCCTGATTAGGTTTAAATCCACCTAAAGCGAAGGAGCACTGCCACTCGCTGACAGACGAGCGTATGTTTGGTTAGCGGCTGGGAGGGTGCAGTCGATGCGAGAGTCACCTTGGTGACGGTGCATCTGGAGTTTTTAGAATTCATGCTTCCCTCCGCTCTTGTCTTACCTGATTGATCAAAAGGGAAGAGGCCAGTGTGCCTATTCTGGGCCTGTCACGTCCCTGTGTGGCAGCTGGAGTCCTGAGAGAAAGTGGCTGACCTGAGCTATATCTGGGCTGCTTACTTACAGAGGCCCAGATATAACAGCTTTATATACAGGTTTTTTTTTTTGTATTTCCATGGGGAATTGAGTGCAGACTCTGTGCTGCAGAGTGCTAGTGTGATGGCCATTATAACAAATAAGAGCCAGGTCATACAGCTGGGGATAAAAGGTTTACAAATGCCTCCAGAAAAAAAAGGCACCGGGCAAAGTTTAGCCAAGTTAACATTTGTCTTATTGATTATGTTTTTGATCGGCATTTCCTTGTTTTCCACTCACGTTTACACAATCTGTGTGAATAAACAGGCCAGACAGTGACATTTTAAGAATCTCGCCAAAAAAAACAACCTGTTTAGCCTATTCTGTTTTCGACACAGCCTGAGGACGACTATTTGATATAAAGGAGCACTCCTGAAATGTGATATTTCACTTAAAGGGGAAATAAGTAGTTTATAGTGCCATCTAGAGGAGAGGCTGAAATTTACAACAAAGAACTGCTCCTCTGCTCACCCCCTCCCTTCCCTGAGCGCTACGGTGTCCTCAGCTGGTCAAATGTCGTCCTCGTCGTCTTTCTCCGTGTCAGCAGATGAGGTTCGTGAGGCGAGGGAGAGGGCGGAGCTACCGCGGCCGTAGCAGACGAAGCGGAGAGAGTGGAGGCGGGACTTCCTGCTACAAGTAAAGAGACGCTTGATTTGTTCTCTCGCGTTTGTCCTTACAGGCTCCGGTAGAAACATGGCGTCTCTCTGCTAACAGTGGCTATGCAACCGCCGTCCGCGGTCATGTTATTTAACATGACTTTTTGAAACACTACGAAAATGAAACAAAAACTATTATACAGCGACTAGACAATGCAGGAGCACATAATATGTATAAAAAAGTGGATTTTGGGTTATATAAACCCATAAATACTACACATTGTACCTTTAAGTCTGGGGACTCACAGGAGACAGATTAAAAAAAAACAAAAACAAAACAATGGCCGACGTTGACGTAGCAGAAAGACGTGGAGTCTTTAGAAACATCCCACACTCCTCACAATCTAATGGTGCTTTTCCAGCACGGCACAGGACTTTGGTGAAAAGGCCAATTTTTTTTGTCGAAAGTTCAAAAGTGAATCTATCCTGTGCACACACAGCACAGCCAGCTGACAGTCGAGAGACCGAACAATGACCGTGTGTTAGTGCCTGTCGTTTCCAAAATAACGTTTTTATTACATCAGCGTATGACTTTTCTTACACAGCTGATCAAACACCTGCACTTATATGAATAAGCTGCTGTTTTCCATTTAAAGTAACTGCTTATTAACAGCAGCTCAACAGTTTTCAATCACGGCTGAGCCGTGGCAACACAAAGACACAAACACACACACACACAGCGAGTGAATGGAACTTTTCAAATACGAACTAATTCAGCTTTTTTCGCTCACACATACAGTGGACAGTTCAGAGACATTAGTCTTTGGATTTCATGTAATCGTCTTTGCGTACGGATATAACCTGGCACTCGCTTTACCCACAATGCAATCCAATATTCAGTCTTTAGGTCAGGTGGACTGAAACCAGACTGTGTGTGATTGTGGTGTCAGAGAGAAGGACTCATTTGTCCAATTCACAGACCAGTGTCTCACACACTCTCTCTCCGTGACATGCTGAATAAGCACAGGAGAGTCTGCAGCAGACTCACTCCACTTAGAGGCACCAGTGAGCTCCACAGGAAGTCATCAGACTTTACAATTCCTTTGCCCGAGTGTCAGACACTCAATAGACCAGGCCTTCACTTATTCCAACTGTCAGCACATTTACTTCTTGATTTATATGTTATCGTCTGTTTGTGTATATATATTTGTATATGTGGTTTTACATAATCCCACTCTTTCATCCCACATTTTCTCAGATTATAATGCACATATGTTTACCGAGAAAAACCCATTGTTCTGTAAGCTGTAGCGAGTCATTTTAAAATATCAACAAATGTCCACAACATTCAAACCATTGTCCAATGAGATGACACAATCCTGATTAAGCCTTTTAGCTCCACAATTATGTATTAAGCACAAACACAATATTTTTTTGTCTGAAAAATCCTTAAATCACTGCCTGAATCAATGCCCGTTTGTGCCAATCACAGCTGCTGCTGTTCCTCTACATTACAGCTCCAAATGTCCCTGATGCAAGTTATGCTACACTAAAAGACAAGTTAATAAAAAACGAATGTCTTGTTCAGCAGAAGGGGAAGAGCTCCCCCCCCCCTCTCTCTCTGTATGCATGAGAGTGAGGAGGATGAAGCTTTTCTGCCAGTGTTTTGGTAATTACTCAGAAGTCCACCAGGGGTGATAGAACTTCTGCACTGGAGCTTTAATAATAATAACAATAATAACAACAATGATAATAATTTGCTTTGCCTCTCTCTCTGTTCTTGGCGCTGGAGGGTCAAACACAGTGGCAGTTGGTGGTCTTTGAAACAGGGGAAGCTCATTCCAGGCCCAGTTATTTAGACATAAATTCTGCAAACGTACAACTCGAGGAAGGAAGCGCGATAATGATGTAACACTGAAATGCTACGATAATAGTGTGTTCTTTATTTACAGTGCTTATGTACAAACAAACATGGGCTATATCTCCGAGCAAATAACACACAACGAGCGGCGCTGCAGCAACTATTTGTCGACAGACTTCCCTCGCAGAATCCACACACCCCGCCCCGCTGCTCTATTGACTCCCAGAGAAGCTGAGCTTCCCTAGAAGTGACGTTTTTTGCCTTTCGAGCTTATCGCTGTGAAAAAAAACCTTTTCTGTGCCGTCACATAGAAAACAGTTGAAGCTGAGCTTCAAGTGGTTTTAATGTGGAGGCTGCTACAAGAATACAAAACTAAGCAGCTGATTCTGAACGAACTAGCGACACGTTCTAATTGCGTTCGAGTGCAACTTTAGTCTTGAAATGTAAATTGAACATGAAGTACATATTTGACGACATTTTAGAGGAAGCTGAGTCTTAAGCCCAATTTATACTCCTGCGTAAAGTGCTCTATGTAGGTTACGCAGAAGCTCTGCGTCGTCTCCGGCTGCACGAAATATTATTTAAGGGTCCGTCACTCCGTCAAGGGACAACGGAGATGGCAAAGGCTGCGATTGGTCCTCAGGACAGGCCGAGATAATGCCACAGTGCACACCGAGCGTCCACAGAGGTGGAGCTGATCACTGCCGACAACGTCGCTGCCAAACCATAAATACGTCATATCTTAACACACACAGCACATGTTTAGACTCTAAATGGCCAATTTCTCGCCTCAAATGATCTTAAAACTGCGTTCTGTGACACAGAAAAGTGAGAAACGGCCACTGTTTCAACAACAACAGTCTTTCTCTCTCGGACGCCGTTGCTCACTTTAGCCAAAAGCACAACAACCTTGCATAGCGACCCCTACTGATCGGGCGGGAAATTGCAGCGCGTATCCGTCACCACGACGGAGAAGTATGAAGGCTCAAGAAGTAGTAATGTGGCCTTGAGAGCGATCACCACTGGTCAAAACCCATTTTCTAGACCAACCAGTGAACGGCTTTCCATGTTCTGCTCCTGTTTGCATCCATCTGGTAAATAACACACCAATTTCTTCGCCCTTGTTCGCTGTCCAGACAGTTTAAAAAATAAACGGGCAGATTTCATATAAGCGGAGGATTCTTGGAGCCTGCAGTCCAGCTGTTGTAGCTAGGAAGTCCCATCTCCAGACTTCAGGTGTCTGGAGTAATATCGGTTGACAGATGCCCGTCTCTGACACCAGGATGTCTGTCACTGGCCTTGACCACATCACAGTGTCGGGTATCTTTTGTAAGCAGGTGTCACATAGCTTCCTATTGATGAATGATTAGAGTTGCTGAAGCTGGACTGTGGCGCTGCCGCCCACAGGGGTCTAGCTGAGACGGATAGGCCCATTTGTAATGCAGAGGGGGCCCCACAGCTGCATTAACTATTAAAGTGTGGTTATCTCAGGGTAATGGTACGCCGGTAGCACTGAAACAAACTACAGCAAGAGAAGGTGTAATCCTAATGTTGACGTATTGGCTCTGGTTTTTGTAAATTATGGAGCCAATTCTCCAATCTGACTGATTATCGGTGAAATGTCACACATGGTTGAAAAGAGTATAAGTGATGTCACTTGGTATTTAAATCCTGCACGGTCATCACATTACAGCACATGACAGACGCCTGATATCACTGTGACAATAATGACTTTAATCTCAGATAAACGCTGCACCTTTTGCACTCCAAACTGGATTTAAAAATACATTTGAATGGTTAACACTTAATGTCGCGCGCTGTTGGCTATTGTGTTTGTTTTATTAAAAGAATCAATTAAAACCTTTCACAGTTGGTTACTCCGCCTGAAAAACACTTGATCTGAACCACACACTTCCACTTCACTCAGTAGACTGAGTCATTTTAATCTTAAAGCTACAGTGAGTAACTTTTTGTCAACAATACTATCAGACCTGACTGAGGGAGCATTTGTGTGTATACACAGGTAGTGCAGGGCTGAGTTTTAGTCACTTTGCGGTTTCTTTTAAACAATAGAATTCACTTCTGAAACCTCTTTTTGTGGACACTTTTGCAGCCGTCTTGCTTTACTCGCGCAATTTTGCTATTGCCTCCGTCTGTCTTGACAGAAAACAAAGCACTTCCTGTGATTTCGCTCGGTGATCTAAACACCTGTGGAGCTGACGTGCTGAACCTCAATGTGGTTTATCTATTAAAAGGTTTGTCACATACATGTGTATATTGATATAAACAATAAACCTGAAACGAGGTCATTAGCGCCGCTCTGACTCACAGCACAGCCAGTAAATAAAGCCGAGAACCATTAAGTGGGAAGAGCAGCGACTGTCTGACGTGGCCTCACCTTTGGCTGGCCCTGGTATTTGTTTTTAGTCGCCAACAAGCACTTTGCAGAAGTTCACTTGTTAAACTTTCTTCAGATGGTCAATTGCCTTATTGGCTGTCCTGCTCTTACAACGCCAAGTCTTGCATAGAGAGAAAAGAGGGGGCATTGATTCCACTGTACCTTCTCTCCTTACGTTTCGTCACCCTGAAGCCCCTTCTTGTAAAACGTGCCCACAGAGTCGATTGGCCTGAAGGATGGAGGAGGACGGAGGGGGGGGGGGGAAGCCGGGGGGTCGCCGTCGTGAGTCATCCATCCACCTGGGTGAAGTGGGGGAGGATGCTGGGTGGCGGTGCTCCACCTTTCCCGCTAAATAAATCATCGCTTGGTCCAATCCTCCGTCTGCGGTCCAATTAAGCAAAAGAAAGCCTGTGAATGCAATTGGGCGGAATGATTAATTACACAGTGGCGACAATGCTCGCCAAAATAACTACAAAGTGCGAACACTTTTCACAGATTTCGCCCTCCTTTTGTCGTATTGTTCCCCTTTGAATTTACAGTGTTATTAATGGAATGCACGAGCGTAATGAAGTGGTGAAGACATTGTGACAAAGACACTCTCACGCCCTCTGTCAGACAATAAATCACATGCAACAATGTCCGACTCAAATACAATTAGAACTCCGATGATTTTCACCTCTCGGATACGGCGTCCGCTGGGAATAGTAAATTAAGGTGCAATTATTTCCTTTTACATGGTCCATGACTGAGCTCTTAGTCTTACCACCGCAGCTTACTTAAATAGTGCCTTTAATTGAACATAAAAATGCTGAGGAGAAGGCAGAAAGGAAAGGTTAATGGGACTGACACAAAGGGCAGACAGCAGAGGAAGTCTAGCCTTAAGTGTCACATCCTGCTTGCATCGCAGCCCATACACGGAACCAATTAGAGCAGGTCAGTAATTTAACCAAGTTCGCTGGCCGCGCTCTGGCCCGAGCTTTTCTGGGTGATGAAGGCGCTCTTGAAGACAATTGCTGGTAATAACCTCCATCCTTCTATCAACGATATGCTCACAGACTGACGTTTGACTGCTGCCACATCGGGAACACCACGGAAAGGTCACAGAGGATGTAACAAATGAGAGCGGAGGAAATGGCGAGACAAGGGCGTAATTGGACAAAGGAGGGGTTCGGTCAGTGGGAAAAAAAAAGACTGTTCAGCCATTGTTTACTCTTTACCAATCAGAGCAGATCACCAGAGCGTTCTTTCTATTTGCGGCGTGTGTGGATCGTTTCACTGCAGCGGTAAACAGGGTTGTGACATTTCCAAGCAACTACAGATTTAAGGTTACACTCCATTTCAGGGTCAGATCTCACTTTAAGTCGATTTTTTTTTTTTGCTCCATATCTGCAACAACAAGCTCCCTCACATAATATTTACTGTTATTTTAAACCAAGGCTGAGGACTTTCCTGTTAGTCACAGCCTTTTAGGAATCAAACGATAACTAATTTCTTACACTGTACTTTTTATGACTTGATATTTTCAAATTATTTTATACATTTTACTTCTAAATCATTATTATTATTGTCCTTTTTTGCTTATTATGAAGCCTTTAAAGGGACAATGTGTAGTATTTATGGGTTTATATAACCCAAAATCCACTTTTTTATACATATTATGTGCTCCTGCATTGTCTAGTCGCTGTATAATAGTTTTTGTTTCATTTTCGTAGTGTTTCAAAAAGTCATGTAAAATAACACGGTCGCGGGCCGCGGTTGCATAGCCACTGTTAGCAGTGAGACGCCATGTTTCTACCGGAGCCTGTAAGGACAAACGCGAGAGAACAAATCAATCGTCTCTTTACTTGTAGCGGAAGTCCCGCCTCCACTCTCTCCGCTTCGTCTGCTACGGCCGCGGTAGCTCCGCCCTCTCCCTCACCTCACGAACCTCATCTGCTGACACGGAGAAAGACGACGAGGACGACATTTGACCGGCTGAGGATACTGTAGCGCTCAGGGAAGGGAGGGGGTGAGCAGAGGAGCAGTTCTTTGTTGTAAATTTCAGCCTCTCCTCTAGATGGCACTATAAACTACTTACTTCACCTTTAAGGCCACATGGTTGGTGTAGTGGTACTTGGCTTTGCAGCAAGAAGACCCTGGTTTGCAACCCTGTTGGAACGAGGGCTTTTTCTGCATGGAGTTTGCATGTTCTCCCCGTGTGTGCATGGGTTTTCTAGAGGTTCTTGGTGTCCTCCCACAGTCCAAAAACATGTAATATGGGAGGTACATTGGACTCTCTAAATTGACTGACAGTGGATGGTTATTTGACTCTCTGTGTTCCTGTGATGGACTGGTGATCTCTACCCCGCCTATCGCCCTATGTCAGCTGAGATTGGCACCAGCGACCACCAAGACCCTCATGTGGAGGTGGGAGATGGATGGATTTGGCTTTGAAACACCTTGCTGTTAAAATGTGCCATTCGAGTAAACTTGCCTCGCTTTATAGAGACGGTGGCTAAAAGTTTGGCTTTCGCAATAATTAAAACACATTCATTAAAACAAAGGGCATTCACGTCCATGTGCCCTGACTTGGTCCCACGGCCCAAAGACATATGCCGATTGGGCTTAAATTGAAAAGATTAATTGGAGGTGAATGTGAAAGTGAGCACGTATATATGTTGATCTTGCGATAACGCCGCCTCTCACCCAATGTCACCTCGAGATTGGCTCCACCCCCCCGACCCTCAAAGATAATGATAGATATCACCGCAAAAAATAGCTTGCTCACAGCCGTGCAAACACACAAGGACAAACTTAAAACAAACAGCTGCTTTATCAAAGAACACATATGCTTTTTACACTGCATTTACTTTTCAACAAAAACTATTTTTTTTAAAACTATTTCTATATATAAATATATATAAATATATTTAGTTGTAGGGCTAATATTTACTGAATAAGTATTATGAAAATGTATATTTATTTAAATTACATAGATACTTAATGGTTTTTAAATGAATCTAGACAAACGGTTATTAAACTTCTCAATAACAACCTCTTGGTCTATAAGAGAGAACTGAAGAGAAAATTAAATAATTCATCAGTGTCCATTGAAGTGGTTGTTTTGCTGGGGTCTTGCTTTCCTACACTCTTAGAAATAAAAGTGCTAAGTAGAACCATATAAGGTTCTTTGGCTTGTCCTCATAGGAGAACCCTTTTTGGCTCCAGGTAGAACCACCTGGAACCCTTTTGGAGGGTTCCACCAAGAACCCATTTAAAACCCTTTATTCAGGAAAGGGGTTTTAAAGGGTTCTCTGGATCAAAATGTTTCTTACTGGAACCATTAGGGTTACCAAGAACCCTTGAAAAACCCTTTCTTCGGGGAAAGGGTTTTTCAGAAGCAAATGGTTCCAGGTAGAACCTCAGCCCTTGTAGAAGGACCCTTTTGGAACCCTTATTTCTAAGAGTGTGCCTCTGTAGTTCAGTGGGAATCATTCATCAATCATTTAACATTGTTCATGAATATTAAAAAAAAAAAAAAAAGTATAATTATGTAGCTCCAAATGTTATCAAACTGTGGTATGTGAGCTTCCTCTGGTGGTACTTCGAGGAAAAATCTGATTTTTGACCAGAGAAAATAAAACAAATAACACAATAATAATAACACATTAAATAATAATCTTACTGTGAATAAATCTACCTCCTGTGAAAAGACCAGATTTGAATATTTTCTCAGGTGGTTCTTGCTATAAAAAGCTCGAGAACCACTGATATAAACCGATAGTGAGCACACTGTGAACCCAAATCACAACAATGTGCAGTATTTTTGTGCTACACAACAGAACAGCTGTTGCGACAAGACACACAAAACAAACCCACCATACAGTCTCAGTATCAGTCGTGAAACTTACGAGTCTGGAGAAGCTGCTCACTAATGTTATCACCGGAAACTCAAGTTAAAACTGTGCTGTTGTAACTTTTGAAATATAAATACAAGCCCATTAAATTCAAACTGTTGTCAGATGAGTTCAGACAATGCTGATTAAAACTATCAGCTCCACATGACACGCTCTCGCCGTGTGTCTCCGTATGACATCATTATAAATAAAATTATATCTTGAGTAAAAATAGAGACATGGGGCTGACTCTTAGATGAAGTGGCTGCCAGATTAAATGAAGATGTCCACTGTTTTATTCATTTAATACACACTTATCAGACTTTATTTGATTTGAAAGAAAAAGATATAGATAGAAAAATGCACGTTTGTCTGAAATAACTTCAGTTTAAACTCCTTTGACGTCGTTTGAGGGACAAGCAAAAAAAAAGGGCCAAAGTTCAGAGGTTTTATCTGTTGGCAAATATTTATTTCCATGAGTTAAAATATCCTGCAGGTCTGCAGTGACACACACACACACGTTCACGTGTGGGCTTCACCACCATGAAATCATCACAGAAGCAGCTGTGGCGAGAACACAAACCCAGTTCCTCGTCCACGCCGCGGCTGTAAAGGCAGTTTTTTAGTTTGGACGGACTGGTGTGGAATGTCACAAGCAAAAGTAATTAAGATAAGCTGGGATGCTTTTTTTTTTTTTTTGCATGTACAGACCAAGCCATAACTCCATTAAAAAATATATATATTTCTGTCCGAGAGCACGATTACGAGACGCTGCATTTAAAAGCTATTGCAAATACATTTGCATTCTGAAAGTTGTTAAATCTCTTTTTTTTTAAAATACATTTCGCTAACACGACCCCAAAGGCTTTTATTCCCTATCTGGACATCGATAATCCCGTTGAATAAACACCATAAATATTTCTGTAGGTTTCGTCTTCTTGAAGCCAAACACGTTACAGGTTCATCTGCAACAAAACTGGAGTTGTGTTGTGACTGCGGCGGCGGCGGCGGCGACCGCAGCAGCAGCAACCGCTGAGGATTAAAACCAAACAAGACTTATCCTGCGTGCTGTGATTGTAAAGGCGCTTTTGGTCGCTTTTTTTTTTTTCAGATACATCGTCTCAATGTATAACAATGACCCTTGGCTGCGGCTGCAAACATTTCCCCTGAATTGGATTATATTTGCACAATGTGTGGCGGGGCAGCTCTCTCAACCTAGATAAACTGTGGCAAAAGAGGAAGCAGGACACACACACAAAAACTACTTATCTCCAAGGACAGGAGGGAAAAAGAAATAATTTAATAATCATATTTTTTTTTGCCAGGAGTCAGTGTGTCCCTTTGATAGTTCTGTTTTTGGACAAAAACAAACATCATATAATATGCTAATTTGGCGAGCTGAGCTGGATAGATGTTGTTCCCGTGAAACGCTCTCGCTGCTTCACTCTTCTTTTTAGTCTCAAGGCTGCACTGAGCTAAGTTAACCGGCTGCTGGCAGAGAGACGCGAGAGAGGAATCATCTTATAAGGCTCTCGACAAGAGAGAGAATAAGTCCATTTCCTGAATGGGGAGTTATTTTATAAACATAAACCCAAACAATTTAATCCCACAAGCCACTGGTAGGATACCTCTGTTAACACACTTGAAAAATACTTAAGCTTTTCTTTCAAGCTCTGCCACGGAATATACTCATTTAAATCCCAGGCTGCACATTAATATTTTACCAGTATCCTTGCTGATGATCTTTTTTTTTGGACAGTTTCAGTCCAGGTTTGTCAGTGTTCCTACATCGCTCAAGGTCAAAAAGCAGCATCACTAAACTGGTGGAATTGGCCTTCATGAATATGTAAAGGGACAGAAACTGGCAGCGGTCTTATCGTCTGCAAAGTGAACGCAGGCAATTATTTCTTACAGGTTGCAGATTAACAGCCGTTATGATGCGCAGCGATTGCCGTTTGCCGTTTGGGACAGAGAGTGAGCGCTCCTGTCGCTCGTCCTCGTCTTTGTACATCCCCCAGGACACTGTCGCGGCCAGATGTGGCGACAGGAGAGCGGTGATTGGAGGTTCACGTGGAGATAAAGACGTCCTCCTGGAAGAGAAGTCGAGGAGGGGAAACTGTGGAGGCGCGATCTGGCACAGATCTGTGTGATCAGTGTTCATTAGGATGTTTAATCACTGTACGGTATGAGGAAATTTTCTCTCCTGGTTCAGGAGATAGGGATTAGCGTGAGTCTTTGTTTACCAATTTGTTTGTTGGGAGGTGGGAGTTTTTGTACCAAGTTACACTGCAAATTGTAATAAATAAATCTCTGTTGCCACACAATGTCCACTCTCCATTTCGGGTTTTATGTTGCGCTCTGGCACCTCCTATAGGCCAGGAGTAACATTTTGGATGTGTAGGAGGTGCTGGGTTAGGGTTAGAGAAGAAACATGGGGTGGATCTTGGATCTGACTGAGAAGGTGAGGACCAGCAGGTAACCATGTGTGACAACCGCTGTGTCCGTGCAAGTGTAATTGACCCTAATTAGGACCATAATTTACTGAATGTACATCATGTTGTATGGAAGAAGTTATGCATCAAGTGACTAGAGAATAAATACCGACTCCAACCATCATAAAAACTCCACTCAAATTTAAAAGCATCCAAACATTTTTGCTTCATCTCCAGTTTTCTTGGTCACAAAATGTCCCTGAATATTAATTGAAAACTCATCATCCCTCACAGGTGCGCAGCGAAAACGCGTCCAACAAGACACAATGGGAGACTTTTGTAATCATTTTTGAGAAGTGTTTTTTCATTTTCACATCGCACCGCAAGTAAGGAAGTGGTGCCAGGTGGCATCTCACCACAAGTCAATACAACCGTCCTTAACCGTTGAAAGTATTTGGAAATTTTTAAAAGAATTTCAACTAGAATGTTATTGGAGGACATAAGTCTTTTTTCCCCTGTGGTTATATTCATGTCGAAAATGAAGGTCCAGAAAGGTACTCTCTTAGAAATAAGGGTTCCAAAAGGGTCCTTCTACAAGGGCTGAGGTTCTACCTGGAACCATTTGCTTCTTGGTAACAAAGGTTTCTTGGTAACACTAACGGTTCCAGTAAGAACCGTTTTGATCCAGAGAACCCTTTTAAAACCCCCTTTTCTGAATAAAGGATTTTAAAAGGGTTCTTGGTGGAACCCTCCAAAAGAGTGGAGCCAAAAAGGGTTCTCCCATGAGGACAAGCCGATATATGGTTCTATTTAGCACAAGAGTGTACCATATATTGCAGGCCTCCGCTGATTGGTCAATGTAGCTTGATCTCTGCTAATTAGCTTGGTGAAATCCATGTGTTTCTTAAGTCGTATTCACACCGAATCGTCCGCTAGACTTACGTACGATACGATACGATATACGATTGGGGGTTGCAACATTCAGCCAGTCCGAGTTTGCGTACACACTTTTGCACTTTAGTGAAACGAACCGAACCTGAATAACCTATTCCCCTCCTCGCCTGAGGCGGCGCTGCATCAAGGATTAGTGAAGAAGATAAGACAACAATGAACAAGAAAATTTAAAACATGGAGCTGCATCAAATCCTACTGTTTTATGTGAACAGACGACAAATATACGCTGCAACAGTGGACTCAGACATTTCTCCAGGCTATCGTTTTGGTTGTGTTCACCCACAATGCCCTGCGTTGTAGTCCACTTCCTACATTTGGTTCACTTGAAGCGAACCGAGCAAACAAGCTAGTATTCGAATTAGAACGGCTGTTGGGAATACAACTTTAGATCTTGTGGTACTTTAGATTTTGCCTGGTAAAGGGTTAAGAATGTCCTTTTCCTATATCTTTGTTATTTTTTTTCATCACATTTTGCCATAACTTGGCATAACATCCAGGAAATTCAAAGTCAACTTTGTAAAAAAAAAAAAAGCCTTTTCCTCACAAAGAGTGTCTCTGTGTATATAAACATACTTATCACAAGTTTAGTTTACTTCCAATTCCCCCATTCATAATGAGCTCACCATCAATAATGGAGGTCTGTCTCTGCACACGGCTGTCACAGTCAGCAGGCAGCAGCAGGCAGTGAGTCACTACGACCTGCCACCGCAGTAATGGCGGCTGTGCGAGATGGTGGAACACACAAATCGCTCACCAGATTTGTTTATGTTAAAAAAAAGAAAAATGCTATTAAAGGGATAATGCAGGATTTTGTGTGTTTAAATGAGGTATTAAATCTGTGTTTAGGGCCTGCTGTGGCCTTGTTCAGTAAGTTTGTGTCACACAGGCAAATTGGAAACAAAGTCATTTGCCCTTGGTGTGGGGGAGTGAGCAGTTTTCAAACCTCAGTTTCCAGCTGGAAAACACTGTCGAACTGTGAGGAAAAACTGGCAAACACATTCTTAAAGGAGACATATTATACCCTATTTCTACAAGTTAACCTAGTTCCCTGGTGTCCTATTGAACATGTCTGTGACATGCTTTGGTCAAAATACATTAAGGATGAAGCACCACAGCAGTTCAATCACCCTGACAAAACAGCCCTGTTCAGAACGCTCACTTTGAGTGCCTGTCTCTTTAAATACAAATGAGACACAGGAAACTACGTCAGCGTCACTGAGGCTCCGGCAGCTAACAGCAGTTAGCATTTGGAAGAGCCATCATTTGCCGACTCTAGCCGTCACATTGCCGTGATATATAAAATGCATCCACTGGACACGTAAATCCTCTGAGGCTGGAAGTTTGTGTAGAACTCTGTGCTGCACTGTGGAGCCAAGAATAGAACACTTCACAGACTTTTGCTCTTCCGGATACTATTGCCCTCGCCTGCACTCTCACGTTTTTTTAAGGACAAAACGGAGATCCACGAGACAACAATTCCAGGAATGTCTCATTGTGACGTAACAATGAGTGCGGAAGTCAACATCGAGTGTTTTGTCTCCTGTACTTAGACTGAGGAGGATCACAAAAACATGACTGTCATCTTTTTTCACACTTTGACTGATGGGGCCTCCAGAGTCCCAAATATAAGTATTAAAACAATTAAAATGTTTTTTGATTTTGCATAATATGTATCCTTTAAAGGTTACATAGAGTGGTCCTGTTGCACATAAATGTTAGTTATGGAGGTCTACTTACATATATTAACTTGTTTTTATGGTCAAAAACCTCCTAGTTGCTGTAAACGAGTCGATAGAAATCCTCTTTTCTGACGGTGTTTTTCTGCTGCGAGATTTCAGAGTGAACTTTCACCCCCAGAAGACAGAGTCTTGTGATTGGCCAGTACTATCCAGCACATCCGTTCTCAGAAGCGCAGCGCCCCCCTCTGGAACGGTGGATGCACTGCTCCTCATTATCAAAACATTGTTTTAACAGTGTTTAAAAATAGCTTCGTCACGACTCCCCGCCGCAGTCAGTCCCAGAGTCAGAAGACACTGTTTCTCGTGAAACACCTCCACAACGGACGTTATTCTTCTTCTGCGGTTCAATGTACGCAACCGGATGTGCCCGGACTAGTGCCCGGAGCAGTACGATCGGTTGTTCAGGAGAACCGCTGCTTACATAACTAATACGGGATTTTCAGTGATCTCGTTGAGCCCCGAGATTACAATAAAACACAACGTTCTCAGCAATGGCTGAACTGTTTGTTTAGAACCGTCAGGGCTTCATAAACAAGGTAATGACGCAGATACACACCAAAAAAACAGCGTTAATAGGAACTTCCGGTCTAGTTCTGCTTTAAGGTTTCAGAGAGAGATATATTCCAGTTTCTGGACTCAGGAGCATCAGTGTTGATAATGTGTCAATACCATGTACAGACACACTTCCAAAACCTAAACTATACCTTTAATGACAACACGTACTGTGTTTAATGCTCTGGATTTGACTGTAATTAAAACGTGAATTAAGTTCATATAATAAATCAAAGTTTGGTGTCCATTTGTATCACAAGGTGCATTTAAAGGCTTTAACACTACAGTATAACCACTCCTCTCCCATTATGTCGTCGTGTCCTCTGCCTTTTTCCTGCCTCTGGTTTATTTTGCTGCAGTGCTGTTTTTACCAACTTCTGCTGTGTGATTGATTGGAAGGCTTGATGCCTGTAAATTCCTCTGAGACGCGCTGCATTTTTGATGAATGGCAGAGAAAAGAAACTTTCTTATTGCAAACTGGGTTGGAGGGGTGAATTATGAATTAAATGTTGTACAGTACGCTTTGATACGTTGTCTTCAAGCCACCTTAAATCACAGGCAGATAGAAAACAATGGCGCCAGTGTTTCTGAAGGCACGACATCACATTATGAATGCAAAATAATCTAAAGTGAGCTTACATTAAAGGATGATAAAAGGCTCAAAGGAAAAGTGGGCGAAGCTGTGGCATAAATAAAGGTGTGATGACAGCAGCTCTATTATTTAACTGCGTGTCACACTTTCTGACACATGTCAAAAGAGACTTGATTGCACACGGTGTCTGAAAGCGTGATATAAAAGTTTAAGGCACGCCGGCTGGTGCGATGAATGCCTCATGAATGTTAATACCGCACCATAAATAGACGGAAAAACAGCTGCCAGCGGAAACATGTCACCGTCCTCTGCCATACATCAGCTGTTGTCATTGGAAATTGTAGGAAAACCATAAAAACTGGAATAAAACTCAAATCTTTCCATCAAACCCCCCCCCCCCCTCAAAATTAGAGGAAGAGCGTAAACATGGAAAGTGACAATCACACTGAGTGATTTCTTTGGTCCCAGTCGATCAGTCTTTGTTTCCCCAAACTGGAATGGATCGAAAATGGAGGTCTTTGTATTTCTTCTCTGGGATTATCGTCATCATTCTTTTCCACTTATCTGGGTTCAGCAGCGAGGTGAAGACACTCCTCTCCTCTCCCCTGTCACCTCAGCCAGATCTCCCTGTGGGACACTGAGAGATATAATCTCTCCAACGTGTCCTGGGTCTGCCCCAGGGTCTCCTTGTGGTTGAAGAACCTCCCCAGGGTGATGTCCAGGAGGCACCAACTGGCTCTGAATTACATCAACTGGCTCCTCTTAATGCAGAGGAGACGCAGCTGGACTCCAAGCCTCTCCCAAATGTCCAAGCTCCTCATTTCCTAGGGTGAGCCCAGACGCAACTGCTGAGGAAACTCCTTTCAGCCTGTTCTTTCGGTCACTACCCACAGTTTGAGAGCAAAAAAATTGGTAACTTGAGACCTTTTGCCTTTTGACACAGCTCCGTCTTCATCCTGAAGTGGACAAATCCACCGTTTCCTGGCTGTGTTCCATGTCCTCGGCCTCGTCCTAACCGATTCACACGACAAAGCCATTGGGACCATGTCATCCACAAAAGGCAGGGATGGAATCCATTGGCTTCTGAACCTGACGCACTCCACCAACCTGTGGCAACTAAATAGTCCTGTACATAAAAGCAAAGGCCACATTATACTTCTCCGACTGCGTAATGCGTTATCCGTCTGCGTCACCACGTAGACCACTCGAGCCTTTATACTTCTGCGTCGTGGTGACGGATAGGCGCTGCAATTTCCCGCCCGATCAGTAGGGGTCGCTGCGCAAGGTTGTTGTGCTTTTGGCTACAGTGAGCAATGGCGTCCGAGAGAGAAAGAGAGAGAAAGACTGTTGTTGTTGAAACAGTGGCCGTTTCTCACTTTTCTGTGTCCCGGAACGCAGTTTTAAGATAATTTGACGAGAGAAATTGGCCATTTAGAGTCTAAACATGTGCTGTGTGTGTTAAGATATGACGTATTTATAGTTCGGCAGCGACGAAGTCGGCGGGGATCAGCTCCGCCCTCTGTGGACGCTCGGTGCTCACTGTGAGCCGGCACAGAGCAGCTTCGCTCGGCCTGTTCTGAGGACCAATCGCAGCTCTTGCCGTCTCCGTTGTGCCTTGACGGAGTGACGGACACTTAAAAAAATATTCCGTGCAGCCGGAGACGACGCAGAGGCTCCACAACAGGTTCTGCGTCGACTCAGAGGACTCTGCGTAACCTACGCAGAGCACTTTGCGCAGGAGTATAAATTGGGCTTAATGAACAGGCTCAATTACAAAGGGAAGCTATTGGCGAAGTCCAAATTTTCACTGGGAGGGAGTGTCAACCAGGACAGCACCACAATATCTAGAGTCTTGAGAAATGTGGGTCTAATCTCATCCCTGCCTGGGTTCCTGCCACTGCAGAGTAGTTTAACTGTACATAGTGACTGTAGTCCAATGATTGGTCAACAGAGAACTGTCACTTCCGGGTGACGACAGGAACGGAATGGTACATGTGCCTTAATTCGTGCGCAGCCGTGGTTACTGTGTTGTGCTGTGTTCTGTACCCCACAGTGGAAACACTTGGGGTGTTTACTCTGGGTGGAAACACAGCTAAAAGGTTCCCGCAGACAATTGTGTTCATGGTCGTCCACCGCGGTGAAAGATCGGGGGGCAAATTAAGCAAAATAAGCATGACAATGTGTCAACGACCCAGCAGCCACAAAAAAGCTGTTTCAAATTCCAATTTGTTTTTGTCCAATATTCCAAAGTGGATCTGACGCTGCTGTGAGGCTTTGAGAAGATTAATTTAGATCAATCGAGGACGCGTGTCTCCAAGTGTCACTTCACTGCTGAGATCCAATGAGGCGATAGTGCCGTAAATTATACCTCCCTCGTTCTTAATGGCACACAAATATCAGCAGGTTTTTGAAGCTCACATTAGCTCTTGTGCAAAAGAGCGGATATCAACAATAGAAAATGTCAACGGCTCAATGCCGAAACAATAAAGATTAAAAAGCACAGAGACGCTGGCAAACGCACATCTCCGAAAAATAAAAATTCACAGCAACTATTCTGTGGTGTTTACTGTAGTGTAAAGCAATGCTGTGAAGGCTGTGAAGGCTGCGAAGACCACCTGCAGCTACATTTACATCTGTGGAGAGCCGCAGTGTTGCCAGGCAGGACACTGGGCCAGACAAATACATGGCTTCACGCCCAGAACTCTGCTGCCCTGTCCTGAAACTCAAAGCGCCTGTCCAAACCTGCTGCTCGTGCAACCTCTATCACCACTTCTAAGAGTATAGAGAAGTGTGTGTGTGTGTGTGAAGTGGAGAGAGCTAGACAGATAATGGACTACAACACACCGTAACACAATAAGTCACCTTCTCTCACAGGTCATATCTAAGAAATTCACTGCGACCAGATGTAACACTAGCATCGGCAAACTTGGACCAAACGTCCTCCCTCCCTTTCCTGTTCTCACGCAGCTGTTGTTGTCCAAACAGCCGCCAAACCAGAAGCACAACTGGATTAAATGTTACGCGTACGGATGGAACCCGGTGATCAGGATCACACAGCGCCCTCTACGTTTCACATCAGACATCGCACCGTTTAGAAAACGCACATCATGTGCTCTTGAGGAGCAATTTATACGATTAACTCCACAGGAAAATCAAGTGAGCAGTACAAATTCATTTTCCCATAGACTTCCATTCAAATAGTTTCTGAATCGCCCCCTGGTGGCTGATAAATATATTTTTGGTGTCCTGTGGCAAAGTGGAAGATTACATAACACCTCTCTATCTCTCGCTCTCTCTCTCTCTCTCTCTCTCTCTCTCTATATATACATATATACATATACATATATATACATATATACATATATACACATATACATATATACATATACATATAAATATATACATATACATATAAATATATACATATACATACATATATACATATACATACATATACATACATATACATACATATACATATATATATACATATATATATATAATATAATGTTGATGCACTGTGCAAGCACACAACACATTAAAGGTTTTGCCTCAGATTTATGAAATGTTTCTCTGTTTAATGAGTTTTTCTGCCCATAAAAAAGTAAAACATAAAAAAATATATATAATAAATAAATACTAAAATTGAAAAAAAAAAACACTTTCAAGTGAATACAATTTCCTGGTTTCTTAAACTTTGGCTCAGGGGCAAAACGTTATCTTTTATCAAGTTATGACCCAATATTTGTCCACATAATTATCAATATCAGCTTCAAATAACACTTTTTCTCAAAACATCATCTCATTATTGGCCTTACTGCCCAGCGTCAACATCCTATCCATAAAAAAACACCCCAATGCATGCGTATCATAGTAAAAACACTATGTCCTCATTAATAGTGTGAAAAACACACCATGTCACAGTGTTTGGTCTTGACCTGAGTCTGAAACTATGGTCTGCTACTGTGCAGACATGGCTCTGCACCACCAACCCCACAACAATTTTAGAGAAACACATCACGACAACATGTTGTCATGATGTCATGTATGAAGCCAGAGGTGTAGTGTGGTCTGTTTGTGGGTTTACTGAAACTGCTACTGACACGTCTATAGATCCAGGAACAGGCTGCTGAAAACACTCCTTTTCATTTCCCCTCGTTATATGTTCTATATGTGGGGACAGTATAAAGATCAATGGCCATGTTGAGACCAGACCACTTTTCCCCAGTCACACACATTTCACGGGTAAAGTGTGACTTCATGTCTCTGCTCAGGACACCATGACAACACTCTCTCGCGTTAATAACCTCTAACATCCCACAAGCGCGTTTGTCCGCAGATTTCTTTGTTGATGTTTGGATTACGTAAAAAAAATAAATAAATGCACACGACTGATCCATCTGTGATTACAGCGAGGTGCGATCACACATACGTCCCTTCGTCTGCTGTTTGCACAGCGTCGCCCAAACCACCAGCTTTGTTTGGATTCAAAGTGTTTTTCCCACTTCATCGTAAATGTGTCACTTTCACCTATCGATGCAGAAATGGTACAGTATGTGTGAACAATGTCTGCTATATAGCGCGCTGTGCATCGACGTAGGGATGTGCAAGTTTACCCAGTTCCCTGGTGTCCTCATGAACATGTCTGTGACATGCTTTGGTCAAAATAGCATAAGGATGAAGCACCACAGCAGTTCAATCACTCTGCCAAAACAGCCCTGTTCAGAACGCTCTGTTTACTAGTATCTCTTCAGTTCCACCTTAAAGGTCCACCTTAAAAAAAAAAGTACAACACAACTTAAGGGACAGGAAATGACATCAGCCAAAGAGGCTACTGGGAGCTAACAGCAGTTAGCATTTGGAAAAAGTGATCATTTGCAGGCTCTAGCAGGCACATCGCCATCATATATAACATGTATCCACTGGACAGATAAATCCTCTGAGGCTGAACGTTTGTGTAGAACTCTGTGCTGCACTGTGGAGCCAAGACGAAAACTTTTCACGGACTTCCGGTTTACGAATACCGTTGCCCTCGCCTGCGCTCTCGCGTGTTTTACGGACAAAGCGGAGCTCCGCGAGACAACAATTCCAGGAATTTAGCGCGTCGCGACGTCCCAGTGAGTGCGGAAGTCAACATCGCGTGTTTTATCTCCTGTACTAAGACTGAGGAGGACCACAAACACGTGAGCGAGTCATCTTTTTTCACACTTTGCCGACTGATAGGACCTCTTGAGTCCCAAATATAAGGATTTAAAGGTGAAGTAAGTAGTTTATAGTGCCATCTAGAGGAGAGGCTGAAATTTAAAACAAAGAACTGCTCCTCTGCTCACCCCCTCCCTTCCCTGAGCGCTACTGTTTCCGCAGCTGGTCAAATGTCGTCCTCGTCGTCTTTCTCCGTGTCAGCAGATGAGGTTCGTGAGGCGAGGGAGAGGGCGGAGCTACCGCGGCCGTAGCGGAGAGAGAGGAGGCGGGACTTCTGCTACAAGTAAAGCGACGCTTGATTTGCTCTCTCGCGTTTGTCCTTACAGGCTCCGGTAGAAACATGGCGTCTCGCTGCTAACAGTGGCTATGCAACCGCGGTCAGCGACCATGTTATTTTACATGACTTTTTGAAACACTACAAAAATGAAACAAAAACTATTATACAGCGACTAGACAATGCAGGAGCACATAATATGTATAAAAAAGTGGATTTTGGGTTATATAAACCCATAAATACTACACATTGTCCCTTTAAAATATTTGAAAAATTGCATATTATGTCCCCTTTATGGCTGAAAATACGTTTGTAATGTTATAGCATTATAACATTTGTGTTATAGCACAAATTCACAACAGTGCATTAAAACATAACGAGTGGCTCATTATTAATCACAAAGAACATCGTCGTCTCCATGTTTGCACGCACCTCGAGTCTCTGAGCAGAGATTTGTATATATGTGAGAGATACACTGAAGAGAAACCTCACCACACACTTTCATTACTTGTCAGATTTAGTGACAAACTGAAGAGTCTCAGTGTGAGGACATATATTTTTTTTTTTCCCGCTGGTGTGCTGACTTGTGCAGCTCACGCAACGCTTTCATTAGGAGCCCGTTAGCCTTCGGTCTGCACTGCATCACCGTCCTGGCAGAGACGGACGGACATAAATACGAGCAGGTACACTGGATTTCTCCAAATAACAGTGTCACGTCTCATCTCTGCAACAGTTTCCAGCCTCGGCCCCAACTGTTTTATTCCGCGGATATAACGTAGACTACAATTCAGCTCGATTTACTCGCTTTTTGGCTTTTGAAGGGTGCGGAACGCCGTTCGTTTGTTGTCGTGAATTGTGCACTACAAGTGCCAAAAAAGATACAAGTGCATATTATAATGTAGCTTGTTTGTTTCTGCATGGCCTGAAAGCAAACAATAAACGCAATCTACAAAGTGTCATCTCTTTTACTACAGTTAGAAATAATTTAGTGGGTGTTTTTGCGTCTTATGTATTGAACAATTCTACTGGAGAGGAGACGAGGAAAAAACTAAAAAGGTTTCTGAATGCTTCATGACAATCGTCGTTCACTCAGACAGTCATGAGTGGATGTAAATAAACATGTTACAAAACACTTCCCTGTGCATATAGTAACTAAACTAGAGAGCAGAATATGAGTGGAAATAGCGAAATATTTATCTCCATTTATAAATGTTGTTAATTATCAACTATAAATAGCTGATTTCTTCAATAACAAAAATCCTCATAAGTGACTCATGCAGGTGAATAACTGAAAGTGTTGCGGTTGATAAGAGTTGGTGAGTCAGCAAAAAAAAAAATCATTATCGACTGCTCCTGTAACTCTGTTTCTCTGCTTTAAGACTCTGTGTGTGTGTGTGTGTGTGTGTGTGTGTGTGTGTGTGTGTGATATGAAAAAGACCCCGAGACACAAACGTAGACGTGCGGATTAAAGAGCAGCCTGAAAAACGGAAGCAGCTGGATCGGCTCTGTTCATTCATTCATTCAGTCATTACTACGGGGGAGTGTGTTGTGCCACTGATTAAACTGATGAATCAATAGACCTGACTTCAATCAGCACGAGAACGATAAACACATAACGGAAAGTGACTTCGATGAGGTAGTGGAATTTACTCGGGGGACGATCGGAAAGGAAGCGATCATTAAACGGTCCCTGAAGATCTTGCGAGTGTGTGTGTGTGTGTGTGTGTGTGTGTGTGTGTGTGTGTGTGCGTGTGCATGATGGAAACACGTGGGATGGCGGAGGAGCTTTTTAATGCAGCTGCTGCTGCTGCGGAAACTACTCACACATGCAGAGAGACAGTGGAGCAGTGGAGCTGAAGATGCACTAGTCGGCGCCTTAAGAATGAAATAAAAATCCATTGTGTTGTACAATGGGTTTGGATCGCACACACACCGTTTCCATGACTTCAGAGGACATTGCAATGACTTACATTCATTTACTGGAGACTTACTCTAACCTTAACCATAATTACGACTGGCCTAATCCTAACCCTTACCCTAAAAACACGTCTTAAAATGTAGTAATTTACGTTATGGCACTTTTTGTCCCCATAATGTGACTGTGTAAACAGATTTAGGTCCCCACAACATTAGTAATACCTGTACACACACACACACACACACACACACACACACACACACACACACACACACACACACACACACACATTCTTGTACTTGCTGCATACTGAGGACCGGGTAAAAGAGCTGACAAAATGAGGACCAGCATTTCACATCTACTAAAATTTGACCCAAAATGTTTGGTCGAAAATTTGAAAAAAAAATTTGACCCAAAATGTGAAAAAAAAATTTGGCCCAAAATTTGACAAAAACGTCATACTATACTGTCATCCAAAATTAAAAAAAAAATTTGACCCAAAATTGTTGGTCCAAAATTTGGAAAAAAAATTGATGCAACATTTTTGGTCCAAATTTTGAAAAAAAAAATTGGACGCAAAATCTTTGGTCCAAAATTTGAAAAAAAAATTGACGCAAAATTTTTGGTCCAAAATTTGAAAAAAAAAATTTTACCCAAATTTTTTGGTCCAAAATGTGAAAAAAAAATGTATGCAAAATTTTTGTTCCAAAATTTGAAGAAGAAAATTGACGCAAAAATGTCCCACGTTCTACTTGGAGTCCCCTGTTTGTGGGTGTGTAACGACAGTAAAGTCCCCTGTTGTACTGGTTGACAGGTACAGGTACACACACACACACACACACACACGCACACACGCACACACACACACACACACAGCATTCATAGTGAGGACATTCATTGACATAATACATTCTTAAGAGCCTTACCCTAACCGCCTAACCTTAATCTGATTCTAACCCTAACCCTAAAACCACGTCTCAATTCAGAAAAAGCCATTTGTGTCCGAATGAGAGGACCAGGCAAAATGTCCTCACTTCCTCAGGTATAAACATTTGTTGGTCCTCACAAAGACACCCATACAAGAACACAAACACACACACACATACTTGAAAGACACACCGACTTCCACAAAGAGTTATTCCAAACCTTAATCATAACCAGTTAATCCCTAACCCTAACCTTCACCAAACCACAATTCCAATCTTAACTTCCCGAAAAATGTCATCAGTTCCTGCAGAAAATGAGGTTCTGCCTCATTAGGACCAGGTTTTGGGCTCCATGAGGACTACTGGTCCTGAACAAGGTCAATGTTTATGGCAGAGAATGTCCTTAAGAGGTAACAAATATGACACACACACACACACACACACACACACACACACACACAGCCCCAGTGCAGACATGCGTCAGTGCGTAATTTCTACAGCCGTGTGTCCACATCAGTGCAGTCACCATACATGCAGATGTCAGGAGTGTGTGTGTGTGTGTGTGTGTGTGTGTGTGTGTGTGTGTGTGTGTGTATCTGCAGGTAGTGATTTCTTCTCCAACATGTCTCTATCCTCCAGTTCACCATCAAACTCTTAAAAACCACTTCACAGCTGCTTCAAACCAGTTTTCACATTCATCCACGTTCACACAGGAACAGCCCTTTAATTTGAGCGTTTAAAAAACACACTGATTGGTTTTACGCACGCAGTCAGGTCCCTGCTGTTCAGTCGCTGTAGTGGAATGCGTTGGCAGCAGATTTAATGTCAGACAAAGATTTGCTTTTAGTTAATTTTTAATGTGTGGCGCGTAAAAAAAAAGAAAAGACAGAGAGAGAGAGAGAGGGGGGGAGAGAGAGAGGGGAAAGGAGAGGAGGTTTTCAGTCCTGCTGCGCCGGTGGGAGGGAAATATTTGTGAAGCAGGAGCGAGGAAGGAGGGGAGAAGGAAGAAAAGTAGGAAATCTCTGCAAACCCTGGAGTCTCATTCAGCAGCACTCTCTCCAAATGGACATCGTCTCAGCAGCGGAGGAGATTTGTTCCAAACACAGAATCTGGGAGTAAATAAAGAAAAGAAAAAGAAAAGAAAGGACGGGCGCGTTATTTCCACACGCATCCACACCTGTCTCATCCTCCTCCTCCTCCTCCTCCTCCTTCTTTAAATCTGACTCGTGTGGTGGGGTTTGGCACGCAGCGTTTAAAAGAGCAGGCGAGCGCAGAGCTCTCACCGTGGAGCCGCCGCTGCCAAAACAAAGACGCGGGAAGAAGAGAAGGAGGATTGGGGGGAAAAAAACTGGACGTCACCAGAAGTTCACTTTCACCACTTTGGACTCACTTGGACAATGAGGATTTAAAGGTGAGAGCGCTTCTCTTTTTATCATTATTATCATTATTCCTTCACTCTCACGCGTTACAGCATCGGCGGGGTCCAGCAGTGATGGCACAGTCATGCACCGCAGCAGCAGCAGCAGCAGCAGCAGATGCTGTGTTGCGCTGGAGCTTCTGTCGTTGCTGCGCAAATATGCCACTCCGCTGATTACGACGATTACGCGCAAGTTGGTGCGCTTTAAAAATAAAAAAAAAGCGATCCTGCGAGGGACTGGAGTGCGTAATTAAGCTTGTGATTTGGATGGAGCTCACTCTCTCACACACAGACTCTACAAACCCGCTTTATTCCATGCAAATATTGGCGCATGTGTGTGTGTGTGTGAGAGAGAGAGAGCGCGCGCGTGTGTTTGGCTGTTTCTATGGTTTCTCTCTGATCTCGGGAGTCAACAGATGAATGCGCTGGAGTATTTTGGAGCAGGGGTTGAGCTCCGTGGGTCTGCCGTGATGAAAGGGGAACACAATGAACCCCTTCATCATCACATCAGCTGAGCGAGCCCCTCTCTCTCCTCTCTCTCTCTCTGCTCCGCCTGCTTTGCTGTTGTTCCTCACAGAAGCACAAATCCGTGGAGTCTGCAGGTCTGATCAATGCACCGAATACACACACACACACACACACACACACGCACAATCCATTTTTTAAACTAATGAAAATCCAACTCGGAGTGGATGTTGGTGCCATTATTGGGAATGCAGTGAAATCTGTTGTCGTTTTTGCTTGAATGAATGAAACACTGTGGCACCTGAGCGTATATATTTGCATGAAGGGGACGCCCTGGTGGCTTCATGTGGTTTGGTGACAGCACACTTGATTATGCATCACTGCCAGAAGTGATGAAACACTCAAATCATTGCCTCTGGAGGAATGTTTTCAAAGAAAGTCTAAGCTAATCTATTATCCCGGAGGATATGAATCACTCTTTTATTTCTTTATTTCTTTATTTCCACCACACATGCAGGTGCAGAGGAACATGGCTCAGTTTACACTTCATCATTTCAGTTTTCTTTCTTTCTTTCTTTGTGGCACTGGAGGTTCGTTAAAGTTGCAGTAGTGGAAGCCTCAGGCTCTCTCAAGACATCTCATCTGCTTCAAATGCTTCACTGGATTGCAATGAGTGAAAAATGATTTAATTTGACATGAGAGAGAAAGAAAGCGGAATAAGGCAAACCACACACACACACACACACACACACACACACACACACACACACACACACACACACACACACACACACACACACACACATTCTTGTACTTACTGCATACTGAGGACCAGCATTTCCACTTTATAAATCAACACAATTACAAATATCTACATCATGAATGACATCTACAAAGAACTACTGGTTGCAGTACCTAAAAATGTCTGCAGGTGGAGCCCCAGAGCAAAAAGGGGTGGAAAACTTTTTCGATTTTCTTTTTTTTTTGGTCCAAAATTTTACAAAAACTTAACTTATACCATGTCGACCAACATTTTTTTTTTAAAAATTGACCAAAAATGTTTGGTCCAAAATTTAAAAAAAAAAAAATTGACCCAAAATTTGAAAAAAAAATGTGACCCAAAATTTGAAAAAAAAAAATTGACCCAAAATTTGAAAAAAAAAAATTGACCCAAAATTTGAAAAAAAAATTGACCCAAAATTTGAAAAAAAAAAAATTGACCGAAAATTTGAAAAAAAAAATTGACCCAAAATTTAAAAAAATTAATTTGAACCAAAATTTTTGACCAAAATTTTTGGCCAAAAATTTGACAAAAATTTGACAACAATTTTTTTTTGACGAATTGAGTATAGCATGTTATAGCAACCTCAGGAAGTGATTTCAATTAAAACAAAGTGAGGACCAGACAAAATGTCCTCACTCCGTGAAAATGACCTCACTTTGTTGGTTAAAATCCCTCACCGGTCCTCAGTATGCCGCAAGTACAAGAACACACACACACACACACACACACACACACACACACACACACACACACACACACACAAAATAGCCTGATTTTGCCCCCGAAACGTCACAGAAATGCTTGCAATTGTGCAAATACATTGAATTTGCTACATGTAATCACTGTTAAAACACGTTTCCTTTGCCTCAGTCATTCATAAATCTCACAGTAGGACGTCGTGGACTCTCTGAATCATCGCAGCGCGAACCTTTAAGCAACATCACACCGTCTGGTCACAGTGCGTGTGCATTAGTGGTGACATGTGAGAGGAGCTTTTCCCTCACTGGACATGAAAGTCTGCTGCGAATAGGAGATGAGTGTCTGTGTGACTGCTGCTCTGGCACAGAATAAAATCTATTTGTACGTTGAGATTATTTGGTTTCATTTCTTCTTCTTCTCTTTTTTAATGCCTTCATTCAGCTGCGTTGAAGTGACCGATACTGATACTGATACTTATGCTGCTGCTTTAAATGCACTGTATGCAATATCTGCCACTAGGGGTCTCTCAATCAGAACAATAACAAAAAAATAGACCAAGTTTGCTGAGCCCACAAAGCCACTTTTCCTTTCAAATATGTACTTAAAAATACATATTACATATTATACCTTTAAACTAGGGCTGTCCAACGATTAACATTTTAATCAGATTAATCACAGGGTAACTGTGGATTAATCACGATTAATTACCCATTCGTAAACATGCCAGAAAAATTCGAATTTTTCTCTTTATATTGTTGTAGGAACGGAGAGATAAATAAAGTATGTGAAAATATAAATGTAAAGAACAATAAAATACTGTAAATAACTTTTTAACAAACCTACACAAACTTAGCAAAAAATAAACATTACATTGTAAAGAACCCACGTTATAAGACAATATAAATATATAGAAAAAATAAAATACTGTAAATAACTTAAAAAACATTTTTTTAAATATACATTGCAGTGTAAATAACTCACAATATAAACAAAATATAAAGTATAGAAGTTAAATAGTTTTCTTGGGAGAACTAAACCCAAAGCAGGAAATTCCTCATCGGCACCTTAACCTACTAGTAAGCATTAGCGCCAGCTAGCATTCTGATGCTAATGTTAGCTTCTGCCTGTGTCTGTGCGTTAATTCCACAAATTAATCATCCTGCGTCAATGCGTTAATTTGGAAAGCCCTACTTTAAACTATAGTGTACGAGGGATTTTTGTTTTTTTACAGCAGCCTCTTATTCTGTCTTTGCATCTCAGTGATGTCCTGAAATGTCGCTAATTCCCTGCACAATGTGCAGGAATGACTGAATGACCTGAATCTAACCCTGCAGCTCTGCAGCTCTGCATCTCTGCAGCAGCCTCCTGTAAGATCCATCAATACAATGACGGTGTGTGGTTTTCATTATTTAAGGTTAAGGTTCAGGCAAATAGTTCAGCTGCGGGTCTGCCAATCAGAGGAGGGGATTCGCGGGCGCAGTCTGGGAGAAAAAGTGCTGAGACACGGGCAACAATTACTGCACAATTTATCGTTAGTAGGTCACGACAAAAAAGAAAAGAAAAAGGGAAGAAGCTTGCATCATAAAAGTCTGAACAATTCCAGTGGGAATAAGCGAACATTCAAAAGTGCACCACGCTGTATCCTGCAGGTTTTCTAATAACACCATGACACGATTCAGTATTTTTTTGACTCATTTACAACTTCCTCCTGAAAACAAATGGCGGCTCATTAAGATGCGGCGACGCTCCTCTAAGCAGACGAAGAGACTGTCAGCGGCGAGTTTTTTTAACCTTTATTTTTCAAACCGGTTTTTCCCTTGTACCGTAATTTGTTCCTGACCTTATAATCATCCCACTCATACCCAGAAAATCACCCAGGATATGTTTACTGTCATTTCCTCCGTCTCGTGTAATTCATTTTCCACGCCGCTGTGAGTTAGTGTGACATTAAAGGAACAAGGTGGGATAAATTATGCTCGTCTGTCAGATTCTCTCTCTTTCTCTCTTTCTCTCTTTTCACGGGGCTGAAAGTGAGGGCTTAAGTTCCGCCGTTGACGTCTCTTCTGGCAGCTGAGTGTGACAGATGGATGAAGGACGGATGGACAGACAGAAAGATGAAGAGCTTCTTTTTTTTTTCCGTCTCTCTCTGAGTTCTTCTGTTGTTCCTTACCAACGCGTCGTAATCATGGAGAGTCCAGGCTCTGGATCACCTCCCCGGCTTCCTCCTCCTCCTCCTCCTGTCTGTCCATCTGCTCATCATAGAGCCGTCTGTGTGGCCTTGCTGTGCTGACCACGGTCTGACCATCTCCAAACAACAGCAGCAGCGCCCAGCAGAGTCCTCGCAGTCACAATCCTATTTCACAAACTGCTGATTCCTCACCCCCGGTTATCCTTTAAACAAGCTTTCGGCTCGTTTCAAAGCTCAGTCATTTTCTCCCAAATGTGTCTTTTTGTTAAAGTAGATTTGTTGCAGACTTTGGAGTTTTGAAGGTTTCGTATAAATGAAACAAGTAAACAAACAAACAAACAAGCTGCCTTCTCCCCGTTAGTCAGTGCATAACAGCTCTTACACACCTACAGGTACGACATCTTCATTAGGAGCCTGTTGACAGTAATCAGAGGTGACATCCACTGGCACTCTGGTTAATTTAGCAGATTTACAACACAAACAATGCAGCAAATTATCTTCCCATATCCGCCATGACACATCTCCACAAAGGAGACGCATTTGACAAGATCAAATTAATCTTTGTTTTTGTTTCCTTCCCTGTAACGACACACGCCGTCCTAAGTAAACTGTGAGTCACGAAACAAAAATGGAGCGACGTTAAACACCCAGTTATTAAGATGATTTCCTCATCAAGCACGGTGATCATTTGGTATTCAACCATTTGATATCAATTCATCGCTTCACGAGATAAAGCCATAGGACAATTCAGATTTTTAACAACACGATCAGAAATGTTTCTCGTTTTTTTGTGTGTGTGTGTGTGTATTTACGTGACTCAATACGAATTGGCAGTGATAAAATATGTTTATATTTTTCCCCCCGTTCTCACCGTTCTATTCAATTATCCTATTAAGGATTTGATTAGATTCAATTCCACGATGCATTTTGATGAATTGCATTCTCATTTTTCTACACTAATGCACCGGCTACTTTCTCATCAATCAGTATAAACGGTCTACGGCGGAGTATTAGTGCCACACGTGAAGAATTCTTTTGCAGCTTCTGTGGAGACGAAACGTCGAGATTAAACACACACGCATGGAGAATAAAGTTAGAAAGACCACGTCGGGATTTGAGCCGACGTGTCGACGCGTCCGTCAGAGAAGAACGATCGCTCGGCAGAAGCTGCCACTCAATCCGGAATGTCAGTCTCAAAACGTGGCTGGAATGTGAACGTGAGTTTTTGACTTCCTGAAACTCTTTTTTATTGACTGGAAGCGGCGGAATATCAATAACATACAGTCCTCTCTCTTTAGGGATGTTGCCGACTGCAGTCTGAGACTTAAATCTCAACACTGGAAATTTAAGGACATTTAATTGAGTCTAAGGAAGTTTAACCCTTTTATGACCATCAAGATAATGAGGCTGCCTCGGTTTATATGGGTTTTATGTAGTATTTTCAAAAAGTCTTGTCTGTGATTGGACGGTCTTTTCCACGGAAGTCCTGAGGTTCTACACTGCTAAGTAGAACCGTATAAGGTTCTTCGGCTTGTCCTCATAGGAGAACCCTTTTTGGCTCCAGCTAGAACCTTTTATAAAGGTTCCATCTGGAACCCTTTTGGAGGGTTCCACCAAGAACCCTTTTAAAACCCTTTATTCAGGTTCTCTGGATCAAAATGATTCGTATTGGAACCATTAGTTTTACCAAGAACCCTTGAAAACTCTTTCCTGAAGAAAGGGTTTTTCAGAAGCAAATGGTTCGAGGTAGAACCTCAGCCCTTGTAGAAGAACCCTTATTTCTAAGAGTGTATCGTAATGACGTAATAAAGAATATGGGCGCAAAGCTCTATTTCCCTGCTTTCATCCAACTTCTACCACTTTATCCTCCACATCAGGGCTCCACATGTGGTTCTGTGCCAATATCAGCTTACATAGAACGAAAGGCGGGGTCACAAAAATTGCCAGTCCATAGTTTTTTAATTTTCTGTATATCACTAACGGTCTCGGAGTTACGGTAATGAGAAGTACGCATGCCCAAATTCTTTCGGCGACGACAGGATGTTCACAGAAGAATTTACCCTAGAACACTATCGCTCATATTCAAAACATCACTAACGCCGGGTGATTTTTACCTGAGATAATAAATACACCCAATAAAAACTACTTGTCATCAAAATATATCAAAACTTGATAATACATGACAAATTTGAGTAGTGTTCTTTTATTTTAAACTGTGTCATGTCTAACAAAAAGAAAGAAAGGCATCATGAGGGGACCATGAGCACAAATGCTCCAAAATTACCGGAAAATTAGGAATTTGGGAACAAAAAATTTCCCCAAAAAAATAATAATAATGAAGATGAAAACTTGGTTTTCATGAAAATCACATACATTTATTTGCTCGGGTGAAAACCACCCAGCAATGGTGTTCTAGGGTTAATCTTGACATGGCAAAAAAAAAATACATGACCCTAATACTATGACTATATGAAATTAAGATATTCTTTACAGATGAAATTGAAGCGTTTCATCCACCAAAACAAAGCAAACGCTTCTGTAGTCGCGCTGCAGCCTCGAGCAACTGGGAAATCAAGGAACTCCGTTACCCGGCGATAATCAATGATGTGTCGTGTCGCTCAATAGATGCCGTGTCACAGTGCATTTGGCATCATTTAGGTGATTTTTAATGTTGAATTTGATGCCCTAATTTAACACCAATCATAAAAAAAATACATTGATATTGGTGATTATATCATTTATGTTTGTTTTGGGGATTGCTGTTGCTTCTCTGGCTGCTGCTGGTATGAAATCAGACACATTTGGATGTTTACATGTTTTGCCAGCACCTGTTGGGCTAATCGTCTGCTGTGAGTCCGTTTCAAATTATTAAAGCTCCTCCGGTTCAATCATAGCCTTTATTTCGTTCAATTCGCCGTCTATCCCGCCATCATCACTGCTGTAGCCAATATACCAACGTGAGTCGTGTGGATTTGACTCGCGCAACGTCTTTAGAGTTAATTATGCTCATAATAGACCAACTGACCACCAAAAAAGGGGGTTTTATTGTGCTGATTTTAACAGGTGTTTAGTATTTGATAGATGACATCCACGTTCTATCAATGTAAAGGTTCCGGTTCAGCCATCTTTCACGCAGCTGCCTATATACTATCTAGGATAACCTCGTCTCATACGGTCCTTGAATCTAACATTTACATTATTTACAGTATTATTAGAGTATGTGCAGGGGGAGGACTGCTCCCTCACAATGCTTTTTCACATTTAGGTCATGCGGCGCCAGAGGTTGTAGTGTCCACTTGTGGGTCATTAATCTGAGATATTCTCCACATTAACACTCGGATTTTAGACGTTTTGTTTCTGTCAATCCCCCGTTCTTATGTCCTGATAAATATACGGGGTCATGCCTCACATAGGGGGGCACCCTTCTGGGAATTTTCATTGATATTCACAGTGTGTAAGCAGAGGCATTTCCACACCCCCCCCCCCCCCCACACACTTTCATTGTCACTGTTATGGCCTCACCCACTACTCATGAATATTTATGAATGAATCTTCAGAGGAAAGAGATACAGCTCGTAAAACTACACACTGGTGCCTTAGAAACAAAGTCTTTGCGCAATCAAAGTTTAAAGCTGTAAACTCTAAATGATCACTATATCGTCCCTTTTGTGTGTTTGTGTGGGTGTGTTACAGATGTGTTCATAATGTGTCGTATATGGCAGTGGCTTTGGAGTGATTAACATTTTAATCAATACGATCCAGTTTGAGGGGGCTGCACGGGGGGTGAAGTGGCCAGCATTGTTGCTAAAAAGGTCACCGGTTCAGATCCTGGTTTGATGGATGCCCTTTCTGTGTGGAGTTGTGCATGTTTTCCCACATGTGGATTGTTTGACACTCTGAATGGACCGTAGATGTGAAAAGTGAATGGTCGTTTGTCTCTGTATGTTGACGCTGTGATGGACTGGTGGCCTGTCCAGGGCGTACCCTGCCTTTTGACCCAATTTCAGTTGGGAATCGGCTGAACCCTTGCCTCCACGACCCCTAATAACATGGTAGAAAATGGATGGAATTGAATGGGACAATGTTCTAAAGTGTAGAAACAAGCGTGCAGAAATGATCCCCAAAATACACAACTTCATGGCCAGTTCCTTTTAGCTGCAACAGACCACTCCAGATTTTCCAGATTAGCTCTTGTTCTCCACACCAGGTTCCTGGCTGAAACCTCTTGCCAGCAGCAGTGAGAAGGCAAAGAGCCGAGTTCCTAAAACCTGCCTTCGACAGCCAGTCTGCTCGCTGTGTGCGCCGTTCCTGGCCCTGATTACAGTTTGTTTTCCACAGCAGTGTGGCTCCAAAGAAGTGTTAATGCTGTTAAAAGGGTAACTTTCTACCAAATATGTTTGTCGACAACCGGTTTACCCATGGCTAAGATAAAAAAAAAATATATATATATATATATCACACAATGGCACCAATGATATTGAACACTTAAAGGTGCCATATGTAAGAATGTGGCCAAAAACAGTTACTACATTTAAAAAAATACAGAGGTCTTTTAGGTTTCGTTTTCTGACGTAACTGGCAACCCGTGGTTGCTCGACATCTGAGACTCTACTGACTGCAATGATTGGTAGACGGCGGTAGGTGGCGCCACATGCCAAAACATGATTTAAAAACATAAACATGATTTAAAGTCTGCAAAATATATTTTTTTAATGCAAATATTTTGTCTGTACTGTTGTTGTTGGTGAGTTCAGTTTGTTACATGAACATTATTCCTGAGTCTCTGTGACATATTAGGAGGATTTTATGGCCAGTTGCTTTAGATTTATTACATAATGCACCTTTAACTGTTTAACTGACCTTGCAACATCACTAAAAAAATATATAAAACTACTTTTGGATCAACTTTATGTGAAATAAGTTGGACCAAACTGACAAAATAGTATTGCTTTTGTCTTGCTTTTGTTCATAATAGTCATTATAATCTCCGACTTTTTAAATATAACCAGAAATAGACAAAATAAAATCATTTTGGGGCTCATTCTGGGGACAAAATAAACATCTTTTGAGTTTCCAACACAATGACAAGGGAAGGGCGATATGAGGGATATTCAGCCGCAACATGCAACTCAAATACATGTCTTTAAATAGATTTTACAGTGTGTATCTTTAAGAGTAAATCAAAAACTAGACAAAACATAATAAACATACTATTTCCAAGAAGGAGCCACGTGGAAATATTCAATTATATGAGCATAACTGTAACGTAATAAAGTCTTTTAAAGAATAAATTGAAAGAGAAAGAGTAAATCGTGTCTGCGTTGTGGCGTGACGGATTTGAAAACGAAGCGACTTTCTGCAAATCCTGTACAAACATCGTGAACCAGGTAGTAATCTTATTGTGCTCCTGCTCTGCTCTACAGTGAAGGATTAGACGCGCCGCACAGATCAGATTTTCTCATTAGCCTGCCGATGCCTTAAAGGAAGATAGATGCAAAAAGTGTTCATCTTCTAAACTAAACTAGTTCAAAGACCAACAGAGGTACCTGGCACTTGGCAGACACGAGACATGATTCATTGCGATCGCATCTTCCCCCTTGTTTTACCTCAGTCCACCGTTTCCTTCAGTCGAAAAATATGAAGGACGCACGAGAGGAAGCTTAGGAAATATATTGGAGGAAGCAGAATGTCATTGTTTCACAGCAAAACGCATTCAAATATTGACTCTGAAAGAGTGCACGTCGGTTACTTTCGGTCACCGTTAATTGGCCGGTGCAAATTAGCTCGAGAAAGACGTTGCAATCGATGCCCGGAAATAAATAAATCAAGTCCAAAAAAGCAGGATAATGTTTTATTCAGTGTCTCCTGTATACTTTGTCGTCAGCGGTTCAGTCTAGCCGTCATATCGCTCCTCCACTTCCACAGAGTGTGTTGTGTTTAACAACATTATATTGTAAAGGGAGATTGCCATTAGAGGCTTTAGCTGTTTCACTTATTGTGTTTTGCTTTATAATGGGCCTGCAGGGCTACTACATGCACTGCAGGTCCACTTAATGCTGTGCAGATCTGTTAGAGCCCATTAGTCAGGGAATCCTTGTCATTGCCCTTGCCCTTCTTCAGTACCTCACTTCAGCTCACTGGTAATGAGATGTCTGTATTTACACCAAGTCCTGATTACTAATGCAGAGCGATGTGGAATACCGTGTCTCCCACTCCCAGCTTTCATGTCCCGACACCTGTGAACGGGGGATTTAAAAAACAAAAATACGGCTTCTCATTTTGCAAACATGCAGACGCAGAGCAGGATCGGGTGGAAAGCACAAGTGAAAACCAACATTCATTAAAAACAGTCAAAAAAAACGAAGACGGCAGCGAATAAAATATGAAAGATACATAAAATACAAGCTGTGCAATAACGTTGGTCATGATGCTCTTGTCTGCCAGTAATAATATTTATGAGCAAAACTGTTTAGCCTAATATCATTTTTAGATTTGAGATTAGGTTGTTCCACGCAGAACAGTGGATCAAGAGTGAGGTTGAGGTGGATGATGGGCATTTTATTGGTTTTAAGATTACTACGATGATGTGTCGCTGTGTTTCAGCACAGTCGCTTACCCTTTACTGAACTGAAACACGGAAAATACTTTATGATGATCCTCACTCTGTGTTCATGAACTAAGTGCAGTTGCATGACAGATCCCGCTCAGAGTTATTTTATAATATAGTACTATATATATATACATACACTTGTATATATACAAACATATATATATACAAACATATATATATATATATATATATAAGTACACACACACATATATATATACTAGTGCTATATGCATGACACGTTTCCATGACGACTGAGACGCGCATGACCTCATGTACATGATGTCATGTTTACGTGCTGCGATACGGAACTCCAGGCACCGTTTACCAGTTAGCTCCGTTAGCTCCTTTTAGCGCCGTTAGCGCGCCTACAGTCGAACTGGAGCGGTCTGTTTATTAAACGAAAAGAGCAGCGCTACAAATATCCAGCGTACCTGGGTACTGCGTGTGTGTGCCTCTGTTTTTAAAGTTTTTTAAAAGTTTTTTTTTCCCGGTCAGTCGTCATGGAAAGGCGAAGTCTTTTCGGTTTCGTTTTCTGACGTAACTGGCAACCCGTGGTTACTCGGCAGCTGAGACTGAGAATGATTGGTAGACGGCGGTAGGTGGCGCCACATGCCAAAACATGATTTCAAAACATAAACATGATTTGCAGTCTGCAAAATATTTTTTTTTAATGCAAATATTTTGTCTGTACTGTTGTTGTTGGTGAGTTCAGTTTGTTATATGAACATTATTCCTGAGTCTCTGTGACACATTAGGAGGATTTTATGGCCAGTTGCTTTAGATTTATTACATAATGCACCTTTAATGTAGCATCATGTTAGCATAGATTCACGTCGAGCACGAGAGAAAAGAAACGCTTTTACCGTGTCACGGCGGTAAATTTCACTTTAGTGAATCTATTTCGGACTGTGTGGTGTTTCCGACAGCTTTGCTGCGTGAGCAGCGAGGTGTGCGACGCATCGTCAATGAGCTGCTGTGAGTCATATTTGTTTAATGATCGGCGATAGCCTCGGACTCCCCGTCTGACTCACACACTATGTCCTGTCTTTGTTTACAGCGTGGCTGTAATGGAGGTCCCTGTAGACATTTTCTCAGTCAATACAAACACTATTCTACACCCTGGCTGCTTCGTAAGCACAGGTACACACACGCAAACACACACACACACACAACGCCTCAGGCTGCTCTTCTCTGGATGTCTTATCCATGTACAAAAATATTAGTACATGGTATGGAGAGCATTTGGTCTACCGGAAAATTCCACTGCATTTAGATCTTCTATGCCACGCACATTCTGAAGGCAGCAAGGACAATAATAAGAGCCTTTTTTAAATACAAATGCTCCACAAAAAGGCAAATATTTCCAATCCTTTTCATGTATTAGCATTCAAAGCATCTGCTGCTGCAAAGTTATTTTGTTATGATGCGTCTAAATGTGAATGCATTAGTCAGATGTGAGCAAATAAAGTGAACGCGCTCGGAACAGATATAAAGAGCGCATCAGGTCTCATCATCGTCACGTTCATCTTGAGAGTCATGGTTAGATAGAGTCAGAGGAAAGTTTTTTTTTTTTTTATTGTACAGAGTAAACATGGAACTTTGAAAAAAATAAATAAAAAAGCACCGTGACCTTTACTGTGATGCTGTTACTTCAAAACACATGCTGATTCTTGTGTTTCTCCACACAGAGCCCTCTGTTAAATAAACACAGAGTGTCGCTGTATGGATCTCTGATGGGCAGTTTGAGGTGCTTTGGCTCGTTCTGCCTGTTTAGCAAAACACTGGATGCTCTGAAATGATTTCATCACTTCCACTTTTCTGCCAGAATGTGGCTCTAGGGGACGGCAGTGTTGGGATTAAATGCATTGATCGTGGCTAACGTTATCTGAAAGAGGGACGAGCCGATCAGATATTCGATCGATATTGGTCAAAATCGCTGACGCAGTATTGGAAAAGGAAAATAAAACCTTAAGATATCACAAAAATGCTGTAAAGAGCATTAGTAGACACTGAATATTATGATATTAGGATTACTGACTTTGTGATACTGTGGGTGTGGGGCTCATGGTTTTTACGGTTCATAGTATAACAGTAAAATATTTTTGACAGTTTTGTCAGTATATTCTCTGCGGCTTCCTCCCACAGTCCAAAAACATGCAGATTGAGGACGAGGTTAATTGGACGCTCTAAACTGACCACATGTTGACCGAGCAATGGGATTAACAACCTGTCCAGGCTGTGACCCCGCCTTTCGCCCCTATGTTAGCTGGGATTGGCTCCAGCTCCTCCTGCAGCCCTCATGTAGAGGACAAAGTGGTAGAAAATGGATGGATGGGGGAAAAAATCCAGAGATTTCCCTGTAGCACTAACAAGAGGTGAATTTCCTAATATAGATTTATGACCAAATGGTTGATTCTTAGCAAACTCAGCTGTTTTATACCACATTTCAAACTGTGAATATCCTATAAAGAGGAGTTTTTACTGTCCTTTCACTTGGAAACACATTATACTTATGGCTATATGGACAAAAGTATTTGGATGCTTGACCAATACACCAACAGGGATTGTAATGATGTATTAAACTACATATACAGTACTTTAATATGGAGTTGCTCTGCCTTGTGAAGGGATAACAGCTTCCACACTTCACTGAAGACTTTTGAAGTGTTTCAATGGGAATTTGTGCTTCATTCATTCTGTAGAGCAGTTTATGAGGTCAGGTCAATGATGTTGGACGTGAAGGCCTGGCTTGCAGTCTTTTATTCCAGTTCATCCCCAAAGGTGCTCGAGCGGGGGTTGAGGTCAGGGCTCTGTTGTGGGCCGGTTAAGTTCTTCCACACGGAACTCAAAGTCAAACCATTGTCTTATACAATACCGTTCGAAAGTTTGGGCTCACTTAGAAATGTCCTTTGAAGGAAAAACACTCTAAACATTGTTAATGTGGTAAACGACTATTCCAGCTGCAAACGTCTGGTTTTTAATGGAATATGTACATAGGTGTATAGAGGCCCATTTCCAGCAACCATCTCTCCAGTGTTCTAATGGTACATTGTGTTTGCTAATTGCGTTAGAAGGCTATTGGATGATTAGAAAACCCTTGTTCAATGACGTTAGCACAGCTAAAAACAGTTTTGCTGGTTCTTTCACGAAAGGGCAAAATTATTATTTTTTATAAAAATCATTATTTCTAATCTGTCAGTGTCTTGACTATATTTTCTATTAATTTTGCAACTCTTTTGATGAATAATAAAGAAATTGTATAGGTGTCCCCAATCTTTTGAATAGCACTTTATATAGTCATTGCTTTGTGTCCAAAATTTGACAAAAACGGCATACTATACTATGTCGTCCAAAATTCGAAAAGAAAAAAATGTACCCAAAATTTGACAAAAACGTCGTACGATATTGTCGTAAATGAAAAAAAAATTTGGTCCAAAATTTGAAAAAAATGTTTGACAAAAAATAAAAAATAAAAATTTGGTCCAAAATTTGAAAAAAAATGTTTGACAAAAAATTTGGAAAAAAATTTGACAAAATTTGGAAAAAATGTTTGACAAAAAATGTGGAAAAAAATGTTTGACAAAAAATTTGAAAGAAATTTGGAAAAAAATTTGGAAAAAAAATTGGAAAAAATGTTTGAAAAAAATGTTTGACAAAAAAATGTTGGTCCAACATTTGACAAAAACGTCCAAAATTTGAATTTTTTTTGACAAATTCAGTATAGCATGTTATAGCAACCTACCTAAGGAAGTGATTTCAATGAAAACAAAGTGAGGACCGGACAAAATGTCCTCACTCCGTAAAAATTACCTCACTTTGTTGGTTAAAAACCCTCACTGGTCCTCGGTATGCCGCAACTACAAGAACACACACACACACACACACACACACTATTATACAACAGGAGGTTAACAAGACCAGGTATTTTTGCTATAACTATGAACTGGCTCTAAATAGTACCGAGAAGCCGTAATTAGTGATATTGTGAGAACAAAAGGCCACGCTTCCAGGTGTAAGTGTGTGGGCACGCGCAGCCAGTCTTTCATCACACTGTATTAGAGAGCAACCACCCGCATTGCCTGGAATAAGTCTCTCTAATGAAATGCTCCATCTCTGTCATCAGACTGCCATTTTCACGATCTATTAAACCTCACACATTCGTTGTGCTGTAATGCATTATGTGCCATTGACTTCTGCTATCCTGCAGGATTGTTTCAGTTAGGAGGAGGAGGGGGAGGAGGAGGAGGAGGAGGAGGAGGCCCACGCTCGAGCTTCATCAGAAAATCACGTGAATTTTAATTTCATGGATTTCCAGATTACTTCTCGTGTAATTTTCCCACATTGTGGACTTTCCTCCGTATAAATTAAAGAGGGGCCGTGATAGCCGAGGATCACTTTTAATGCGTATCGCATTAAGTTTTCTTTGATGTGAATGTGTTTAGCAGCCACCGAGCCAACACATAGCATACTTTCTGTAAAGTTGCACTCCACACAAATGACCAAAGGGGGTGAATTTTTCAAATAATCTCCACCACCAGAGTGGCGAGGCTGCGTGTAATGGCAGAGCTTAGATGTTTATTGGACTTTAGATCATGGGATTTGTCCACAAGGCACAAAATAAATTACACATTTCCGGCTACAGGGATCATCCCATGTGACAAGTTGGTGAAAATAAACTAATTTGACCAAACACAGGACACATGACATTGTTTTACTGAAGTTGAATCACCATAATCTGCACTGTAGTAAAGTATAATTTATAGGTACATGCACTTTACTAGATTTTTTGACGTATACTACTTATTATATTGCTGTAGTTCCTGGTTACTTTACAGATTGAGCATTTTCATGAAATAAACATTGATTGCCTTGTAAAATTAACTGCACTGCTATAGTTCAAACCATCTGTCTTGGCATGGGAGCCCTTCAGGTTTGTTATCTGCTTCACCAAAAGAGACATTTCCCCTCTAAACTTCTCTGATGGTTTTGTTTAAAAAACATTTAAAGCCTAACGAGGTAAATCCGACATTTCCCAAAGGCAATTTACAGCCAAGAAAGACAAATACAAATACAAATTTTAAGCGTCACGGCGTTGTTATTATAGCCTTCCCTGTTTCATTATCTTTTTATTTTGGTTGTGTGGGGCCCAATCCCAAGTCTATGCTAACTTAAATCACTGTCTCCACCATCTACAGAACAAAATTATTGGTACGCGAAGATGGATCGAGATTAAGCTACACAACTTCAGTGGCGGCTCCTGAAGAAAATTTCTGATAATGATTAAGGTGACTCATTCAATAGGTGCATAAAGAAAGACAGTATCAATTTGTTGTTAGGTGGTTAACAGTACTTCTTGTGTCCACTACATGGCAACTTGATAAACAAAAATATTATTTACATGAATCTAATGTATGATGTAAAATAGCTAAACAGGACACAAGATGTGTCCAGCAACCACATAAAGACAGGATATTAAAGGGGAAGTAAGTAGTTTATAGTGCCATCTAGAGGAGAGGCTGAAATTTACAACAAAGAACTGCTCCTCTGCTCACCCCCTCCCTTCCCTGAGCGCTACGGTATCCTCAGCTGGTCAAATGTCGTCCTCGTCGTCTTTCTCCGTGTCAGCAGATGAGGTTCGTGAGGCGAGGGAGAGGGCGGAGCTACCGCGGCCGTAGCAGACAAAGCGGAGAGAGAGGAGGCGGGACTTCCTGCTACAAGTAAAGAGACGCTTGATTTGTTCTCTCGCGTTTGTCCTTACAGGCTCCGGTAGAAACATGGCGTCTCTCTGCTAACAGTGGCTATGCAACCGCGGCCCGCGACCATGTTATTTTACATGACTTTTTGAAACACTACGAAAAGGAAACAAAGAATATTATACAGCGACTAGACAATGCAGGAGCACATAATATGTATAAAAAAGTGGATTTTGGGTCATATAAACCCATAAATACTACACATTGTCCCTTTAAGTCAAGTATTTATTAACTGACCAAGGATGAAGAGCTTTCACAACCTTTACCAGATACATACAACAAACATATGACAAGATAGTGCAGTCAAATTATTCATTAAGTGTAAAGGAAAGTGCAGAATTGGATCATTAGATGTGTTGCTAAAGGCATCTTAGAATAATACTGTCTTACACAAAACAGTCCGATTGTCTGATATGCGTAAAGTTTAACCATGAGCGATACAAACATCAACAATGTTAGCAAACAAGCTAACGAACGGCGCCTCAAACGACTGCTGTCCGCCGCTACGAGCCGTAAACAGCTAACACGTATGAAAGCGCGAACTCCGCGGCACTGGTCAAACTACGTGTACTTATCAGTTAGTGCTGGGACCGATTAAACGAGCACAATCGTCAGTGTATTTTTGAAAAAAAAAGGTGAGCTTAAAATCGCCCAAACAGTCCCTATACACCGTCTGCCCCTGCACAACATACTGTTTACATCAGGATCATCTTCCACTATTTAAAGGTAGTACAATCATAATGAAGCGTCTTAATGAACACTTTCACGATAACACGTTTTTTCCGCGTGCAGCCTAATCAGATCATTAAACATTCATGGAACGAACTGAACAAGAAGCTAAACCAAACAATCTGACAGTGATGCAGCGATAAATCAAGCGATCCGGGGAAGACGGGAACTTACATTTGATCATTTTTACGTCGATCGTTTTGAGCTCGGTTGTTTTAGATTAAATTATTAACGCATTAACTGAGATCGCGAATAGGTTCATCAGTAGATCGAGTAAATTCTCCGCTGCGGCAGCACAGAATGAGCTCACTTCCACAGCCATTGCAGCACTTAATAACATATCCCGCCGCTAACCCAGCTGCTGTCTGAAGGACTTTTTATTTTTACTGTCAGTTGATGCTTATGAGATGTCCTTGTTTGTTTGTTAGGCATCTATTTTATTGCTGTTCAATGTTGTGTAATGTTTGCCAAGTGCTGCTCTATTATTCATTTCATGGGATGTAATCTGTGAAGGTGAACGTACAGCGTTGTGGAACCGAGTTCTCCCCCTCCTGGGACAATAAAGCGAACTCGCTAATCAGCAGGAAATCCAATGAATCATTTCAGACAACAACAACAAAAAAACAACAACAAACAACTCGTGACGCAAGGACAAGACATATCTTTTGGTTCAGTCTCAACACGTTTGGCATTTCCCAATTTGTTCTCTGTTATTTTTAAATGTAGCATGGCCACCTACAAATAGATTAATGAAGAAGCTCCATCAATACATTAATATTTTATCTTCCATGATATAAATACATTTTAATTAGATTAAATTAAGGCAGATTAGATTACGGCCTTATACACATAACATAATAACATTACATCTTCCAGGATCATATATAAGAGTGTACTGCAGGTCTATCTATTTAAGGCATTCATTAAGGGTGGGGGGGGGGGGAAAGGACACTAGTGTTATTCACTTAACAAAGGGTTGAGCTGAATCGTTAATACTAATATTGGTTAACAAGCCCCATAAAAGGGAGACTGTGCCACAGAGAACCACCGTCTGTTTCCTCAAGCTTATTGTGTGGGATGTGCAGGATCATTAGAGGCTAATGCTAGTGTGGTTGGGGTCAGCTGCTGCAGTAATGAAAATATATATAACCTCTAAGGACACCATGCAAAGCTCATGGGTCCGTCGTAAAGGATTTTTTCCTTTTATACGCCGTCTCTATATCGCTACATCGACCAAACCGCTGATACAGTTCAGTGTTTTCTCTCAGGCTGATTTTTTTAATGTCAGTTTACAGAGAAGCGTCTAACTTTTACCGCACGTCAAGTCTCAAATGGATTAAGCTATAAGATCTATTTAATTATTACTTTTTCCCTCGAGGTGAAATGATGCATGATCACATCTGAATATCCTGCTCTGGTTTCACATACACTCACTTTGCAATGCTTTAGGTATGTATGTATGTATGTAAATAAAATGTGCCCAGTGTGAACAGTATATCATATTTTTAAGGTAATATTTTGATGGTGCCATGTGGTAATGCTCTATCGTGTTCGAAACTGACTGTGAATATTTAGCAGAAGCTTGGCTTTAACGCTTTAACACCGAATGTATTGCAGACGACACGTTTGCGCAAGTGCTCTTTGCATTATCGCAATCACGCCATGGTTTGTGCTATCGGAAAGATGGCGTCTTTGTCACCAGAGAGGAGAGAGTAGGAAAAAAACCTGTACATAGAGACAAAAACTGTGATGGGTAGGTTAACTAACCCCTAACCCTATTTAGTTATTTTAAATACGTACTATACTGTTCATATTTCAAATTTAACACACACAATCTCGTGTTTGTGTACAACTACAGTGTTTTTCATCATTTAAATATACGTTAATAACTTATTTTAAAGTGACACTGTGTAGTATTTATGGGTTTATATAACCCAAAATCCACTTTTTTATACATATTATGTGCTCCTGCATTGTCTAGTCGCTGTATAATATTCTTTGTTTCATTTTCGTAGTGTTTCAAAAAGTCATGTAAAATAACATGGTCGCGGGCCGCGGTTGCATAGCCACTGTTAGCAGCGAGACACCATGTTTCTACCGGAGCCTGTAAGGACAAACGCGAGAGAACAAATCAAGCGTCGCTTTACTTGTAGCAGAAGTCCCGCCTCCACTCTCTCCGCTTTGTCTGCTACGGCCGCGGTAGCTCCGCCCTCTCCCTCGCCTCACGAACCTCATCTGCTGACACGGAGAAAGACGACGAGGACGACATTTGACCGGCTGAGGACACCGTAGCGCTCAGGGAAGGGAGGGGGTGAGCAGAGGAGCAGTTCTTTGTTGTACATTTCAGCCTCTCCTCTAGATGGCACTATAAACTACTTACTTCACCTTTAACATGCAGTAAGCAGTATATAACTGCCAGATATTGAAAGTTTTTCTGGCCCTTTTATGGTTAAAATTAGAAACAAAAAAAAAAGTCCAGACAGACATTTCGAGGCTTAGGTGTTGGGTTAAAAACTAGTGCTGGGTAGGTTAACGGCGTTAGCGCTAACGCATGGCGCGTTTCCAAGATGACTGACTGGAAAAAGACATGCGTGACGTAATATTTACGCGACTCCCGATTGTTAAAATTAGTCTCTAAAGTAATGCTTTTATGTTTTTCGTGTTTTTCGAGTCCAGGCACCATTCACCAGTTAGCTCCGTTAGCTCCTTATGCGCCGTTAGCCATTGTACCTGCGTACTGTGTATGCGTGCCTCTGTTTTTAAACATGCGCGTCTTTTTCTGGTCAGTAGTCGTGGAAACGCGTGTACCGGTAGTGCCGCTAATCGTGCCCAGCACTATTAAAAACATATTCTGAATCATATTGCAGTTGTTCAATATGTAAAAAAAAATTACCTTTAGAGACTTTACCCACATTGTTCAGCCATATGTTGGACATTTTTATGGAATTTTATAGCTAAATTAAGAAAATTATTATTCACGTATTGACACATAATTGCCGTTTGCCGCTCTGCCATTAATTAAAAATACCAAGCCACCTAAATCTAGTGAACATCCAAAATAATATATTACTATCTCTGCTTCATTGTCTGGAGCTCAAGCAAACTTTCAGCCGCACTGATACAGCTTAAAGGTGAAGTAAGTAGTTTATAGTGCCATCTAGAGGAGAGGCTGAAATTTACAACAAAGACCTGCTCCTCTGCTCACCCCCTCCCTTCCCTGAGCGCTACGGTATCCTCAGCCGGTCAAATGTCGTCCTCGTCGTCTTTCTCCGTGTCAGCAGATGAGGTTCGTGAGGCGAGGGAGAGGGCGGAGCTACCACGGCCGTAAGCAGACGAAGCGGAGAGAGTGGAGGCGGGACTTCTGCTACAAGTAAAGAGACGCTTGATTTGTTCTCTCGCGTTTGTCCTTACAGGCTCCGGTAGAAACATGGCGTCTCTCTGCTAACAGTGGCTATGCGACCGCGGCCAGCGACCATGTTATTTTACATGACTTTTTGAAACACTACGAAAAAGAAACAAAAACTATTATACAGCGACTAGACAATGCAGGAGCACATAATATGTATAAAAAAGTGGATTTTGGGTTATATAAACCCATAAATACTACATAGTGTCCCTTTAAATGATAATACTCCTCTATAAAACCCTTTTGTGAATTATTTTTTCACACTCCCCCCCCCCCCCCCCCCCCTCCCATCCTTGCTTGTCATATGGTACATGACTAATCTACTTAAAACAAGTTGGTAGACTGGTAAAATAAATGAGACTACTTGGCCATCTGAGGATCTGTCTTCATTAGGTGTGGATCTGGAGAGAGTTTCTATTAGCTCGCTATCAAGATGGGGGGAGACTGTGCAGGAGGAAATTACGCATGTCACAAGACAAAGTGCGGGGCGGCCCACAGCTAAGCCCAATGGAGGATGAAAAGCCTTAATCAACGACAAGGACTGCCGCTGACAGGGTGCCATGATCGCCCCATGCGTCACAATGTGGAAAATTACATCCAGCCTCTGACAAACTGAGAGGGAGAGGATGGCACAGCGCCTCTGCTTTTCCTGTCCATTGTATTTCACTATCAACAGTCCTTTAGCTTAGTTTTTTTTGCGTCTCAATTGCAAAGGGTAATAATAACACTTAGCGTTCTGAGGAGGATAACGGCAGCGGAACGAGGCCCAGGAGGACTTCGTTCATAGCTTTCCCGAACACCGTTAGGTGATAAATTACATTTAATAATGAAAAGGAAGACTTGAAACTATCAGAGGATGTTTTTTTTTCCACCGTGAAATATTTTCATCCAATTTCCATTAAATTCATGTTTTTCTTATCCGTTTCCACGTTCACTCGCTTGTCCTTGTCACATTAGTCGCAATGAGTCATCAAACGCTGGAATAAATTCCTTTTGTTAATGTCAGACATGTGCTATGCTATTGTGCCAGTATCACTGGGTGCACTATGTAAATTGCTTTTTTTTTGTCCTGTTGTGAATCAGCATCTAAATAGGGATATCCAGACACAAAAAGATGGTGTTTTTTTATTCTGTTTTTCCTTTGCTGAGCAGAACAGAGAAGATTGTGGCTACATTACTGACATTGTGGTTGGGTATTATTGACATTTGATCCAATGCAAGAAGTCGTTGGTATTAGTAACTGTTTGGTTTTATTGTGTATATAATGTCAAAAAGTTAGTTTAGGTTGTGAAAAACCAGACCAAACAAGCTTGGTTTGGTTTTTTTATTTTACCTGTGCTCTATGTGCTCTATAACTCATTCGTGGCTGCGAGTTAACATTTCTCTCTTCACGTCAATGTGCTTTCAGAAATATGGCACGATAGAGTCGACTTAAATTGCTGGTACCAATATAATTGGAGTTCAGTGCCCAACCCTTGCTATCCGAGTGTGCAGGTGTTTGATTTGTGAACTCACGTCTCCAACAGAACAGCGACCTGGCTGTAGCTTCATCCTCTGTCAAGGTTATCGGATATTGCCTGCTGGTTCTTTGTCCGACATCGAGCACAAATAATCAATCTGCTCGTCTGAGGTAATTGTTCTAATTAATAAACAAGACCATATTTTGCATTTTCGGAAATGAGCCCTAAAGCCGATGCTGTTGCTTTATCTATCTATAAAGCAAGTTGTGTCCGTCTGTGTGTGTGTGTCTGTTTGTTAGTCAGATAGCCTTAAGAGTCATTTTAATTTTCACTGTTTTATCACGCTACACCGGGCAGGGGAGCGGTCAGAACACACAATCGCTATCAGTCCGAAAACCGGAAGTCAGCGAAAACTTCTATTCTTGGCTCCACAGTGCAGCACAGAGTTCTACACAAAGGATTTATCTGTCCAATGGATACATGTTATATATGACGGCAATGTGCCCGCTAGAGCCTGCAAATGATCACTTTTCCAAATGCTAATTGCTGTTAGCAAGTAGTAGCCTCTGTGGCTGATGTCATTTCCTGTCCCTTAAGTTTCATTTTACTTTTACTTATTTCTTTTTTTACTTTTACAGAGCGCTCTGAACAGGGCTGTGCAGTGCCCGTAGGAATACATACTTCCTACGGATATAAAACGTCTTGTCAGGACATTTCCTTTCTGATGGAAATCTGGTTGCCTACAAAACTAGTTTACAACTGTCAACACGTGTGTGAAGCCTCAAGCCTCTAGTCCACGGGTGTCAAATTCATTTTAGTTCTGTGCCACATCTACTGTATCGCAAGTGGGCCAGACCAGTAAAAATAATATAATCATATATATATATATATATAAACTACAAGAACTCCAAATGATTCCCTATGAACAACCTGGAATTTCATGATATAAGTCATATATAATTGCAGTTTCAACAATATTATGCCTAAGTACATGTGCTTTACAACTACAAAGGCACAAAACACTGAATAAACTGGTATCCAGAAGTGAAAAATATAGTATTTCACAATCAAATTGTCACAAATTCAATCCTGCGGGCCGGATTGGACACCTCTGATGGGTCGGTTCTGCCAGTGTGACCTTTACAAAGTTGAGTTATGTGCCAAAGAGTGTCCCTTCAAAGTCACAACTCTAGGTCTTTTCATGTTCAAACCTGTAGTCGTTAAAAAAAACAAAACTGCTGAATCGAGGGCAATTTGTTATATATTATACATTGTGCGGCTCCTTCTCGAGTCAAAAATAGATTGCAATAACTTGTTTCAGCCACGCAATATACTTTTCAAGACTCTGATGAGTTGTCCCTGACACTTCCTTTATCCACAGTCTGTATTTAACAGGGACAGCACACATAATTAACCCAGAAACAACTGTCTCAGTCTAAGAACTAGAGAACTAAGAGAGAGGAGCGGTTGCTTTTAATGACTCATGAAGTAGTTTCAGTTGCTGTGTACGAGCGAGTAGTTTGCTGTGTCCCTGCTGCCGCGCACGACGCACAAACGGACAATCGGACAACCTTATTGAACTGAAATAAATGAACGCTATTCATGGCTGCAATTAATAATCCGTTAAGACCGGTTCGAGCGTTTTCCAAAAATGTCTAAATGAGCCGTTTTTTTAACCGTTTCATGATAATCAGACGAGAAGAAGAAAGAAAGTGAGAACATTATCTGCAAGAGCAGCACAACTCCAGCCACTAATGACTGTCATAATGAGGCACAGACCATTGGATATAAAGTAGAGTATAAGAAGGCTATAGTGAGGTTCCAAAAGACTCCACCATCTACAGTTAATATGAGAGTGTCAGCTCACGCGTCGGCTCAGTCAGCACATCTTTGACTGTTTTCTTTTGGCTGCATTGTGATCGTTCCCTCGTGTGCAAATGTTCCACCGAAACTAGTTCTGCACGACTGTTTTGCATCCGACTGAGCGTCGCTTTGTACAGTTGTAATTGGTCTGAATAAACACACAAACGAGACAGACTGTTCCTTTTTTTTCTCCTCCTACCTCTCTAGCGGCTAGGATGATGCTAATGTGCGCGGCTAGATCACAGGGCCGTGAAGATTAACGCGACTGTACGAGGCTAACCCCGGATTTGATGTAAATGTGCTGGATGTAGCTAACGCTCATCTGCAGGATGAAGCCTCTATTTAACCATATCCAGCTGTTTTAAAACCACAGCACACTGAACACTGTCGCATCTACGCGTTGTGTGTCACACCTGGCGCACCACAGGGTACATTTCATCGCAGTCGTATCTGCTTATTTTTTTTTGCTATTGTAGATTTGCTGCATATTTCACTTTCCCCCAGTGGTTATGTAACGAAGCTTGTCGCCCGGGGTGATGCCGGCACAAGGGACCGCGCTGTCTTTTCTGACTGAGTGCCAAGAAAGAGAAACTCAGCTTATGAGGAGGCGGCACACGGGAGCGTAAACGCCTGCTCTCGAAAATCCCCAAAAGCTTCATAAAAGATTGAATGATCAGGAGCGAATTATGGCATCCAAACAAAAGCATGAGACACTGCAGTCTTATAAAGAGCAGGTGTACATACCACACCTCAGATTCACACGGGTGTGATGTGAGGTTGCTCGTCTATTCTCCGTTGACCTTTATCACTTACCCTGGATTTCCACTGGACGCGGAACGGCGGCGGCGCGGAGCCTTGTGAGCCAGCGGTATTCACGGAAGATCGCGCAATAATCTCGAACGGACGCGAGTTCGCGAGATCCAGCGATAGACTGTGTGTATAAAGTAAACAACAACAACACAGCTTCTTTTCATTCTCCTACGTGGAAGAACTGTTGATCTGGTGTCATAAATGATTTGATGTTTCTCCACTTCAACAACCAGTCTCTCGTCGTACATTATGACTCTCAGAGACGCTCTGATTAATTGACTGTTTACCTGGCAGCACCGGTCACGACGTAATGTTGATGTGACGTTGTGACAGGCGATATGACCTGCGTATTGTGTTTTATTTTGAAAGGGGGGGGCGGAAATGTTTTACTTTGATTCTGTGTCGATTTTCCTGTCTGGTGCGATCTGCTTCGTTGAAATTTACGAGGTTCAGCAGCGGCAACGGAAAAAATAGAACTGATTCCTATCGATATCGCTGCGGCACGGCGAGCCGCTTCTGGGCCGCTGCTGAGACGCGCCACATCGCGTCTGGTGGAAATGCTCTCATTGATTAGAATGGAAGCGATTTGCAACGGCGACCGCGCCGCTGCCGTTCCGCGTCCAGTGGAAATCCAGGGTAAGAGTCTGCAGAAAACGACTGTTTCTCGCACACGGCCGGGGCTGCGGTTTGTGGGAAACCTATCGGCACGGCACAGTGACACTTGTCATCTCGAGCGGTTTGCCGGAGAGCAGTGATGGGGGGCAACGCGAGCCCGAGCTCGTCTGTCGCCCGTCTCCACCGCCGACGGTGATTAAAAATTGCAGTGCAGTTAAAACCATTAACCACAAGCACACCTCAGGGAATCGCGTCCATGTCCGGTTTTAAGACGCATTTACAAAACGTTACAAAAAGCATTATGCGGCCCTTTTTTATTCTCATGCTTTCAAAAAAAAAAAAAAGAACATTAAGTGATCTGCCACCAACAAAGTTGATTATGCTCATCCAGGGAATTTTGCTCTGCAGTCGCGATGTAATGAGAGTTCCTCTGCTGAGTGGTGCTTTGATGTGTCTTTTTGTATCTAATTAAAGTAATCTGGTCACCCCCATTTTTTTTTTTACATCTTCTATTGTTTGTTTATGAAAGTGCAGCAGCTTCAGCTTGTTTTAAGTCTGTTAAAGGATAAACAGCAGGACTGGGGTCAGAGCCCTGAGGGAACATTAGGATAAAGCTTCTGCTTACGGAGCTTTTGGAGGGTTTTTGTACACAGTTCACACGACTGGCAGTTTAATGAATTGAAGCAGATTTTTTACGTCATGCCACCGAGATGCACGCTCTTTGCCTTGCTGGTTAAAAGTCAAAACACAGGAGAGGTCGCCTTGTCCACCGTCCATCTTTCACTCTCTTTCAGTCCTGTTATAGGTTTCCTCCTTTTACTGTGAGTCAAGCTGATAGAAATATTTATTTTCAGTGTGACTTTGAGACAAGTAATCAGAAAAGAATGGAATTACGTTTGTGTCAATATCATGTCAATAACAACACATTTCTAAAAGCAAACAACACTTTTTATGAAGCAAATAAAATGTCGATTTAAAGGTGAAGTAAGTAGTTTATAGTGCCATCTAGAGGAGAGGCTGAAATTTACAACAAAGAACTGCTCCTCTGCTCACCCCCTCCCTTCCCTGAGCGCTACGGTTTCCTCAGCCGGTCAAATGTCGTCCTCGTCGTCTTTCTCCGTGTCAGCAGATGAGGTTCGTGAGGCGAGGGAGAGGGCGGAGCTACCGCGGCCGTAGCATACGAAGCGGAGAGAGTGGAGACGGGACTTCCGCTACAAGTAAAGAGACGATTGATTTGTTCTCTCGCGTTTGTCCTTACAGGCTCCGGTAGAAACATGGCATGCGTGGCTATGCAACCACGGCCCGCGACCATGTTATTTAACATGACTTTTTGAAACACTACAAGATGAAACAAAAACTATTATACAGCGACTAGACAATGCAGGAGCACATAATATGTATAAAAAAGTGGATTTTGGGTTATATTAACCCATAAAGACTACACACTGTCCCTTTAATAATTCAAAAATATTATATTTTACTGTTTGAAAATACACTTCTTTGCGCCATGTTTTTTTGTTTGCAATTCTGACCATGGGCGATTCTGCCTTAGGAAGCTGCCTGCTGATTGGATACTGAGTTTTGGAGCTGGAAGATGTCACAGCCTCGGAGTCGCTGTCTGTCTGGAACAAAATAATAGTATCTAACGTTCGATAATTACAATTATTATTTTGTTGGATGTTGACAAGGAAAACTTGGGGAGCAAGTTTCCAGACGGACAGCGACTCCAAGCCCGTGACTATTTCCGGTCCATTGAGATGTCGCTCCAAAACAGTAACCAATCAGCAGGCAGCTTCCTAAGGCCACGCCCAATATGGCGCAAAGAACAAATCAGGGAGCGTGAAGAACAAGTGTATTTTCAAACAATAAAATGCAATATTTTTTAATTAAATAAATATTTTATTTGCTTTATTACCGATAGGCGGAGTCACCTTGGACAGTTTGCCAGTCCATCACAGAGACACATACAACCCACTGTCACACCTACAGTCAATTTAGTCCAATTTACCTAATCCTGCAAACCTGGTCACTGATGAATTAATAATTATTAAACCAATTGGATAACCCCATAGAGCTCAAATATACAGCCTAGAAGTGCACCAGACTGTTTGCGTGAAGACAACAGTGATGTTATGTTGTTTGTTGTGATACCGAAGGAAACAAACACGCCACACTGTCCTCCTCAACACACACTCTCATGACACCAAAGCATCTGAAAAGCAGCATGAAGTGAAAGTATTCCCGGGTTCTACACACCATGTGGCAAAAATAACTCGGCTCTTGGCGGAGTTTGCCGAGCTAACAGAGTCAGCGGAGGCATCGCACTTAAGCGTCTGTCATCGCATTTGTCGCTCTCAACAGAGACGGGTAGAACGCCAGATGAGTCACAAACTTTGGTCAGCACCACAATGTGAAAAAGACGATGTAACAGACAATTATCGACGTTAACATCAACCAATTTAGTCACTTTTGTTGACAACGTCAAGCTAACGGTTGTACGCTCAGTCAACACACGGCATATATTAAACACATCTAACCTTCGATAATATTCTGGTAGATTTCATTGTCAATAAATTATTTATACCATCATTCGGCGATTACAATACAGCACAGTATATTTCATCATGAAGCGGGAAGACGAGACGGGTTTACATATTAATTAGCAATACCACGGCTCAAAAAGTCAATAATAACGTTTGGTTAAAGAACTATTTAACTGCACTGCAATAAAAAAAAATGGAAGGGAAGAATAAATTGAGACACCTGATGAAAAAAGTCACGCAGATGAAATGAAAGTGAAAACCAAACTCAAGTCAGGAAGTCACTAAATGTCAACTCAAAGAGAAAGATGGTGGCAAATACATCAAATCCAAAAGTGGAACAGATTACTGCAGAACAGATATTTCATTTAAACCTTGTTAAAATAGCTGTTTGCGTCACAGTACAACTGCGTTGACTGTTTCAAACTAAAGTTGTGCCTCTTTATCTCCGGCTCCAATTACACTGAGTTTATCGGCACAAATTTGGCGTGAGCAGAATGGTAGCAATTTCAAGTATATGTATTTCAATGGAAAAAAGTCACAGTTAGATCATCTAACAGTGGGAAAAAAACACTAAACACAATAGGTTTGGGCAATTATACAATTCTGTCCAGCCTCTGGTTTAAACCCATAATGTCCAAAATGGCGAGTTGTTTTGCAGGAGAGCAGCCACAGATTGTGAGGCTTTTCTTATTGGCCACACAACACTGCAGAAGCAAATTCAAAAGCAAACACCCTCTGTCTCTCTCTCTCTCACACACACACACCATAATGAGGAGCTCATGAAATTCCATGAGTTCCTCAAACACAACCACATGAAACCTGGAAGAGATGTTTGGGAGAGCAGAGCATTAAAGGACAAAGACACCCACCTCCTTCCTCCCACAAACAGCTGGAGACTTTCGGTCTCAAACGCAGGTCAAAACCCTTAAAATACAGAAGCTTTCACAAAACGGAAGTATGACAATTCATGTGTGTTAGGTCATCGTTCACTGAGCACTTAAGAATCTAAACGGACAAAAATACATAGCGTGGACAAGCATGCAATAACTCAAGCTGTGTTGGTCAGGTTTGTTTGTTGTTAAGTGAAAATAAAACATAAATGAACGTCTATTACATTACCAAATGGCCTCACACAAGGCTAATTAAGGCTAACGCACTCTTTCTGCGTTTCTAAGAATTGCAGTTATTTGTATTTTCACGTCTGTGGCGTCATTCCTGCGCTGCACACACAGTGACATGTGTAGATTGGAATAAGCACACAGCGTGAGTAAAGCAAGACGGCTTCATACAGCAGCAAACACACATCCTGAGGTTTCAGAAGTGGATACTCCTGACTAAAACAAACCTGGATGCTCAGTAGGACTCACAATTTTGGCTTCTTGTGAACGTGATCGTGAGATATTGAAGATGTGTGCTCCGCCATAAAGCAATCAAGCGCTTCTTTACTAGCAAAGACTCGCCTAATGGTGTGTCGCTCAACACGCAGCTCCAATTAAGTACTACATGAAAATACTTTAGACTGTAGAAACAAGACCTTGTGTGTGTCTGAGTGTGTGGGCAGGTGTGGGATAGGAAACTAGATGACTGCAGGGTCTAAAGCGCTATTTGGATGGGATTAGTTTTACATGGGGAGGTGGGGTAAAGTAATTATCAACACAGCTTCTCAGTGACTTTAGTCAGTAATCATTAGGCGGCGGTGACTTTTACCTGGGGTTAAAAAAAGGTCTGGAAAAATTACCACAGCTAAGACTAATCCTGTGCGAATAGACCAGCAGCAAATATGTGCGTAAATATACCGCCACTTCCTGCTTTTTAAGAAGTTTTCCACGGATTTTCAAGCATGACGGCGCTATGTTAAAGCGGAACTAGACCAGAAGTTCCTATTAACGCTGTTTTTTTGGTGTGTATCTGCGTCATTACCTTGTTTATGAAGCCCTGACGGTTCGAAACAAACAGTTCAGCCACTGCTGAGAACGTTGTGTTTTATTGTAATCTCGGGGCTCAACGAGATCACTGAAAATCCCGTAATAGTTACGTAAGCAGCGGTTCTCCTGAACAACCGATCGTCCTGCTCCGGGCACTAGTCCGGGCACATCCGGTTGCGTACATTGAACCGCAGAAGAAGAATAACGTCCGTTGTGGAGGTGTTTCACGAGCAACAGTGTCTTCTGACTCTGGGTCTGACTCCGGTTTAAAGTCATAAAAGGGACTGAGGCGGGGAGTCGTGAAGAAGCTATTTTTAAACACTGTTAAAACAATGTTTTGATAATGAGGAGCAGTGCATCCACCGTTCCAGAGGGGGGCACTGCGCTTCTGAGAACGGATGTGCTGGATAGTACTGGCCAATCACAAGACTCTGTCTTCTGGGGGTGAAAGTTCACTCTGAAATCTCGCAGCAGAAAAACACCGTCAGAAAAGAGGATTTCTATCGGCTCATTTACAGCAACTAGGAGGTTTTTGACCATAAAAACAAGTTAATATATGTAAGTAGACCTCCATAACTAACATTTATGTGCAACAGGACCACTCTATGTGAGCTTTAAAGTGTGACTGCACTTGTTTGATACGACGAAGCAGCGTAGTGCACACATGATGACAGTAGTTGCTTAAATTGAGCACCACTCGGCGTCAGGGCGAAGTCGTGTGTGCGTATCCACCGACGGAGCGTCGTTGACTGGGGCGTCTAGGGGGTACGACAGGTCATAGGCTGTGATGTTTGGAGATAACCGCCTTGCCTCACGAGTCAGGGCTCTTGTCGACAACCCAGTTACTGGGTCCCCGAGAGAAGATGTGCCTTGCGTCGTGGCCACGCGCCACGGGAGCGCACAGAGCTGGTCAACTGGGCGGGAGACCGTGACGGCCGTAGCAAGTAAAGGGCTCCTGGGACAGAAGTGCCAATTTAACCCGTTTTACCCCCTCCCAATTGTGGTGGTTTTACGGAGATTTTTTATCCTGTGCGAATAGGGCTTTAGAGACGACAGAGTGTGTTCAGTTTTTTTTACTCAGAAATGAACAGGAGGGTGATAGAGGTTCTGCACAGGAGCTTTAAGAAAACCAAACATCACATCATTTGACATGCAGAAGTTTCTATGAAAAAGTAAGAGAGACGAGGGCAGTTTCACTGGGTCCAAATCTAATCATATTATTTGCAAAAAGTTGAATTTGCAAGCTTGTTTGCAAAACTGTGGTTATATTTAGACTAGCATATAAAGCAAAAAAATAATTTAATACTGATATTTGCGACACTGTTGGTCCTCAGTCAGCGAAGTGTGTGTGAAGTGTGAAAAAGGATGACTCACTCATGTTTTTGTGGTCCTCCTCAGTCTAACTACAGGAGATAAAACATACAATGTTGACTTCCGCACTCATTGGGACGTCACAATGCGCTAAATTCCTGGAATTGTTGCCTCACGGAGCTCCGCTTTGTCCGTAAAACACGCGAGAGTGCTGGCGAGGGCAACGGTATCTGAAAAACCGGAAGTCCGCGCAAAGTTCTATTCTTGGCTCCACGGTGCAGCACAGAGTTCTACACAAACTTCCAGCCTCAGAGGATTTATCTGTCCAGTGGATACATTTTATATATGACGGCAATGTGCCTGCTAGAGCCTGCAAATCACTTTTCCAAACGCTAATTGCTGTTAGCAAGTAGTAGCCTCTGTGGCTGATGTCATTTCCTGTCCCTTAAGTTTCGTTTTACTTTTTTTTCAAGAGATACTACTAAAGCGAGCGTTCTGAACAGGGCTGTTTTGTCAGGGTGATTGAACTGCTGTGGTGCTTCTTCCTTAAGGTATTTTGACCAAAGCATGTCACAGACATGTTCATTAGGACACCAGGGAACTAGGTTAACTTGGAGAAATAGGATATAATATGGGACCTTTAAGTCTAATGATTGAAGTAACTAATGATTGAAAACACTGAACCCGAGACAAAGATGAGCTCTTTTCTATGTTACAATGAAGTAGAAAAATATGTCAATATGTTCAAATTAACCCCTCCCTTTCAAAGAGTAAAAGAGTTGCTGGTTTCAAGGATGTTACACACATTTAAGAAGTGTTTTTTCCATTTAATAACGGCGAAGGACAGACACGTCTTTTAAACTGTGTCCAGAGTCACAACACAACATGCAGCAAAGCTGCTCATAATAGAATTCAAAAGTGAGGACTAACAGTTTTAATTAGTTGTCACTATGGGGTCCAGATTTGTGAAACCTCCTCCCGCTACTTAGGCACAACTCATTGTCTGCACACTGTTTATCGCTTCTCTTGCCTGTTTTAATGCACGCCCTCACCGTTGGTAGCCTACTTTCCTCTCAGTGATTTGCTTTACGTGCAAATTGAAGGAGGCATTTCAAGGTTGCCTCCCGTCTTTGATCGTCACAGTGGAGAGCCCGTCGGTAATATCAAATATTAAAGCAACAGTGCTCTTCAGCTGTGCACACTTTGAGACTCCGTGCGCCATGAGAGCGGCGCGGCGCGGCGTGCCGCGGAGACGCAGCGCCGTTCTCAAAGCGGCTCCCAGAGGATCCTCTTTCCACTTCTTTGAACATATTGAGCACGAGAATGCTCCTGCAGCTAGAAACAGGATAACAAAGAGTCTAATCCAGGTATGTCAAATCATGTGTCATGACGGGCTTAGTGTTTTCACATTATACGCAGTGATCTCAATGAGGGGATTATGAGACGAGGGGAGAGGAGGAGGTAATTAGTCAAAGCGTTTTGGGTCATGTTCACCGATGTTTAGAAAACTCCTCTCAAAAAAGCTATTAAGCATTAAGGTCAGACGTGATTTTTCAAAACCTTTGATCTCAGTTGAACAGTAGATTTTTACATTATGGGCTGGTGCTTAGCTACCAAACTAGAGCTGAAACAATTACAGGATTATTATATTAAATGAAGATTTCTGATTTTTCAGCTTCTTAAATGTGAATATTTTCTGGTTTCTTTGCTCCATATAACAAATAAATCATAAAAACGGAATCATTGAGTGCGTTTGCATGCACATTAAAAAACTGATTACTGGCAATAGTCGGGTAACTGGAATAAACCGTAATCAGATTATTGGCAGAAACCTAGGTTTTTCAAAAACCGATAACGGCAATAAACGTTTATTCCGTTTACATGAGCACTTGAATAACCAGATAAGTTGTTTAGTCTGCATGTAAACGCACTCACTTTTTGGTTTTTGGACAAGACAACACAAGACATTTGAGAACATCATCCTTTGATCAGCATTTTCTGACATTTTCTGGACCAAACGATCCCTCGATTAATTGAGAAAATAATCGAAAGATTAATCGATTGTGAAAATAATCCTGAGTTGCAGCTCTAAACCAAACCTTGTGTTACTATAGATGAGAATAAGTCTCCATCCAATCTCTAACGATCTCCATTTCATAGGCAATCTGCATCCACACGCCGAAAAACATTTATAAACAGGAAGTTCACTCTCTCTCTGCAGTGATTTGCTTAGTATTCGTAACAAAAAACAACAATGGTGAAAACTAAGGACAGGGATTTCTGACCTCAGAGCGACGACGAGGCGAAACTCAACCTCAAAGTGTTTTATTCAAAAAATGCAGGTGTCGTCTTTTCTATAGGGTCTTGCATATTAAAAATGCAGCCCCAGAGTATTTAATTGAAAAAATGGAGCAGGAGCAGGCATTGTTTTTAAACTCTCTGGCATTGGAACAGCAGCTGTATGTGGTTTTTAAATGAAAATGGAGTCGTGTGAATGTTGCCTAAAATGTAAAAAAGCAACGTATAAACATACGCCTCTCATCACGTCTCATCTTGGATCAAAACAAAAAAGAAGGCAAATGCATTAGGGATTCAAGACGAGCTAAAAAAAAGCGGAATTGCTTGCCAGATTTTAAACAGGTCTATATGCATGTGTCTGTTCAAAATGCATATATAATGCTCACTTTTCTCAAGTGTTTCTATGTCAGCAAGAGGTCTGTGGAAATAACTACTCACAGAGTCGGTCCCCTGGGACAATGGCAGTTAAAGTGACTCTGAAATCTGCCACTTTCTCCCTCGTGATTGAAAGCGATGGAGGAGGGGAAATAAAAGAAGCAGCTCTGGCAACATATCTGGTGACACCGGCACCAGTGAAGAGATTATCTGATCGCTGTTCATGACAGCCATTGAGACGAACATGCACATCAGTGATGAGATCACCATGAAATGACTCACTTGTCCATAAAAGTGCACATTATACATGTGGTAATGCAAGTCCATGTGCAGTTACTGCAGGCAGTTTAACAGGGAGTGTTGTAACTGGGCATGTACGATGCTTGAGTTTCAGTTTTTTGCAGGTATTTAAGAGCTAGACTGGAATTGGATTGGTTGAGTAAACTGCAAATACGGCCAATGGTCGGTTTTAGTGACCCGGGTTCACGACCCGGTCAAACAGGGGTGTCAAACAAATTTTTGTTGAGGGCCCACATAAAAGCACAATTTGATCTCAAGTGGGCCGGACCAGTAATAGCATAATAACCTATGAACGACAAGAATTTTATGAAGAATTTTGTGAAGTATCGTTTTACGAAGCATGAAATTTCTTTAGAAATGAACGTGCAATTTCAACAATATTATACCTAAATTTACCATGTACACATCACACTGGATCTATACGGGCACAAACATTTAGTCACATTTTAACAAATTCATCCTGTGGGCCAGATTGGACCCTCTGCCGGTCCAGTTCTGGCCCCCGGGCCGTACGTTTGACACCTCTGCTCTAAAGTAACGGTACACTTTAAAAACAGAGGCACACATACGGTACACAGGTACGATGGTTATGTGTAGCGCTGCCCTTTTCGTTTATTAAACAGACTGCTCCGGTTCGACTGTAGGCGCGCTAACGGTGCTAAATGAGCTAACGCAGCTAACTGGTAAACGGCGCCTGGACTCCGGTGCCGTGGCACGTAAACATGACGTCACGCGCGTTCATTTTCCGGTCAGTCGTCCGAGAAATGCGTCATGCGTTAATGTGCGTTAACGTTGACGCAGTTAACGTCGTTAACGTGCCCAACACGAGTAAATTCCTTAATAAAACTTGTTAAATATCTAAACCACACATTGTCCAACAAGTTTTGGGATTTGCTGACTTACATGGCGATAAAGGAGCTAACGCAGCTAACGGCGCTATCTGGTACGGTGCATGAACTCCGGTGCCGCGGCACGTAAACATGATGTCCCCACACATCTTTTTCCGGTCAGTCGTCACAGAAACGCGCCATGCGTTAATGTGCGTTAACGCCGTTAATGTGCCCAACACGAGTAAATTCCTTAATAAAACTTGTTAAATATCTAAACCACACATTGTCCCTCTATTATTTGCTGTTCCCAACAAGTTTTGGGATTTGCTGGCTTACATGGCGATAAAGGAGCTAACGGAGCTAACGCAGCTAACGGCGCTAACTGGTACGGTGCATGGACTCCGGTGCCGCAGCACGTAAACAGGATGTCCCTGCACGTCATTTTCCGGTCAGTCGTCACAGAAACGCGTCATGCGTTAATGTGCGTTAACATTGACGCCGTTAACGTGCCCAGCACAAGTAATTCGATGTTTAACAAGAAAACTTGTTTAGCATCTAAACCACACATTGTCCCTCTATTATTTGCTGATCCCAACAAGTTTGTGGATTTGCTGACTTCCACACACACACACACACACACACAATGCCTAAACAAAGCATTATCCCTAACTGAAATGAAACCAGCACACTCGCCTCAACAGAGTACACAACGTGACACCCCGACAACAGAGAACTTCTTGAAAGAGCAACTAGAGCAAAAATGTCTTTTCTGTCGAGACAGTTTCGGTGAGCAGCGCGCAGCATTGTTCCGCGCCTCAAACAGAAATAATCTGGTTAGCCGTCTCTGCAAAAACGGCACAGTACAAGAACACACGGCACAAGAAACGACTCTTCTTGTTTGCCCCCTCTTTTCCATCCTTCTTGTGTCTTCTGTGAGAGATAAGGAAGTGATCTGACCCCTCGCTCCAGCAGCGCTCCAGGAGATGAGAAAAAGCTAGAGGGGTTATCAGAGTTCATCTAGCAGCTCCATGGGGAAATGGCACTGTGAGAGCATTAGCTCTCTGCTCTGCTCACTTCTCATGTCAAATGTCAGTATGCTAATAACCAGAAATCCATGTCAATAATGTTCTCTTGTATGCCTTGCTACACCCCCGGTGATTCTGCAGCATGTTAAAAAAAAAACGCACCAGTCCTCCGCAGCATCGCCATGGGCGTGCGTGCACTTAAGGCCACATTATACTTCTCCGACTGCATAATGCGTTATCGGTCTGCGTCACCACGTAGACCACTCGAGCCTTTATACTTCTGCGTCGTGGTGACGGATAGGCGCTGCAATTTCCCGCCTGATCACTAGGGGTCGCTGCGCAAGGTTGTTCTGCTTCAGGCTACAGTGAGCAATGGCGTCCGAGGGAGAAAGACTGTTGTTGTTGAAACAGCGGCCGTTTGTCACTTTTCTGTGTCCCGGAACGCAGTTTTAAGATAATTTGAGGCGAGAAACTGGCCATTTAGAGTCTAAACATGTGCTGTGTGTGTTAAGATATGACGTATTTATAGTTCGGCAGCGACGAAGTCGGCGGGGATCAGCTCCGCCCTCTGTGGACGCTCGGTGCTCACTGTGAGTCGGCACAGAGCAGCTTAGCTTGGCCTGTCCTGAGGACCAATCGCAGCTCTTGCCGTCTCTGTTGTCACTTGACGGAGTGACGGACACTTAAAAAATATTCCGTGCACCCGGAGACGACGCAGAGGCTCTTCGACAGGTTCTGCGTCGACGCAGAGGACTCTGCGTAGCCTACGCAGAGCACTTTACGCAGGAGTATAAATTGGGCTTTACTTACAGCACTGGATCTGATAAAGGATTTAAGTTTCAGAGCGAGCATTTTGATCTCTATGGAGGGACAGCAGATGCTGAATGTATGTTCCGTGGTTTAAATCACATTTCCAAACCCATCGGGCATCAACCAAGGGGCGGAAATTGAGCAAAAAAACGATGCACAAGCAAGATGCAGTTCCCTGATGACAAGCTTGTCGTGGTAGTTGCTGTTTTTTTTTTTTTATGATTTACACGTACAACACAGGTGCTCATGTCTTCATGCGGATACTTTTATCATCGCCAATTTTGATTTAATAACTTAAGAACTGACAGCTTGTCGAGATGCCTTCGACGAAACTGCCACGTTGCCTCAGACAGAAACACAAACACACACACACACACAAAGAGATTTGTGTGTTTAATTCCATGTAAGAACCCTGAAGGTGGAATTTAATAAAAGCCATTTGGTGGAAACTTTGATCAATACTATGTAGGGATTATATTACAGCACGTTTCAGGGCAGCAACGGTCCAACAAGCATCAACAAGTTTGTATTGCAGCGTTTGGATCGTGGTTTTTTTGGTTTGGTTTGCTTTGCAGCTCGTTAGGGAGAAGAAAATCACGAGTCTACCATTTCCAATTTTCTGTATCTCGTTTTTGTCTTATATCCAGATAGCTGATGATTGAAACATAAAAGTACTGGAAGTAAGACATCTCTATCTTAAGTAATTTCACTTTATTTTAGTAATATTTGCAACACAAATTGTTTGTATTTTTCATTTGTGGAATCAAAAAGCTTGTGCAATCCCTGGCTGTGTTTGTGTATTCGTTCAGTTTATGGTTGAAAAACCCTGCTGCATTAATGCAGAACAATAGATCGCAGCCAAATTACACATGGAAAAATATCAATATCCATATGTTCCTTTGATACGTTCATTCCTTCTTCAGTCTCTTGCTTCTATGTATTGTGTGTGTGTGTATTTGTGTGTGTCCTGCTTCTCTGAAAACACACTCACTTCAAACAATCACCGACATGGAAAAAGATAGTGAAGGTTAGAAAAGAAAATGATACAGTGCACGAGGCGAACGTTACTCCAAAGCTGCAACGTGCAAACTATTATTTTCATTTCATAATTCACCACCACGTTAGTTTCCAGTTCACCTGCGTTCATTCTGATGCTTATCTCATTAAAACAAATATTTATTCCTGTGACACATGCAGGAGCATGTATCAGATAATGGACTCTGGATGGAGACACATGCGTAATTGCCTGTGTAGGAGGGACACAGAACCCCAACATATGCTCATATTGACTTACTCACACACAAATACACACACATTCTTGTAGTGTATTCTAATTTAGGACACCAATAGACCACACTCTTAGAAATAAAAGTGCGGAGTAGAACCATATACGGTTCTTCGGCTTGTCCTCATAGGAGAACCCTTTTTGATTCCAGGTGGAATCTTTCCAACCCTTTATTCAGGAAAGGGGTTTTAAAGGGTTTTCTGGATCAAAATGGTTCTTACTGGAACCATTAGAACCCTTGTTTCCAGGTAGAACCTCAGCTCTTGTAGAAGAACACTTTTGGAACCCTTATTTCTAAAAGTGTAGGGCTGAAGCCAAAATATCATGATTGTCTTGATATGTACACATCTTATTCTACAGACTGAAGAAAACATCTTTGTTTCTCACAGATCTGCACAAAATATCACACAGTATTCATTTTAAATGCGTTTTTGAATGAAAATGAGAACAATAGCTTACAAATGTCCATTTAAAAAACGCAATTCCTGTCAAAATAATCCCAATTAGATATGTGTTCAACATTTTTCAGCCCTACCACAGACATAATGCCTTCCCTAGCCACTTATAACCCAAGTCTTAACCCAGTAAAAGCCCTTATACACTTCATAAATTTACCCTTTATTCAGGAAAGGGGTTTTAAAGGGTTCTCTGGATCAAAATGGATCAAACCATTAGTGTTACCAAGAACCCTTGAAAAACCATTTCTTCGGGAAAGGGTTTTTCAGAAGCAAATGGTTCCAGGCAGAACCTCAGCCCTTGTAGAAGGACCCTTTTGGAACCCTTATTTCTAAGAGTGTACTGGTGAGGACCAGTCAAACCATCCCCACAAGGTCAAAATATCCTAGCAAGGACAGGTTTGGATGAAAATGTGTCCTCACAGCCAACTACAGACATGAACACACACTCATTTGTAAACCTGCAAATCTATCAGGTGAGGCTGGTTGACTGGCCAAGCATTAAGTGTTTGTTTGTGTCTACCACAGGATGGTTGAACCATCTGCTGCAGTCACTGAGATTGATGGTGGGATTCCTGTGTCCAGTGGAAAGAGAGAAAGAAAGAAACAAACAAACAAAAAAAGAGGGAGAAGGAAAAATAACTACAGCCTCATAATATGCTTAAGGACAAGAGAAACCATTAAGTGCCGAGAATGACTAAACAAGCTTCACTTCAAAGAGACAAACAACACCACTCGGAGCATTGTGTCATTTTGTCACGGAATTTCACCGCTAATAGTAGCCCGGTAATAAAAAAAACAAAAAACTGGCAGAGAACAATGCAGGAAGTGGTGCTTTCATTTATTGGAAAATTTAAAAATATATGTCTCACTCTATTCATCACGTCGTCGATGAAAAAAGGTCCACTCGTTTTTCAACTGTCGCACAAAAACCAGAAGAGAGAGAGAGTTTGAGGTTCTGCTAATTATTGTAGGGAAATTAAAGAGACCACTGTAATGTGGAAACCTCCGTCGCTCTTACATCGGTAACCAAAGCGCGGAGGGGCAACACCGACAGAACAGCTTTATTCTTTGTAGTAATTAGAGCCGTTCGGAAACGTAGACTCGTCTTTAAGGAGAGCGTTTACTAATTGCCACCTTTGTCGCGACACGGCCGCCGCCGCCCGCCGCCGTGTGAACGGATAATAATAACAGCCAGTCAAATCAATTGTTGCGTTTATGAATTCATTTGTTGAACTCCGCTTTGAAAACCTTCTCCCCCCCACAGATACGATGATTGTTTTGAATTCAAAAGCTTTTGCACCGATGCGCAGGTGCTGCTACATGACATGAACATGATAATAATAATAAAAACAGATAATATGGGTTTGAATTTGAGAAATAAGAAATAAATGTGCAACACAGTGATTAAAAAAAACCCAACAACAAACAACAATAACAAACAGCACATTGGTGACATAATTAACAAATAAATGAAAGACAGAGTACAACTTAATAGTAATAATAGTAACTAGGACTGTACGCAGTCATGAAAGGGCCCTCCCTCCGTGCCATTCGGGGAGCGCATCAGTTCCCCGACCTCACCGACTCCCTCACGTGACGGTCATCTCGCTTTATTTTCATTCATAGACGAGTCATTTCCGTTATTTTTCCAAAATGGCCGACTTATGGGTGGGCGGAGCTAATGGAAGTACATTAGAAATTAGTTTGGAATCATGAGAGCAACAACTGTACCAAGTTTGGTTCAAACTGGAACAACTATGTGTGACTTGTACACAAAAGGAAGAAATTTAGCATTTATGCAAATTTGCCAACACTTTATACTGCGTCAAAAATTCCCCAAGAAAATTTGGACTAAGCCTAACACACTCACCAAATTTCGTCCAGATCGGACTACTTTTGTCTGACCATAGCTTGACTTCTGGGGGGCGCTATAGAGCCCTGGGGCTAGGCAACGATTGGGGCCTTATGCCACTATCGTAATTTTTGCCTACCTGATCTACCTGAAAATTGAGCGAACTGAACATAAACAATAGGCTCCTCGCCCTTCGAACAGGGGCTTCAGAGAAAAACTTTTCATAATGTCTCTCTAAAGGTATTCCTTCTTTTGTTATTTACAAAAATCACAGAATTATGCAAAGAGCTCAGTTCCAGGAGAACAAGAGCAAATTTAGGTGTTGATTTTGCAAATTTTACATATAGGATAACAAAGTTCATCAGGTGTTCAAGAGCGTTATCTTCTGGGTTAACATAGTAGCAAATAACATCTTTACGGGTAAGAAAGTACACTCTTAGAAATAAAAGTGCTAAGTCAATAAGGAGAACCCTTTTTGGCTCCAGCTGGAACCTTTTTGGAGGGTTCCACCAAGAACCCTTTCAAAACCCTTTATTCAGGAAAGGGGCTTTAAAGGGTTCTCTGGATCAAAATGGTTCTTACTGGAACTATTAGTGTTACCAAGAACCCTTGAAAAACCCTTTCTTTGGGGGTTCTTTTCCAGGTAGAACCTCAGCCCTTGTAGAAGGACCCTTTTGGAACCCTTATTTCAAAGAGTGTAGACAGTGTGTGCAACACAGTGATGCTCATCATGGAGTATAATCCTTTATGTAATCTCACTGTGAATGATTTGTAATCTGCCCTCTGATATCGATAATGTCGGACATTGAACGTTAATCACGGCCATGATTCTCCTTCTCCCTCCTCCTCCTCCACGCAGGATTTGGCCTCGTCGCGATCGTTTTAATAAACTAAGACGAGCAAAGATAACCCGGGGTTTACTTGGATTGTCGTGTGACTGCGGCGTCAGGAAACTGCGATAAAACCGACCACAGATGTATCATCGTATAAAGACGCGGCGACACTTCGCTGGGAAATAATCTATCTTGTTTTAATCAGGAGGAAAATGGATCCCTGCAGATTCAAAAAACTGCACAGTGTGGATAAAAGCTGCAAACGCCCGCCGTGCGCACATTATAATCTCAACACGTCATCTGTTCAACACTAATCATGAATATTCTCACGCACATTCGTCCTTGAGGAGTGGTCTCCACTTCCCATCAGTCATGTGAAAATATGATTGTTGAATCCGTATGGATATTTTCAATAAATGTCGCGTGGGCAAAAAGGAAAAAGAAATAGGATATTTGGGCTAAAGTACGAAAGATATTCTTTAACTTTTTGCTCACAAAGTGTTACAAAAAAAAGTTAACTGTGGTTGACAGGTTTCATTTCCCACTCTTTACATCAGTGAGACCTAATAACAGCTATTTTTTAATGTGACATGTTCTCTCGCTGTTTTGTTCCCTCTAGAAAAGGAGTATAATGAATGTCAAAGAATGAAGTTAATGTCACAATAATTAGAGGAAAAATCCACAGGATTTACAGACCAAAATAACTGTGAACACAACACAGACACTGACGACAACAGTTGAGGGTTTATATCTTTTTTTCTTGTTGTTGACATTTTGGGAAATAATTTTTTATATTACCTCCACCAAGAAGGTTATATATTTGGCCCTTTTTTTTTTTAGGTCTCTTTGTGAGAAGCATAATGAAATAATGAAAGTATAATGAAATTCTCCAGAGATGTAGGTTATGGCCTCAGGAAGAAATAATTAGATTTTGGTGGTGATCTGGAGGAGGATTTGGGAGCGTATTGACGTTACTTTGGTGGTGGTTTGTGTTGTCTGGGTGCCTTCCCTAATTAATATCGTTGTCGTGATTGTCAATTAAATGTTAAGTTGGAGTCAGGAGGCGGTCGGTGGTTGCTTATCTCAACAGAACAACAACACGTTTAAGAAACAATATTCAACGTCTATTACTTAGGCTACTAAAACATATAGAATGGTGCTTTTATAGAGCAGTTTCCAAAGAAGCTGAGCGGATACTAAATGTGACGTCAACAGACTGCCGGCCACTGATTGGTCAGAGAGTTTCATCACTGGACGAGTCATGAGCGCGACATCCGACACCGTGGACACTCTGGAGGCCCTATCAGTCGGCAAAGTGTGAAAAAATATGACTCAGTCTAAGTACAGGAGATAAAACACGCAATGTTGACTTCCGCGCTCATTGGGACGTCACAATGCGCTAAATTCCTGGAATTGTTGTCCCGCAGAGTTCCGCTTTGTCCGTAAAACACACGCGAGAGCACTGGAAAGGGCAATGGCATCTGAAAACCGGAAGTCAGCAAAAAAAGTTCTATTCTTGGCTCCACAGTGCAGCACAGAGTTCTACACAGACTTCCAGCCTCAGAGGATTTATCTGTCAAGTGGATACATGTTATATATGACGGCAATGTGCTTGCTAGAGCCTGCAAATTATCACTTTTCCAAATGCTAACTGCTGTTAGCTCCCAGTAGCCTCTGTGGCTGATGTCATTTACTGTACCTTAAGTTTCTGAACAGGGCCGTTTTTTGCAGGGTGATTGAACTGCTGTGGTGCTTCATCCTTATGGTATTTTGACCAAAGCATGTCACAGACATGTTCATTAGGACACCAGGGAACTAGGTTAACTTGGAGAAACAGGATATAATATGACTCCTTTAAAATAACAACAACATTGTGCTGTTTTTGGAACCTAAATATCCAGTGACTTCAGGGATTCAACAGCTGAGATTAGCAATTGGTATAGGAATCGTCATTTCTGCATTTTAACTGCTGTAACTTTCACAAAAATAAAATCCAAATCATGATAATTTCTTATTTGGTGAAGTCTGTCACTGAGGGATTTTAAAAATACTGTTCTTATCAAGTATTTGCAATTTACATCCATTTAAATAGTGACTCAGGACATCAGTCACATGTCAAAACCTGTATCTTTCCAATGGATGATGATGGAAAAGTCTCGGCATCCCCACAAAGAGTGAGCGTTCATACTCCGCGTTGCGTTCCTAATCAACATCCACTGAGCGAGTTCTGGCTCATTAAACAGGGTCTCTGCACTGACATTAATAATGCAGAGGCAAGGCAAGAGTCATGATGTGTTCAAAGACCTGTCATCTTGTTAATGCACCGTTAATCACACAGGTTAAGACAACAGCCTTTGGGGCAACTGAGCCGTCCCCGTCCCTCTTTAGAGGGTTGGGGTCAGAAAACTGGGCATGTCCTCTCTCTCTCTCTCTCTCTCTCTCTCTCTCTCTCTCTCTCTCTCTCTCTCTCTCTCTCTCTCTCGTCTTCCACCTGGAACACGGTGGACAGAGAGTATTTTGTCACAACAGCCTCACCTCGTTTTTTTCTATTTGTATCACGCAGCGGCAAAGTAGCAAGGTGAGGAAAATCTGGGGGTAGAAAGCTGACACCGTCACAGGAGTAAGTTATGAAAATCACAGTGTGTTAATGAAAGTAGCTCTGAATATAGTTACGAACTCTCTCCGAATATGCTTACCTGTATAAAGCTGGAGTGACGTTTAAAAAAAGGAGAACAATAAGATGGTGGGATGGGATAATAAAGACATCAGCTGTTATTGTAGAGTCACTTTTTGTTGCTGCTTTTCAATCTCCAAACATCCTCTTTTATTTTCCATGACACACCCAACTCGAGCATAAAAACTTAAATACAATATTTAAAGGTGAAGTAAGTAGTTTATAGTGCCATCTAGAGGAGAGGCTGAAATTTACAACAAAGAACTGCTCCTCTGCTCACCCCCTCCCTTCCCTGAGCACTACGGTGTCCTCAGCCGGTCAAATGTCGTCCTCGTCGTCTTTCTCCGTGTCAGCAGATGAGGTTTGTGAGGCGAGGGAGAGGGCGGAGCTACCTCGGCCGTAGCAGACGAAGCGGAGAGAGAGTGGAGGCGGGACTTCAGCTACAAGTAAAGAGACGCTTGTTTTGTTCTCTCGCGTTTGTCCTTACAGGCTCCGGTAGAAACATGGCGTCTCTCTGCTAACAGTGGCTATGCAACCGCGGCCCGCGACCGTGTTATTTTACATGACTTTTTGAAACACTACGAAAATGAAACAAAAACTATTATACAGCGGCTAGACAATGCAGGAGCACATAATATGTATAAAAGAGTGGATTTTGGGTTATATAAACCCATTAATACTACACAGCGTTTCTTCATGCGCATATTGAATATGTGCATAACACAGGCTGATGGAAGCCCACCTACTGACAGCTCGCTGACACTATTTATCTCCTGATTTAAAAAAAAACACAAAGCGCAGCAGAAAATAATCACCAGACTTGAAAGTGATTTCAATCATCTCAACTTCACGACCCACAGAGGCTTTGCCACACTTTATATGACTATGTTTCCCTCAGCTGGGGACAGACTGCTAGTTTTGAAGACTATTCTGACTCGCTCCTGTTCTCCCTTTTCCTCCCACCTGCTTCCTGAACTGAAATCAATGTTGCAGCCCTTTCATCCTCTCTGCAGATTGCTCCGACCGGAGCAGAGTGTATCAGGCACCAGCAGACTGTCATTTCCTCTCGCTGCAGCCCCCACAGGGAGACTTCATAACCGACTCAGCCCTCCCCACAGGGCAGATAATCCCAGGCTCAAACTCACAGATTCTGTGATTAATGATATGTCTAGTGGTTGTGACCCTTGTTCTCTCTTGCTGTGATGCCTCGCGTTGAGCTCAGGGAGCTTTGGAGAGCTGACAGGGGAGACCTGTACAATTATGCACTGGCACAGCAAAGCAGCCCCCTGGCAAACACAGACCGAGCTTGACAGGACCTTTATTAACAACAAGACATTTGGAGCATATACTGCACTGCATATGAGGAAACAAAGCAAGGACTCAGCCACGGTACATAATGTGACTGGTCTAAAATGTAAACATGTTAATATACATATACCAAGAAATATGTGGTCATTTCCTGAATGTATTACATGAATATAATTTGTGTTTACTCACCTATATGTTATCAGCCTAAGGCAGGGCTCTCAAACTCAAATGACCTGGGGGCCAATGTGTTCTGTTCACAATATCACATATACTTAATAATACTATTTATAATGCAAAATGAATGTATTAATATCAAAAACAGACATGTATTTTAAATTATATATATATGTAACTGAATGTTGTATATGATACATTTAATAATGGGATAATTATGACCAAATGTGTTATTATCACTGTTATAAATAACATTGCTAGCAAACATATATTATATTCTATCACCTCGCTGGCAGCTGTGTCTCAGCAAAGACAGTGAGGTTGTGGGCCATGTTTTCATGATAACATGATATTAAGTGTGGGGCCGCATGTAATCGATGTGGCCCCCGGGCCGCCAGTTTGAGACCCCTGGCCTAAGGTAAAAGGTGTATGAAAATGTACGAGATTCATTGAATGCACCTCGAAGCTCAGCAGTCTCATGTGATGAATCTTCCATGGATCCAGCAGCGGCCCATATTATTATGGGGTCTTTAAACTGTTTTTGCTTTAAAGGTGACATAGAGTGGTCCTGTTGCACATAAATGTTAGTTATGGAGGTCTACTTACATATGTTAACTTGTTTTTATGGTCAAAAACCTCCTAGTTTCTGTAAACGAGCAGATAGAAATTGTCTTTTCTGACGGTGTTTTTCTGCTGCGAGATTTCAGAGTGAACTTTCACACCCAGAAGACAGAGTCTTGTGATTGGCCAGTACTATCCAGCACATCCGTTCTCAGAAGCGCAGCGCCCCCCTCTGGAACGGTGGATGCACTGCTCCTCATTATCAAAACATTGTTTTAACAGTGTTTAAAAATAGCTTCGTCACGACTCCCCGCCGCAGTCACTTTTATGACTTTAAACCGGAGTCAGACCCAGAGTCAGAAGACACTGTTGCTCGTGAAACACCTCCACAACGGACGTTATTCTTCTTCTGCGGTTCAATGTACGCAACCGGATGTGCCCGGACTAGTGCCCGGAGCAGGACGATCGGTTGTTCAGGAGAACCGCTGCTTACGTAACTATTACGGGATTTTCAGTGATCTCGTTGAGCCCCGAGATTACAATAAAACACAACGTTCTCAGCAATGGCTGAACTGTTTGTTTCGAACCGTCAGGGCTTCATAAACAAGGTAATGACGCAGATACACACCAAAAAAAACAGCGTTAATAGGAACTTCCGGTCTAGTTCCGCTTTAAATCATTGGGAGAAAATCGTATTCACACAGTAAACTATTTGTGCCATAATTTGTGCTGCCATGACAGAGGCAGTACAGCCATGCATCAGCTGCTATCAGAGCCAGAGTCTGAACCTGATTGGTTGTATAATGTCCCATTGGAGCCACTTAATTGGCTAAAACAATTAATCTGTTGCCCACCAACATCAGTCTGTGTGATAAAAGTCCATGGAGATTGTATTTTCCAGCGGTGTTGGAAACAATTGTTTTCTCAGATTCTGCATCAATGACGAGACATTATCGACGAATGTAGCCCCTGTTGTGCTCTAGTTGAACAGTATATAGGTTCTGTATCCTCCTGGGCTACATGTACATCAGATTAATACTTTCTCAGCGTGCCTTTGCTTAAAAGTGTTGCTCGTCGTCAACACTCCACAGGATATCTTTAATTTTTAAGCGGTGCGGTTATTGACGCTACCTGTGAGACGAGTGCAGAGACTCTGACAATAATTATGTGAAACCGAAGGCTCATTCTGCCTTTAGGTTTTAATTAAAGTCTGAATGTGAATTTTTATGTCAAACTTACGACGAGATCTGCCCACTGAACTCCCCGTGCACTGCGTGCTATAACACACATAACTAGAAGACCGATGGTCGCTGTAAAGGCTTGTTTTTACATTTCGGCACCAGAAGGCTCATATTATGTGTTGGAAATCTGCTTAATCTCTTCTCTGCCTGGTTGTTTTATCAAGGTTTTGCCTTCAGATGCAGTAAAAAAAAGCAGTGAGTGGAAGGCTGCAGCTCTGCTGGTAGCACAGTAGTTTTATCTGCTGGTCAGCCTCCAGCTGTGGCTGTGTGCAACTGTTAAAGTCAGCAGAAGGCCGCGGGTTAAAAAGACAGACTCAAAAATAGAGATAGTGCAGATACATTTATCTTTACTGTGTGGAAGAACAGTTGCTGGTTAGCGTGTGCTGCATGTGCACTGCTGTTGGTCTTGTTCAGATCTGAGGTCACCACAGTCAGATTTTAAGTAAATAAACAGCAAATGACGATGATTAAATGAACAATGGTGAGTCCTGATGACGAGTCAAAGTGCTTTACATTACAGTTTTGCCATTCATACATTCATTCACACTTTCATACAGCGCATCTATGTGCAGCCCATTTTCCCAACATTGGGTTATAGGCTAGCAGAGCCACTGAGCTACCGTCGCCCCTACTTTTACCATTCACACACATATTTATGCGTGCAGAACATGTTCTACCACATACCTATCATACCCAATCACATGCTGCACAGTCAACAGAAGCATTTTGGTCTTCGGTGTTTTGCCCAAGGACACATTGACATATAGAATACAGGAGCTGGTCATCGAACCCCCAACATTATAGCAGGAAGACAAACGCTAGCACCTAATAATCCATCACTGTTCACATCTGGCATCAACACCTGTGACAACTTGTAATTGGATCTTACTTCGACACAGAGTATGCGAAAACGCAGATGTCATTTCTTTTTGCAAGGACAAAATGACGACGATGTTTAGGACCAAATCATATGAACTTGCGCTCTGTGTCGGCAGTTCCATTCAGACCTAGACATGTGTTTCACGCCACTTTCCTTTTTATTAGTGGAGTTTGCCCTCTTTTTCCTTGAGTTGCACATGTGTGGTTAGCAGTGAACGTTTCCATCATGACTACCGTCTTCTTCGTTGACTATTTCGACGAACACAATAGCGCACCACCAACTGGACTGGAAAATGCGTACAGTTTGCTTTGAAACCGGAGGTGTGCTCATTGTCATCTGTGTAGGGTTCGCACAGACCACTTGTAAATGGGTGGATAATGAAATTGACATCACACGGAACCTGTGAAGTATAACCTGGATCTTATCCAGCCTGACTGTATAGATGTGTTTGTGTATCTCTGTATGAGTATTGGAGCAAACAAAAAGCAGAGAGAGAGCGAATAGTTGAGAGGAGCAGGGTTAATCAATGCACTACTCGCGCTGCTGTAACATAACATAACTAGAAAAGCACTTGGAGAGTGCAGACCTCCGCCAAAGGCAGCTCAGTGCATACAAAATACACCCTGCCGGCGCACCTGGGTCAGACAGACGAGTGTTGTAACCAGTGATAGCATCTACGGATCATGGCCAAAATTTAATCACTTCTTCCTGGTCCCATTACGAACATTTCCTGAAAATTTCATCCAAATCCCTCTGACACTCTTCATGCTAACAGTTATCATGCTAACCCACAGACAGACAGACCGGCGAAAACATAACCTCATTGGCGGAGGTCAAGATAAATCAACATATGGGCGTTGAGAAGTGTAAAAACACTTTCAGTTCATTGTGAAACTGCAGTGGGTCAGAGAATGACATATGAAATGCGTCCTGGCAACCACGTGTCTCCAAACCATCGCCGAATGTAATTTCTAATCAGTTCTGAAGGTGCATTCCGGGCTGTACATGTCCAGCTGTCCACTTGTGATCAGATCACTCAGGACGGATGTTAATAGCAGGTCTGAATGAGACCATTCAGAGTCTATAGCTTGGCTGCATCGAACACAAAGAGCGGGGAAACCATAGAGGGATTATGTCCTGGAGACTGGTTTAATAATTATTCCTCTTCAGCTTCAACATTGTACTGATTATACAAATTGTGCTGAGTATATAAATTATGATGACTTGTTGAAAAAAATGTCTCCATTAAATGTTTTTTTTTTTTTTTTAAGTTTTCAAGCAGAGCCACAAAGTTGATGAATGTTTGAGAGAAAAGTTGCGGAAAAGTCACTCTGAACAAATTACAAGTGAGGGAAAAATTAAAGCACTTGTTTTAAGTGTCGTCGTTTCACTGCGAAGCAGCTAATCTCCCACATAAGACGGTGTCAGTGTAAAGACGGACCAATAAGCTGATGTGAAATAAATGTATTTCTAATGAACCTTAGATTAGCACAGGCAGCACCTGAAGGGCTTAGTGATCATCTTTTCTTTTCTCAGCCGGAGCCAAAAGATCAGCGTGTTACTGGAGGACAAGGAATACGTCAGTATCGCGTCAGTTTCCAGTATCAACATAGTCGTACAAATCTTTTACATACTCTGCACCCCGTATGGATCAAAGTGTCTTTTTCCAAAGTCTCTCTTCCCCCAGAAAATCCAGATTGCTCAATCAGACGCCACATTTCCACCGAGGAGTCGCTATTTAATGACCCCGTTTCTCATCTGGGCTCCTCCCTGTATTCCTCTGGCGGTGGAGGTGAATGCTTAATCTCGAGGGGGGAAGCTGTCAGAAAATGATGAATGCTCGCAGCAGACTGGCTCTCAAAACCGGCATTCATTTTTTAAATTACAATTAGCGGAACAAAAAGTTCTTAATTCGGCGATGTGCGGGCGTCTGCAGAGACGGAGGCGAGCCCCCAGAAGATCGTACGGGGACATGTTTGCGAGTAGTTTTAGCCTTTCGTCTTTAAAGTTAATCAAGAGAGTTTTTATGTTGTCTCAAAGAGGGCGACACAAACTGTTTTGTTTTTTTTTCTCACCAAGATTTATCTCCAGGCACAGAAGGCAGTTTTATGTGGGGGTGCTAACTCATCCAACTCCAATTCTAAGATGTGGATGGCAGTAAATTGCCCCATACATGGTGTGTCTCATCTCCTTTGATCCAAGAAATAACAAAAAAAAAGGATGAAAGAAACAATTTAATCGGGATCCATAATTCACTTAAAGGGACACTGTGTAGTATTTATGGGTTTATATGAGCCAAAATCCACTTTTTTATACATATTATGTGCTCCTGCATTGTCTAGTCGCTGTATAATAGTTTTTGTTTCATTTTCGTAGTGTTTCAAAAAGTCATGTAAAATAACATGGTCGCCGGCCGCGGTTGCATAGCCACTGTTAGCAGAGAGACGCCATGTTTCTACCGGAGCCTGTAAGGACAAACGCGAGAGAACAAATCAAGCGTCGCTTTACTTGTAGCGGAAGTCCCGCCTCCACTCTCTCCGCTTCGTCTGCTACGGCCGCGGTAGCTCCGCCCTCTCCCTCGCCGGCTTCTGACAGCTCTACCGCGGCCACGAAGAGCTGTCCTTCGTCCGCGCCCTCTCGTTGTCTGAATAAATACTAGAACCTCATCAGCCTGACCTGCTGAGGATACCGTAGCGCTCAGGGAAGGGAGGGGGTGAGCAGAGGAGCAGTTCGTTGTTGTAACATTCAGCCTCTCCTCTAGATGTCACTATAAACTACTTACTTCACCTTTAAAGTAACATACTTGAAGAATTACATTTTTCTCAATTACGACATTGGCAGCCACAACAAACTATAATCGTTTTATTAAAGGCGAAGTAAGTAGTTTATAGTGCCATCTAGAGGAGAGGCTGAAATTTACAAAAAAGACCTGCTCCTCTGCTCACCCCCTCCCTTCCCTGAGCGCTACGGTATCCTCAGCCGGTCAAATGTCGTCCTCGTCGTCTTTCTCCGTGTCAGCAGATGAGGTTCGTGAGGCGAGGGAGAGGGCGGAGCTACCGCGGCCGTAGCAGACGAATCGGAGAGAGTGGAGGCGGGACTTCCGCTACAAGTAAAGAGACGCTTGATTTGTTCTCTCGCGTTTGTCCTTACAGGCTCCGGTAGAAACATGGCGTCTCGCTGCTAACAGTGGCTATGCAACCGCGGCCCGCGACCATGTTATTTTACATGACTTTTTGAAACACTACGAAAATGAAACAAAAACTATTATAGAGCGACTAGACAATGCAGGAGCACATAATATGTATAAAAAAAGTGGATTTTGGGTTATATAAACCCATAAATACTACACATTGTCCCTTTAAGGTAACATACTTGAAGAATTCAATTTTTCTCAATTACGACATTGGCAGCGACTACAAACTATAATCGTTTTATTAAAGGAGTCCGGCTTAAAAAAAAGAGTGTGTGCCGCACACCAACTGCAGCTGCAGTAATTGGTTACCTGAGCCGAGGAGTTGAAGGTGTGCAGCGAGTTGCCTGCAGCTCTCGATCGCTCACCGCATTATTCACTGTGGCTGTGGCTCAATTCTTGTACCATTACTCGCCGCAATATTTCAGAGCGACCTGTTGACCAAAAAAACAAAAATACAGGAAATGACTGACCGTCTTGTTTTATAGATGCATTTCTGAAGAGGGGCAGCAGTTAACTTCTAAGCTTCTTTGACTTCTCTGTAAGTTGCGTATTTCGCTGGTTCAGGGCTTTTAAAATAAAGCTGCAGCAGATTATATATTTTTTTTTTCTTTTACTTTGCTAAATGCAGTAAAGTGCCCGCGTGTACTCGGGGACGGGCCCCCGTCAGCTTTAGGAAACCTTGTTTGTGCGACTGCAAGTCTATGAATATTGCAATAGTTTCATCAGAGGGGCCATAAGCTCAGTCAACATTGTGTTACCTCATTCAACGACACTGACTTAACAGACATTTTACTTGAATGAAAATCTTCACGGCTGCCACTTAGATGACTGCTTTAGCCTGCTTTATGCTGAGCCGTGGCTACAGAGGGAGGGTTATATGCTCTTATGCTGCTGAGAATTCAACAAAAGAGACTGAGGGGAGGGATAAAGAAAACGAAAGAGCCTGTTGAAAATCTCAAAAACAACGCAGAGATGTGGCGAATAATTAATAGGTTGCGTGCAATTTGCAGAACCCCAAGATGCCCCAAGAAAAGAGTCAGCCAGTAAATATGGACGCGCTGCAAAGACAAAAAGGACGAGGAGAATTAGCATTTCAACAATTCTAGGATGTCAGATGTCTGGATTTGAGGTGCCTTCTTTCATTCCGGTAAAAAAAAATTGGGTTTATGACACACAGACCTTGAAGTTCAGACACAGGGATTTGACAGCGTCAAGGCTATACAGGAAGAATCCTGGAATCAACTATATTTCCTGCTGAAATCCTTAAAGAGGACACAAGGCCGTGTCCAGAATGATGCACCAATTCTGTGTATTGACAAGAAGCAGCAATGAGTTAATCTTCACTACAAACCTGTTAATTATACAGTCATTGCCATGTGTGATGGTAAGTTATTGTGGTTGCTATGTTGTTGAATCTGCTTGAAGAAGAAACATTTCGATTTTCATTCATGGAAATGTAGAAATAAAACAATACTTCAAGACGGGTGCAAACAGGAAATCCCACACACAATTACTAACACTGATGGACTGACTTGCCTTAGGGTTTGAAGATAATATGTCAATATAATAAAGAACAATTTCCACTGAACCTTTGCCTTTTTTTGTGTTTGTAGCAAAAAAAAGGCAAACTTTTTAAGGTGCATTATGTAATAAATCTAAACCAACTGGCCATAAAATCCTCCTAATATGTCACAGAGACTCAGGAATAATGTTCATATAACAAACTGAACTCACCAACAACAACAGTACAGACAAAATATTTGCATCAAAAAAAAATATTTTGCAGACTGCAAATTATGTTTATGTATTGAAATCATGTTTTGGCATGTGGCGCCACCTACCGCCGTCTACCAATCATTGCAGTTAGTAGAGTCTCAGCTGCCGAGCAACCACGGGTTGCCAGTTACGTCAGAATACGAAACCCTAAAAGACCTTGGTATTTTGAATTTGAATGTAGTAACCGTTTTTGGCCACATTCTTACATATGGCACCTCTAAGTTCATACTATTTACACTTCAAACTTATACTTAAATAAGCAGCTTTTATCATAAATGAAGAGATATAACTGAAGTGATTATCCGAGTGTGCACTTTCACTTAAAAACGTGTGCACGCAATCGCATCATTCACGCACGATCCTGCGCCTTCATGGAACGAGTACTTGCAGCGGAAACCTATTTTCAGAGCAACAAGAAATGCTATTTTTTGATTGGCTAAATCTGATTGGTCGCTAATCCAAGACAGCTGTATGAATGAACTACACTTCTCGGCATGAAAAGAGTCGCTTGTGGCACGAAATACGATGCGATACTACGCGCACGTTTGTTGTTATTTCCACGCTTCGATGCTAAGCAGGATTATATCGAAAATTTAGCACAGCGTAACGGGCCTCTGCGCCAAAATTTGCTGGCTAGAACCCTGCCAATGAGTAATCAAACAACTGACTTATTGCTCTAGCCCTACATAAGATCTTATTCAGAGAATTGTGTGTAAAATACAGGCAGATCAACAGGCAACATTTACAAAAATAACTTCTGTTCGCATGTGCAGATATTTTAAATTTCAAGAAAAATCATGATATCTGGAATGGAAAACACAGTATGAGCAATGCTCCATATATTCTTTTCGTTTTTACAAAAAAGCCTTTGGACTGTGTTTGGTGATCTGGCTTTGGACTCTGAGCTCTGATGGGTTTGACAGACAGCTGGAGAGGCCATCACCATGTTTTTTTTTTTATTAACTCCTTCACTGACTGTAGATCAGTGCCAATGATTTACAGCTCTTTGAAACGAGTCTATATAGTGAGAAGTCCTCGGGGAGTTACTTCTCAACCCTAAAAACAGCCTCTGCAGCAGCACAGATGAGAGGCTTCTAATGGCAGCAAAGCTACAGTGGACCACGAGCCCCCACGGCTGAGCTTAAGGGCTACTGACACAAAATCAAGTGTGCCAAACCCTTCTCTCAGTGACACACGCGTACGCATCGTGACTCACTTCAATACCTTCTTCAACCGAAAGGTCAAATTTCCAGATTTATTGTGTTTACAAAGTCAACTGAAGCGTATTTGCATCGATGATGATGATGATGATGATGACGATGATCATGGACTGTAAAACAGCAGGATCATAATGGAGTTAATGAAAAGGACACGGACGAAAAGGACAACCTCTTTCAAAGCGACGTCAAGCTGTCAACGGATCGCGGCGACGTAAGCGTGGGAGAAAACGGTTGGCGGGGAAGACAACAAAGAGAACACCGAGAGAACCTCGGTTACAGAATAAATGTGGTAAAATGGTTTTATAACAGAGAGGGAATATCATGGTTATACCATCATATTTGTAAGGAGCTTGGTTATAAATTTTCTTGGTTCTCATTTTCACTTAGGGCCACATCAGCATAATGGTTACCCTCAAAGGGCCAGATGTAACTAAATGTAACCAAATATAATCTAAATGTAACTACTCCGTAATATATTGCTAAATAACTTTATGTATTTATTACTTATTCAAGTTACAAATATGAGGCATTATAGAAACCTGGTCTGCGATGGCGACGAACAGTTTTAAAAGTCTGTATCTGGTCGGGGGGAAAGACCTGCTCACACACCTTCATGATGCCGTCACTTTGTGTGTAACGCAATCGCCATGCATTGTGGGAAATGTAGTTTATGGTCAACGCACGCTTTAAAGCAGCACAGACCTATTTAACACAGATTTTTTAAAACCTATTAATCACTCGCGGGCCGCATGAAATGACGTGGTGGGCCACATCTGGCCCCTGGGCCTTGAGTTTGACACATGTACTATAGATATAAAATGGTATCACCATGTTGTTACTGTACTGTAATGTAAAATATGACCAACAAAACTCAAAAACCAATCTATTTTATTTGTTTTGATTATGTTTTTGTTTGTTCTTTTTTACTGCTATGCTCAGTATAATTACACAGAAATACCGTTTCCAAGCTGCTGCAACACTGGTTTCAGTGCAGCTCCACCGTACGTCTCTCATGGTTTGCAAAAAAAAAAAAAAAAAAATTGTCACATTTTAATAAGATTGCACTGGCAACCAAATAAGCAATGACGACATACTTAGACCCTTTGATTTGCTGTGCATTTTCCTGTATTTAGGTCTCAGTTCCACTCATCTTGGCAGACCCATGACACGGTCTCTCAGCCACACTCACGCGTGCACATTTGACAAGATGAAGAACTGGTGGTGGAGTGGAGTGGAGTGGGAGTGGGGGTTACTTTTATATAATCTTTAGTCTGGGGATTAAATCCATGTCAGCAGACCAAAGGCTAACTGGGTTCCCTTTGAAGCTCGGATAGTTCTCTCAGAGAAGAGATGAATGGCAAATCGTGAAGAGATTTAAGTGTCGGCGGATGACGTTAAGTATGCTGGACTCCACTGTTCACCACTTTTCCTCGTAATAATACACTGACAAGTAAAGACGACAGCAGGAGGGGCCGAATGTGGCTGGAATCATTCTGGTTGTCATGTTGACTGAGACCTTTGATATGAAGTCTGCGGAGTGTGAGGCCTGATGCAGCAGCAGCAGCAGCAGCAGCACCATAGTGTACCATGGAGTCACTGTAACAACAGCACAGTGTAATCTGTGAGAACAGCTTGTCCACAGAAACCTGAGCAAGGGAAATTATTTGGAAAAAATATACAGGTTTCAGTGCTTTTTTTTTTGTTGTTGTTGTTTTTTTGGGTCAATCTACCTTTGTGCCTTTACTGCAGCTCAGTTTGAGAGCAAATTCATTTGCTGTTTGCATTATTTTCTGTTTTTTTTTTCTTCTTCTTCTTCTTCTTTTTGTTTCCACATTCTCCAAAGTCAAATCTGTCATCTGTTACATCTGTCCAAAGGTAACAAACTCCACCTAAGAGCATCATCTGGGCTTTCAAACCAACAACCTTACAGTGCATTTGTGTAATCTGTACAAAAACCAAAGAGGAAATGAAAAAAAAGAAAAAAATCACTCCGTTTGGTTGGAATCAGTTGCTTGGCAACCAGCAGATGATCCAGAAGGTTAAAGGGAGATTTCGCTATACGTTTCCTATAGGAATATGATGTGGATAGCGCCGTTGCCTCACAGCAAGAAGGTTGCTGGTTTGCATCCAAGTCTGGGCTTTTCAGTGTTTGCATGTTGTGTGTGTATTTTCTCCCACATGTCTAAAACATGCGGAGAACGCTCTAAATTACCCGTAGGTGTGAGTGTGTGAGGGAATGATTGGTCCAGGTCGTGACCCCGCCTTTCACCGCATGTCAGCGGTGGACGATAAAGCAGTAGACGCTGAATTAATGAATATTAAATATTGAAACGTTTGTGATTTCAATACAATAACTACAAAAAAAAAAAACAGGATGTAAATAGTACTGTTTAAGTATTGTGTTCAAAGGCATTTAAACATTAACAGGATTTTAACTACGAGTTTATTTACAGCTTATAGTTATGGACAGTTTACCCGCCTTTACTCGAGTCTCCGCGGCAACCTCATGAGCAGCTGAACGACCGCACGTCTGGTGTTACTGTCCCCAGTAGGGGTGATTACCTTTGCAGCACAGGTAACATCGCTAAGCGCCGTTGACAACAAGCGCAGACACTCTAGGAGCAGTAAATGGGTATACGGGAACATTAAAAATCAATAAAACATCTTAAAGCTATGATCGTAGTGGCGATGGAAACAGTAAAACTGATAAATACAGCAATAAAGATATTAATATGAGAGGATAGGAAGAGTACAGTACATTAAAATGCTTCTTTCTTTTTTTTTCACAGAAGACAAACATGGCATCAGTGCTTATTTGTGCTGTGTAGACGGAGAGATATGTGTGTGTTTTCAGGCCCTGTTGCTGTTACTTCCTGACAATAATCAAGTAGCCGCATGCTGTGAATTGACAAAGGTGGGAAAAAACACCACTTATGAGTGTGAGGATTTGCATAAAATCCCGATTGGCTGATTAAACAAAGTGATTAAAAAGTGACAGGTATATGCGCAATCTCATTTTACCCTTTGCCCCTAGCATTTAGCGTTAGGGCTAATTAGTCTTTTCAATGACATTTTCCCGGATTAACTGAATGCAAGGAATCTAATCTTTCTGTCACAAGATTAATGTGTTAACCAATATTGTAAGAGACGACGAGTGGAGCCGGGTACGATAATGTTAATAAAGTTGCTCATGGTACAGGTCTTGTTACGGTACGGTGCAGTTTGGAACCCGATGGCCACATCAGTGAGACAACGACATCGAATGCGACACAACAGTTTGTGGCTGTTTGTCTTAAAAGACTAATATTATACCTTATTTCTACAAGTCAATCAAGTTCCCTGGTGTCCTAACGAACATGTCTGTGACACGCTTTGGTCAAAATATATTTGCAGTTCAATCACCCTGCCAAAACAGCCACGTTCAGAACGCTCGCTTTTGAGTGCCTGTCTCTTTAAATATGCAAATGAGACACAGGAAACTACGTCAGCGTCACTGAGGCTCCGGCAGCTAACGCCAGTTAGCATTTGGAAGAGCCATCATTTGCAGACGAGCCGGCACATTGCCGTTATATAATATAAAATGTATCCACTAGACACGTAAATCCTCTGAGGCTGGAAGTTTGTGTAGAAGTTTGTGTAGAACTCTGTGCTGCACTGTGCAGCCAAGAATAGAACACTTTGTAAACAGATCTACCAGTGTTCCCAGGTGTTATATTATATTTAATATGTCTTCACTTTGCTGGAGACAAACACATATCTCCCATAATCCATAATAGTGACGGAGATAAAAAAAAACAAAAAAGCTGACAGCTGTTGAGCATGATGATCAATCATGTCCTTGAAGGGGTCTCTCATATCGCAAGGATAGATTTTATCAACTTAGCAGACACTTTTATCCAAAGCAACTTAAAATAAGTGCATTTCAACATTTGGGTACAAACAAGAACTTGAAGTAAGTAAGTGCTTCAAATGTGCCAAACTATAAAGTGCTACACATAAGTGAGTGCAATGCACAAGTAAGTCACCGTCCAAGTGGCAAGGGGGCAAATGACAAATGGGATTGGGCTGTAGTGTGACTAAAGCTGCGGCAAGAAAACATAATCAAGCATTTTAGCTCACCCATATCAAAATGGGCAACTTTCAAATGTTGTTTGAAGATTAGACTTTGTAATTCACACTATGCTCTGTGAATCAAACGTGTTTATTACCCTGCTTTTTTGGAAATTGCCATTTCTGGCCGCCACGTGTGCCAAGTGTCACCATGTGAGACAAATGTAAATGGTGTGGAAAACACACCCATCTGGCACAAATCAGCACTGTGTGGTGTTCACCCCATGTTCCATGAAAACACAGCATCTCAGAGAGTGATGTATGATTATCCCCCACCAGTGTCAGTACTAGTGAAAATGAGGACCAGGTGTTCAACGGTAAAAAAAAAAAAAAAAAAATCCATGGCAGGGAGACAGAACTGTGCCTCTGTGGAACCAAAAGATCTTGGGTTGCCAGTTTTCTCTGTGGCTTGAAAGAAATTCTTTGTTTCACAGAGTAAAGCACAACTGATCTCTCAGGTGAAACGGATACAAGCACTAAAATAAAAAAAAAAAGTCCAGCGCCCCAGTTCCCCTGTTAAACACTTGGACCTCATTTCAAACTGGGACTTATTTGGCCGTCGCAGACGACCATGCATCACGTCCCAGTGTACGGAGTTTTCAGTGAAAGATACGGGGCTTTGAATGCTCATGTTCTCCCTTTATGCAGCGTTTCTAAATGCAACGTAGCATATGAGCACTCCGGGGGCATTCGGCTCATCTGCATTCCACATCTGTATGTAAAGGAACGCAAGAGAGAGGTGAACGGTGGTGTTCTTCATGATAAAAATGTCACTTATCCATTCAAGCATGCCTCAACATTGAAACCCTTTTGACAGCAACCGGAGCGATGCAGTATTCATGGCTTCTGTCTCCAGGAGCACAGATAAACCACAGCTATACTTAGACGCTTCAATGTGTGATCTGAAAACATGCGATTCCTCTCAAATACGCCTTTGCGCCCCCTATTTCCACTCCTGAGGAAGATGCACTTTAGAGAGCGTTTGCCTTCTGTGACAAAACTATCTCCCCAGCACACTCTGAGATGTGCTCAGCACTGTTAGCCGGCTATTACTTGATTGCTAGGGTGTTGCTCCTGGGAGGAGATATAGTGGATTCAGAGAATGCTTTACATGCCTCCGCTTTCCACCGTTTGATTTTCGGTGCAGCGGACACACGAGAGGTGTTTCATTGTAGTAATCAAGCTTAAAGGAACTGTCTGACTTTTATCTTTCGCTCTGTTGTTGTTCTCCACCGGTCCAATTTCCACTCGGTGTAGAATATACACAACCCTGTCTCGCTCAAACAAAATGTACATTCCCGTGTTGCTAAAGTGCATCCTCAATTACATTTGGTAAAGAACATATTTTCTCCTCGATCGCATCAGTTCCCCCCCCCCCCCCCCCCAAAAAAAAACGTTACAACCCATCCAGGAGCAATACATCCTGTTATAGATCAAGGGGTTGAAGGATTTGTTGAAGGGTTGTTTTTTATTTGGACATTCTGTTATGGCGAAAACATGATGGTTTCCTTGCCTGAACCAAACACCATTCATAACCAGGAAGTGGATATCATCACCCTCATTTCATACACCACTGCAAACCATATTCTAGATCCGGCTGGCCTTCGTTGAGCGTACGCAGATATGCGCGCTGGCTGACTGACATATAAGGCTCTTCTAGGTTTATGTATCATTCTGTAAAGCACAAGCCGTCTTTCATTTGAACGTTCCTCATGTTTGGACTGAACTGGGGGAAAAGAGCGTTCAGTTTCGCAGCCCCATCTGCTTGGAAAACTCTCTCCAATCTGAACTCAAAATAGCAAAACTCATTTTCGCTCCATCTTAAATAACACACAACTGGAATTCATTGATCTGTGCTTGTGATCTGAAAATTGCTCACTGCTCCTGCCCACGTTTGCACTTTTAAACTACCGTTTCATTTGAATTAACGGTTTGTAATCTGTTTCTTGGATGGATGTGTGATATTTATGAAGACGAATGTGTGTGAATGACCTCTTGGCCAGGTCACCGTTATAAATGAGATCTCGATCTCAATGGGTCGTTTGCCTGGTTAAATAAAGGTTAATAGTAGTGCTGGGCACGTTAACGACGTTACCTGCGCTACCGGCGTTAGCGCATGACGCGTTTCCATGACGACCGACCAGAAAAAGATGTGCGCGACGTCGTGTTTACATGATTCCCGACTGCTAAATTGAGTCTCTGAAGTAACGCTGAACTTTAAAAACAGAGGCACAGGTACGCTGGTTATTTGAAGTGCTGCTCTATTCCTTTAATAAACAGACCGCTCCAGTTCGCTAACGGCGCTAAATGAGCTAACGCAGCTAAGTGTTAAACGGTGCCTGGACTCCGGTGCCGCGGCACGAAAAACTGCGTTACTTTAGAGACTCATTTTAACAATCGAGAGTCACGTAAACATGACGTCGCACGTCTTTTTCCGGTCAGTTGTCATTGAAACGCATCATGATTTTAAAGCGGACCTAGACCGGAATTTCCAATTGACGTTTTTTAGTGTGTATCTGCGTCATTACCTTGTTTATGAAGCCCTGAAGGTTCAAAACAAACAGTTCAGCCACTGCTGAGAACACTGTGTTGTATTGTAATCTCAGGCTCAGCGAGATCTCTGAAATAAACCCGGTCCTGTTACGTAAACACCGGTTCTCCTGAACAGCAGATCGTCCTGCTCCGGGCACTAGTCCGGGCACATCCGGTTTGCTTACATTGAACCGCAGAAGAAGAATAACGTCCGTTGTGGAGGTGTTTCACGAGCGACAGTGTCTTCTGACTCTGGGTCAAAGTCATAAAAGGGACTGCGGCGGGGAGTCGTGAAGAAGCTACTTTTAAACATTGTTAAAACAATGTTTTGATAACGAGTAGCAGTGCAATTGCGTTCCAGAGGGGGGAGCTGCGCTTCTGAGAGCGGATGTGCTGAATAGTATTGGCCAATCACAAGACAGTTGGGAAGCCTTTACGCTGGCTGGCCAATCACAACACAGTCTGTCTTCTGGGTGTGAGAGTCTGAAATATCACGGCTGGGGAACAGCGTCAGAAAAGAGGATTTATATCGGCTCGTTTACAGCAACTAGGAGGTTTTTGACCATAAAAACAAGTTAATGTATGTAAGTAGACCTCCATAACTAACATGTATATGCAACAGGACCACTCTATGTGAGCTTTAATGTTAACAGCGTTAACGTGCCCAGCACTAGTTAATAGCAATAATAACGATATTTTAGGGCCACAATCAGTGAAAACACTGACATGGACGTCTGCAGACATACAATTAAATAACTTTCCTGATGAAGTGTAAATGGCAATGTAGTTTCTGTGGGTGAGGAGTGGTGACTGCTTGCCGACACGAGCATCTGTGACTTCATTTTAAGTTGTCGCAAACTCAGCGCTCACTGTTAAAGACACAGTCAAATGTTGGTTCCATGTGCCATTCTTGTCCGCTTTGATGCTTCATCCCAGCATGTATGACACAAGCGCATTGATCTCAAGGATCGAAGCGACGCAGCATCATCTGGCTCGTCTATCAATCTCTTCGATCAGCTGGATTCATTCTCAATCAGTTGGGAACCCTGCCAAATCAAGAGCCACATGCCGAGCAGCCGGGGTGTTTTCAGCATGTTGCACTCGAGTATCTATCGATGTCTATGTTTGGATTTATTTCCCGCGTCGTGGTTCGCGGTGCAGCAAACAAGCGGCGACTTAAATGGTTCCTCGTACAGTTTCCTCCTCGAGTCCGTCTCATTTGACGCTTCGAGGACGGTTGTGATTCAGCCATTTACGAACTACTGCACTTGGCTTCTCAACAGAGTGCTTTTTGTGTGTTGGTGTTGTAAACTGTGCTGCGACATGAAAAATTAGTTCAAGCAAAGTGGGACACACACACAAAGGCCCAGACGCGACGGCCTGTTGTTCATTCACTTCACTGCCTCTAATACACACACTTCTCATCTTTGTCTCTTGCAAACAAATACACAAAAACGGTCTTAAATTAGAATTAAAAGAAGCCCCGCCCCACCCTTAGATGTTTTGATTAAATAAGATATTATGGACATGAATAAGAGACTATAGGCAGAGACATCTTTTTGAGTTTAGTTGTGTTCAGCCTGGTTTCCCCCGCAAAAAAACATCTATCTTTTTACTATTCTGTAAAACCAGGAGAAATGTTATATTGTACATTATGTGCAGAAAGAAAACTGACTGAATGTTACGGTTGTTACAGTTAAATTGTTTTATGTCGGGGTCACATCAACATTTCTAAAGCGAAGTACTGCCAAAGTATTTGAGTCAAATTTGACGGGTCTTTATGGCCGACGAGTGGAACAAGGTTGAGACCAAATGTCACCGTGTCACACGTGTTAACATATTTTTTTGCATTTTCATAAAGAAAGAACCAAAATAACCAGCCCCAACCGTTCCATTTTCCATTACCCTTTCCCTGGGGTACTAGGGTAATGGTAAGTTACAGTAGAGGTGGAGCTAGACCCACAAAAGTCAGCTGATGTTGTCGGTGCACCGGTAAAACGATGTATCTTGCAAACGCAGCCAAGTAAAGGTACTGCTCTCAGTCGAAACTTTACCGTACCATCCTGACTCCCATTTTCCCATTGTCTTAATTTGAATGGTGTCATGTTGACTTATACACCTGCAGCCAGGCTCCCATAGGTCAATCACAGTGGTGTCCACTCACATGTGCTGTGCGTCCACTATCCTCAACCACCCCCTGATGGCTATTCAATATATTCTTATTTTTGCCAAACAGGTACATTTGTGTTTTTATAAATCAGGGGTTCTCAAAGTTTTGATACCTGAGGGCCAATTTAGGAACCCAACATTGGACTGAGGGCCGCCAAAGAAAAAAAACCAGAAAGAAATCCCATTTGTAATCATTTTAATGACCAGATTGCAGTTCTACAGTTTAGCGTTAAGTAATATAAGCATTAATATAATAAAGCTTTATAATTTACTGGGTAATTACCCTGTATTTTGTTCTTACCTTCTAATTACAGGTTAATACCAAGTAACACATTTCTGTTACCATATATTTACTGGGTAAATAGCTAGTAATTGGGGGCTGTAGCTACCTGCTTATTACCAGCTTATAACCCAATAATACACTAAAATTCACCATATAGAAACCAGGTAAATACCCAGTATTTTTGTTTACACTTGTTGGTCTGTATCCAGTAATGTCCAATAAACATTTAACAAGCTTAGTAGCTCCTGGATTAAAACTATCAACTGTAATTCACCGCAGGCCGCCAGAAATGTTTCTGCGGGCCGCCATTGGCCCCCGGGCCGCACTTTGAGAACCAATGTTATAAATGGTCTGAGATGTTTGACAATGAGGGCAAATCTTTTCCGAGGCCTTTTGGACCGAAACATAACCACAAGTTTTCCTAAATTCACCACATTCATGGCAACACGAGTGTTCATTTTTATGAGGTCTATTTTAAGAGTTGTTTTTATTATTATTATTATTATTATTATTATTATTAATAATTCTTTACCCATTTTGCATTTTCACTGTTATTTCCCTTACAAAAAGCCTTGAATGATTTTCCCTGTTTAGCCCAAGGGCAGAATGACAGACTCTTTGTTAATGGAATCTACATTTTGCATGAGTAGCTTGTGCTAATGAGCAGAACTGAAACGGTCCTAATATCTCCAGTTCAGGTGGAGTGAGAACTAATGGACACGGACAAGGTGGGAAAAGGTAGAGGATCTTGCAAGCATGTGTCTGGTGTCACTTATGAACATGGCATGAATGCAGATGTCCTGGTCTATAAAGTTACAATGCATGTAATGAAGCGTCACGCACACATGCCTCTGCTTTTTCCATTTTCTTCCGAGCACTTCAAGCCCCCTTGTTTTTTCGTCTTGTTATTATCTTCACTACCTTGAAAAATGACTCATCACAGGGAACATTTCACACAAAGCTAAGGTGACCCTGACTCAGAACACGATGCATTATTTGTGAATTCTGAATTTTGCAATCGCCTGTGCAGGAAAAAGTCACTTCACATGTTGTCCTGACATCACCGGCTGCCTGATCCTTTTATTGATGTTGAAATCACTCAGCAGATCAGTGCTCGAATACCTTTCAGACATGTTTTTAAATGTACACTCCCTTTAGATCATTCATCTCTTCCAACAGTGGCTCTTTATTTGATCTCAAGGCTGAGAGGCAGCATTGAGTGTCCACAGCCTAGGGCATCACAATCAGTGAACAACTCTGAAATATTATTTTTGCCTGGATTGCATTACATTACCATTACTTGTTGTTTTTGAATTTACATATTTTTACTGTATTAAAGGTGACAGAGTGGTCCTGTTGCACATAAATGTTAGTTATGGAGGTCTACTTACATATATTAACTTGTTTTTATGGTCAAAAACCTCCTGGTTGCTGTAAACGAGCCGATAGAAATCCTCTTTTCTGACGGTGTTTTTCTGCTGCGAGATTTCAGAGTGAACTTTCACCCCCAGAAGACAGAGTCTTGTGATTGGCCAGTACTATCCAGCACACCCGTTCTCAGAAGCGCAGCGCCCCCCTCTGGGACGGTGGACGCACTGCTCCTCATTATCAAAACATTGTTTTAACAGTGGTTAAAAATAGCTTCGTCACGACTCCCCGCCGCAGTCCCTTTTATGACTTTAAACCGGAGTCAGACCCAGAGTCAGGAGACACTGTTGCTCGTGAAACACCTCCACAACGGACGTTATTCTTCTTCTGCGGTTCAATGTACGCAACCGGATGTGCCCGGACTAGTGCCCGGAGCAGGACGATCGGTTGTTCAGGAGAACCGCTGCTTACGTAACTATTACGGGATTTCGTTGAGCCCCAAGATTACAATAAAACACAGCGTTCTCACCAATGGCTGAACTGTTTGTTTCGAACCGTCAGGGCTTCATAAACAAGGTAATGACGCAGATACACACCAAAAAAACAGCGTTAATAGGAACTTCCGGTCTAGTTCCGCTTTAAAACACCAATAAAACAAACTTGATTACTGTCTGACGTGGCAGATTCTCGCCAAATCAAGTGAAATTTAAGCGCAACATTTTAAAATTACAGTTGTATATGTTTTAATCACGATGTAAATGTTCCAAATTAGTCAGTATAAGTAGCACGATTAGATATCAAATATTAAGTTTGATGAGTGAAGTTGGAAAAATCAGTTAATTGTGGTGTTTTTTTAACTGAGAAAACAGATTTTTTTTTTTTAAGTGTTGTGTATCACAATGCTGCACAATGCATAAACATTATATTGATACTAAAGATGATAATGATCAGTCTGGCGCCAACAGCAAGTAAGCTCATGTTTCTCTTTCTGTATTAACAGCCACTGGCAAAGAACTGGCTTTTTAAGGAGAACATCGCAGCCATGTCATTTATCCTACTTCCCTTTTTTGTCCTCACATAAAGGTAAAATGACATGATGCCTGGTCAAAAAAACAACAAATATGATTACACAATAAATCTGAAGCTACAGGAACCATAGTTGTTTTTTTTTAACAGAGTATTAGAACATTCCCTCTGCTCAGGACTTTTATCTCCATTCTCCACTGTGATTCTCACGTTGGCCTTTTGGGCATAAGTATCTCCTCTGCTGAAGCAGAACGACCGAAACAGCAGTTCACTGTCACATTATAGGACATCACTGTCAGCCGGTGCTCAGCTCCACTGTGATGGACTTACAGGATTAACAAGACGCATGTCAATGTGAGGCTTGGCCGAGATGACAGGATATAAAAGTGAGGGATGTGTCTCATTAGATCGCTCTGTTGCTATATTTTTAGAATTCAAAGAGGAAGAATTAAACGTTCCAAAATGACACCATCAAATAGACAAAAAGAAAGTTATGTACAGATTTAGTGTTTGTTTCTTGCTATTACGCTTGGTTGTAGAGTTGTTGTGGGTTTTTTTTTGTCGACGTAGACTTTCGCCGCAGCACCTGTGGGTGTTTTGTTGGAGACAATAACAGCAATTCAGGGCTTTCACTGCTGTTGTTTTGAATGAGCTCCAACTTTAAAGAGGAGTCTGATGCTATAAACAATAACTGAGATGTGGTTCTTGAGACTTAAGAGCAGCATTTTAACTCAGATTGAAGGTTTAGGTTTAGCGTGGGAGGACATGGTTATAATCAATGTGATGTGGTTTTTTTTCTCTTTAATGACACTTCAAGTGTTTCTCAAGCTGAGACTAAAACAGGTCTTCGAGACAAAATAAAAACCCTTTTTTCACAGCGAGGCAGCTGATATGTATGAGCTGGATTGCCTTCGAAATCCTTCTGTTTTTGATCATTGTGTTGGTGGCTGGAGAGCTGCGGGTGCCTGATTCAAAATTTAGAATGGCTGCTGGCAATCTTTGATCGTTTGGCAGAGAAAAGGCTTGAACTTTCTAAACTGTGTCTGAGGCAAAAGACAGGTGGCGCTTCTCCATTATGCAGTTCTAGCACTCGTCGGCTCAGCATGGCTCAACTCTACACGGCTTGGGCACCAGGCACGCCGTCTTTTTTGTGTTTTGTTTTAACGTTGGCGTGAAACTGCTAAATCTGTCGCAAAATACACCAGACTGTGTTAAATGTTGAGATTTTAGAAATTGTGCTCGCTAAATGTCGGAGGTTAACACGTTTTCAGGAAGTACTTTTAACTGATGTGCAGTTTGGCATCGTTCGGTTTGATTCTCGTGCGGGACGTCGTGCTCGTGACTCGCTCATTCGGTCAATGTAGAGCTGAGCCAAGCAAACTTCCAGCTATAACTGTACAGTGGAACGGTGCAATTATGTGTCCCCTTTGTTTTAGCATTCAGTGTCTTTCTGAATTCCCAATACTGGTGGTTCAATTACAAAGACTGTATTTCTGGTTGACCCTTCTGCCAACAGGTTTTTGGCACGCGTACTTCTCATTACCGTAACTCCTAGACCGTTTGTGAACTAGAAAATTCAAAAACTATGGACTGGCGATCCGTCCGCACATTGCATGACCCTCAGGTGGAGGATAAAGCGGTAGAACATGAATGGATGGATGGATGGATACCGGAAAGCAGAGAAACAGAGCTTCGCGCTCATATATTTGTCATTACAATGAAAAAAAACGTGAAAACGTGATCCTTTATTTGATCAATCACTGACTTTCACTTTTTCTAGCCAAAGCACACACAGAGGAAACAAAAAGAGCTGTAACAACTGTGTTCATCTATTCACAAGTTTACCTTTAAGCCACTTTTAAGTACTTAATAGTATGAGATGCTAACTGGTGAGATGGCTTTATAAGCTATTCATGGTTGCAACCCTGATTTATTTGCTGTAGAATGCAAAGAGACAGATTTTTTAACAGTGATTAAGTTAGATTAATGGTTCCCACTCAACCATGTGAAAGTATACAAATACTAGAAAAGGTTGCGTTGTGAAATCCTTGACAAACTCAATGCAAATGTCGCATCTAAAACGTATTCTTTAGAAATGACTAATGTCACGTTAGTAAAAAAAACGTTTGCTGGAGTAAAAAACTTTCGGTCCTGGCGAGCAGCCACCAGTGTGGCAGTGCGTGCACCAGCAGCAGGGGAATTTGGTTGAGTGCAGAGGAAGCTGGAGTTCCTCCTCATCACAGTGAGGGGGGAACGGCTGCTGTGAGGATTCTGCCATTTCCCCCTACCCCCCCCCCCCCCCAACTCCCACTCTCTGCAGACAGCTGATGTTTATCTGCTCTGCCCATCTGGGCCTTATGACTAAACATCTGGCAAAGCTGCCAATGAGTATGCTGTGTTTCACAGGAATGACAATAAAGGGCCACTGCTGTCCAACCCCCTTCTATAAAAGATTCAGGGGAGCACTTTATTTTTGGGACGTCTTGGTTAAAGCACAACTGTGTGTTTTTTGCTTTGTTCAGGGGTTGAAATAATAATTTCTGGGTATTATTGCCTGCAAAAAGTAATGGAACCAAAGTAAAAAATACTGTTTTACAAGGTAATTCCGCTTGTATGTCGCCTTTTAGTTAAATAGCAGGTGTCACTCCAACATACTTACCTGCTGAGGCTCACGTTTGAGCAGGTCTGGCAGTTTTTGCCTTTCTATCCGTTTGTAGCTCTATTACAATAGACCACCCTATCTTCGACCCTGTCTTCTTGGCTTTCCCCCCCTCAAACTGAATGTTTTGCAGCGACTGGAAGGCCTTCATCCATTATAGATGTCGTGTTTTAAATGGATGATCTGTGGTGGATGATATAAATATCTCCTTTTTTTGGTTTCCAACAGAATGGGAGAAGCGGCACAAGACAGACTTCGCATGGCACCGTTAGAGCGGGGCATCTTTATTCTTTGATTTGATATCCAACGTCAACGGAAAATAAAGACGCCACGTGACGAGCGGATGGCAAATCTCTCCATAATTCACGAGTTGTGGCAAATCTCTTGGATGCGATGCCGAGATAGTTCCCCCCCCCAAGCAAGATGAAGAAAAAGAGCCATCAGTGGCAGCCAATACATCTCCATCCCCATTAAAATAACTGCAGACCACTGCTGCACAGTATTGGTGTCTGGCAGCTGTTAGTGAGTTGTTGCCCTTTGTGTCCTCTATAACAACACCACAGGAGTCTATATGTGAGCGTACAAAAGCAGCATGAATAAAGTCTGACAGATACTGTATGTGCGATGACTGTGAGTGAGTGAGAGAGCACCGCAGGCCTCTCCCACAGTGGCCATATCATCCACCCCTTTATTAGTCTGGCTCTGTGGATGAAGCCCAGTTCCTGCTGGTCTGTGTAGCTATTCGTCGATTTTCGAGGACACTGCAGTGACTTCCATACATGTGGACAGCCTGAACAAAGCATTATTCCTAACCTTAACCAATAACTAGTTGAAGGGGACATATTATGCAAAATCAACTTTTTTTAAAATCATTTTAATACATATATTTGGGACTCTGGGGGTGTAAAAAAAAGATGACTCACTCACTTTTGTGGTCCGCCTCAGTCTAAGTACAGGAGATAAAACACGCAATTGACGTTGACTTTGCTACGTCACAATGAGACATTCCTGGAATTGTTGTCTCGCGGAGCTCCGCCTTGTCCCTAAAAAACGCGAGATTGCAGACGAGGGCAACAGTATCCGGAAGAGCGAAAGTGTTGCTGAGTGTTCTATTCTTGGCTCCACAGTGCAGCACAGAGTTCTACACAAACTTCCAGCCTCAGAGGATTTACGTGTCCAGTGGATACATTTTATATATGACGGCAATGTGTCGGCTGGAGTCGGCAAATGATGGCTCTTCCAAATGCTAACTGCTGTTAGCTGCCAAGTGACGCTGACGTAGTTTCCTGTGTCTCATTTGCATTTAAAGAGACAGACACTTAAAAAAGCGAGCGTTCTGAACAGGGCTGTTTTGGCAGGGTGATTGAACTGCTGTGGTGCTTCATCCTTACGATATTTTGACCAAAGCATGTCACAGACATGTTCATTAGGACACCAGGGAACTAGGTTCACTTGTAGAAATAGCGTATAATACGAGTCCTTTAACCAATTCCTCAGAAATGACGATGCGCCTCATTAGGACTAGGTTTTGGTTCCCATAAGGACTACTGGTCCTGACAAAGTCAGTGTTTGTGTCCTAAATACAAACACACAAACACTGTAGATGCATCGGGTAGAGAGAATATGACGGGTCGGAGATGCTGGGTGAATATTATTTCTATTATTATCTGAATCCTGTGCTCCTAATTTAGCACCTTTGTGTTTCCCACATTTTTTTTTTTGGGTGAAACACATGAGAGGATTTACATGTGCAGAACAGTGTGTTGCTCTGGAGAATATGGAACAGTGCCAAGCAGCAGCGAATCAGTTATGCTCAAGGCACATAGAAATAATTCATCGCAGTGCTCTGAAAGCATTTTGAGGCAGGGGTGCAACACAGAACAGATTTCCTACGCCGAGTGCTCAGGTCTAGTTGTTATTTCACATTGAACGGAAGAGTTCAGAAAGTAGAAAGGCAACTCTGACCGCCCGGTGCAAACGCGGCGTGCAGTTGGAAACGCGGCGTCAAGAGAGCGTGACGGCGCCGTTTATATCCCACTCACTGACATAAGTGGGGGTTTGTAGGAGCTGCGACAGGAAACAAACACGTATCATCTTCTCTGTCCACGAGATTTGTTGCTCTTCCTGTTGTTTATTCAGCGTTTCAGAAAACTCTCCTCTCTTTTTTTTCAGGACCCTGCTGTGAAGCCCACCGCCTCGCCTCTTCGCTTCCTGCCGGCTTGAAGGAGAACCGCATTTGCACCCAAGTGATTCTGGAGAAAGAGGAGACCTGTTTTGAGAATTCCGTGGACTCGGTCTCGGCTCCCCCCCCCCCCCCCCCCCTGCTTTGTTGACTTACTGCATGCAGCCTCCACTGTAAGGTGCAGCAGCAAAAAGGCACAAAACACAAAGGGTAAAAAAAAAAGAAGAAAGGGTAAGAGATTAAGAGAGCAAGGCAGCATAATTAGTATTACCCAGTTTGTGTCGAAGCTAGAAAACCATGAGAGGTGACTTCTGAAGATGACTGTGCTCTGAAGAATAACACAACTAACCTTCGGGACATTTGCATGCTCATGCCCTTTTACGCGCACGCACACCTCTTTCATTTTCAAAGGGCTTAAATTTGTATTTGGATGCTGATTTAGCCTTTCATTATGACTCTGCGAGGAGGCATTGAGAGAGCGTGGATTGGCTGTTCCCGTCGAGGGCTTTGCTCCAGGGTATTGCTGCTGGCTTGTTATTTCCTGATCGCCTCGGCAGCCAAGCCGAAAATGCCGGGCCACACGCACCTCAATTCAATACGCATCGATGGGGACATATCTCTGGGCGGACTGTTCCCAGTGCACGCGAGAGGGAATGACGGCAAAGCCTGTGGGGAGCTGAAGAAGGAGAAAGGGATCCATAGGCTAGAGGCCATGTTGTTTGCTCTGGATAGAATCAATAATGACAATGAGCTGCTGCCTAATATCACTCTGGGGGCTCGCATCCTGGACACCTGTTCCCGGGACACCCATGCGCTGGAGCAGTCCCTGACTTTTGTTCAGGCGCTGATTGAGAAAGACTCGACCGATGTCAAGTGTCTCAGCGGAGGGCCGCCCATCATCACTAAGCCTGAGAGAGTGGTGGGAGTGATCGGTGCGTCTGCGAGCTCCGTGTCAATCATGGTAGCCAACATTTTGCGTCTCTTCAAGGTCAGTTTCTGCTACAGCATACACTTACTGTCTCTCTGTGTCACAACTGCACTGCAAAACACTGTCATTTTGAACTGAGACTCCCACTGTACACTACTTCATATGGGCAGATCATAAGAAAAGTTTGAAACACAAGGTCGTTGCACACCGGACGCATTGGGAAACAACGACGCACCCTCTCATACACGTCAAGCGCGATGCGATTGATTGCGTTTTGGCAAACAAACACAATCAAGCGATCGACTTCATGTTTGGACTGTACGTCATCGACAACTCTCGTTCTGATACGTTAGCTGGGAATTCCTGGAAAAGGAAGCTCGGATAAATCGACTACGATTAATGGATACAGTCGTAATATCGCACAGGTGAAATTACACGGCTGGGCACGTTAATGGCGTTAACGGCGCCCAAAGTTAACGCATGACGCGTTTCCATGAAAACTGACCGGAAAAAGACACGTGACGTTACTTTAGAGAAGTTCTGCTTTAAAAACAGAGGCACACATACGCAGTACACAGGTGCGCTGGTTATTTGTAACGCTGCTCTTTTCCGTTTAATAAACAGACCGCTCAAATTCAACTGTAGGCTCGCTAACGCAGCTAACTGGGAAAAACGGTGCCTCGACTCCGGTGCCGTGGCACGAAAAAACTGTGTTACTTTAGGGACTCATTTTCACAATCGGCGGTCACGCAAACAGGACATCATGCGCATCTTTTTCTGGTCAGTTGTCATGGAAACGTGCCATGCGTTAGCGGAAAATAATTGCATCGCGGTCTGTCTGTGAACAGAGCAGGAGCCACACAGACCGAATCAAGCGAATCCACTTCACGTTTGGACTGTACGTCATCGACAACAATCGTTTCTGATTGGTCATCTGTGAATTTGTCGGAAAAGGAAGCTCGGGGAATATCGTCCACGATATGAATAAATTAAAAATTACACAGCCGATGTTTATTGTACACATGTAAAAAAATGATATTAACAATCTGCATGGAAAAGAACGTCCGGTGTGCAAGCCAATGTCACCAGAATTCATTCACATTAGGCATGGGGTGGTAAGACATTCTGATGTATGATAATTGAATGATAACACTGAAAACAAGGAGACTGATCACACCAACACAGCAGTGTTGGAGGGGAACAAGTTGTGTTACTCTGCAGCGCACACAACCTGAATGATTCCTGCAGTCTGTTTTTGACGAGTCCTTACAAAAAAAACAGCCGATACCACAGGCGTGGTATGACGAGAACATTTTAGTGGTTTTGATACCATGAATTTTGAATACTGTGGAATACCTACAACCCAGTTATCAGTCCATGTATCTTTTTTTTTTTTTACCTTTTCCTCGCCTCCCGTGCTTAAATCACATTATCTTACGTCACATTTTCACCTGTCCACAAACGTGGGCACCAGTCATTACACCATCATTCTCCTCACTAATGGCGTTAATTTGCGAGGGGTCTTTATATTTTTTTTTTTTTTCCTCCTTCTAATTAATTCAAAGAAGCCTGACACTGTTGAGCTCGCCGCACTGCTGTTGAGCATAGTGTGAGAAAATGAGCTGTATTGTGTTGGCTCACCATAGGCAAAGGTATAAATGAGATCAAGACACATGACAGGACTAGTAATACCTGCTCGGTGCTGTCAAACCAAACTACAGGACGCAACCAAATGAATAAGCATAAGGACTGTGTCAAAACAGCTCGTCTTTTACTTTGTGCTGTCACAATATTTATGCAAGAGTACATGTAGTATAATAGGCTGTGGTTATACGCGCTGTATAATTTAATCCTAGCATTATACATAGTTGCAGGACTCATCATTATCATTTTCATGATATGGAGATACTATAGGATGGCCCAATAATTCAAACCATAATTATGCTTTGAATTGTATTACATTAATGTACATGATTTCCTTTTGCAATTGCATTAAAACTAAAGTTCAATAAATCAAAAAGATGTGTATGAATTGTATAGTATAAAATGAATTTGCACATTTTACATAAACATTGAGAAATGTTTGGCAAAAAGGTTTAAAACCAGATTTAACTGCTTTATTCAACGTTTGTCGAGAGCAGAAGTATATATTTTATAATCGGACGTTCATCATAATAAATATTTATAGTGACTGATGTCTGATCATCCAGTGCAAAGACGCAACCGGGTGAAGTAATTGAGGGATAGAGAGTGTGTACTTGTAAATCAAAAGGGTCATCAAAGAGTAAGCAGATTAATTAAAATGAAAGAATAAAAATGAGTTATATATATTAAATTAAAACCCCTGCAATGAAGTCAAACAGCCTGATTGGTTCACAGGGGAGGTGGTTGTTACAGAGGACGGGTTCATGAGAGGGAAAAGGCTCTGCAGGCTGTTGACTTCTTTTCACTCTGACGACAAAGGCCTTGTATCCTGAGTGAAGAGCTCCGGGTGGACTGTGAGGTTTAATAAGGTAACGAGACCACAGAGCTTTCAAGGGGTCTATCCATTTAGGGTTTTGTATGTTACTTGTTCAAATTAATGTCTGGATTTTTCATTTAATTTGGCCAAGAAGGCTCAGGTAAAACACAAATCAGAGCCAGGATCAGAGCCCTGGGGTACTCCATATTTCACATAAGAATATATTAGTGCAGTGTTTTTGTTGGAAGCCAAATTGGTTTTCCAATTACATAAGTATTGTGATTTAATAGGTATCACAGTAAGGGAAATGCAGATTGATAAGGTTCAAAAAGACTCTTTCTGTACCTTGAGAAGAATACCTCGACATGTAAGAGACTAAGCGACATAGACAAGCCAATCAAACAACAGAAATCTAAGATATTAAGATAGATATGGACTTAATTTTCCACTTTTCCTGTCACCAACTCATTTAGCTTTTAGTGACAGAAAACACAACACCATGCTTGGAGATACCAAGTCACGAAGAATACAATGTGGCCTTTGCTCTGTTCACATTGGCGTAATTTTTTTTAAAATGGCCCAAATCACCTACTGTGCCATTGATACAACAATGTCTCACTTGTCTGGGGTTGACTGACTGCTCAACAGAGGGTCAAACAGTACAATACATCACATCACACAAGCCCAAGTGAAATGTCACAAGTCATCCAGAATAAGTACTGCTGCTACCTTTATCTTTAGATGAATTGTGCGACAAAAGGATAGCATCAGGATCAAGGCATCCATCCATTATCTACTGCTTTATCCTCCACATGAGGGTCACGGAGTCAATCCCAGCTGACATAGGGTGAACGGCAGGGTACAAGAGAGACAAACAACCATTCACACTCACATTTACAACCCATTAACCTGGGTTAGGGTTAGGGTTCCCCAATTCTGAATGTTTTTAGACTGTGTGAGGAAGCTGTAGGTGAGAACCCATGTGCACACTCACAGAACTTGCTAGAAACATTGTGAAGCATCGGATCCTGCAGTGCAGTCGAAGCCTAACTTAGATTCTTCCACGAAGGGCATTGGCCTATATCGTTCAATACCTGGCAAAGAGTTGTGTGAGCGGAGTGCAACTCAGATTCTGTTTGGCCTTTGATGATCCAAAGCCGAGATCTTTTTTTATAGGACAACGGCCTGAAAGGTATCTGTGGGTCTGAACCTCCAGGACTGCTGGTAAATCCTGATGTGGAATTGATAAAAATATTAAAGTAAGCTGCCACTTTACTCCAAGATGGAAACACTTTATTTCAAGAGGAAGTTGCTAAAAAAAAACTCTTTACAAGCCACTTGTGTCGAGAGATAGCTGACACACACTGATATTTGGTACTGACAAAGACGTCTTGAGCAGATGCAACAATACAACCGGAGACTTTATCGATGTCTTTGGTTGGACGTTACAATCCTAAGATCTACTATCTTTCCTTATCTTTCCTTGGATTAAAAGCATGTTTTACTTATCGCGGCACTTCTACAGAGTAACCACGAGCTAATCCCGTGTCGCCGCCTCTGCAGTGGCATCACGTGAAAGGAGAGAATGGCAAAGAACGATTAATGGAGCATGTGCGAATACATGCGTCACGCGTCGGTGGCTATAGCAAGAAGTGTGTTTAGTCTCTACATGTATTAAACACATAATCCCAGCTTTATTTTCTACAGTAAACCATAGTTTGGTCATGGTGATGTTTTAATTTGTAGGAAGTAATTGAATCAAGCCATAACCTGGAAAACAGTTGTTTCACCAGTACACAAGACTATATACAGTTTGCACATGTAAAACTATTATCTAACCTTTATAAGGCTCCAACACGTTTGCAGACATTTTTCATCACATCACTGCGATCTCCAATAATTTCCCAAACCACATTCAAATAACACCTCACAGAATAGACACGAAACGTATCGCAAACAAGGAGAAAAATCTATCACGATAGAAGCAACCTTTTTCTTTTTTTTTCCTCCCAAGCATTGCTCTTTAGGAATTTATTACTGTGGTATTTCAAATAAACTTTAGTAGAGAACTGGGAAGCTTTGAAAGCCTTTAATCCATTTATCTTCTGTTTTTGTACTCGACAAGCAGAGTCTTAGTCATGAATCACACTCACAGAAACAAGAAGCCGCGTAAATATGATTTGTATGGGGGGGGGGGGGGGGGGGGGGGCAGGAGTGGCCCCAGGTGAAAACAATAATAATAGAGGCTTTTATACTTTTAATAGCATTAACACAGCAGGTCACAGGATAATATTGCACACAGATAAGGTAAACCCCTCCGCTTGAATTTCAATTTACTGTATCGCTCCAGATTCATATCGTTCATGGTTTTGGTTGAATTGAGCCCTCGTTTGTTTTATTTCAGGGTTTAATCGGTTGATTAGTTTAGTTGTGATTTTTCGATCCCCGGCTCCTCTAGACCAGGGTGTCCTCAGACCTGGTCCTGGGCACCCACTGCCCTCCATGTTTTAGATGCTTCCCTGCTGATTCAAATGGTCAGCTCATCGGAAAGTGCTGCAGAAGAACTGCTAACGATCCGTTTCCATTTGAATCCGGCGTGTTGGAGTTGGGGGAAACTTTTAAAAACATGCAGTGCAGTGAGTCCCCATCACCAGGATTGAGAAACACAGTACCAGACTACATGGGACACTTTTCCCCCAAGTTGCTCCTGGCAGCAGCTGTAAGAACGACTGTGAATGTAAAACTGTACGGCACATAAATATTGACTATTTACCATGTCTACCATCCACCATCTTCTGTTTTCATTACTTGCATCATAATGCTATTTCACCTGATTGCATTGCTTGATTTTTGTGTAATGACCCTGATGTTTTGTTCGCACGTGATTGTTATTTTTGTGGTAAAATCAATTTGATTTTTAATTCCAGCAACGTTGCCAGACAATGTAAAACTACAGCAGGAAAATGTGCCCATAATTTATCTCAGGCCTCGAGCGCCATTAAAATGCAGACTAGGGGAGTGTTATAGTGTGGTGGTCACTTAGTTGGCCAAGTTTTAATTCCCCCCCCCCCCCCCCCAGCTCAGGCGGAAATGCTTGAACATCTTGTGGCTTATAGGAACGAAATTATGCTCATTCCCTGGCAGTTGCCCAAAGGCATTGTGGGAAATATAGGTAATTACTCACTGCAGTAGGAAAAGACGAGTCGTCTTGAGGAAGAGAGGTTACACTCAAAGACAATTCATTCAATATCGATGGGAGACACAGACATACACTCATGGTATCTAACGATAACAATGGAGATTCTTTGCTTTCGCCGTGTGTAATGATGATCACAGTGGCCTTTTGCCTTTGAATAAATGCAACGCAAATTTCCCACTGTGGAAAAGCAGTTCCAGCACAAACCACTCTGTTGCAATTAAACCCCAATCATCTGCACTTGCTGTAAGGATAGCGGCTAAGTAAAGGATGGACTCTCTCACGTGGCGTTGCTCGGAGGATTCTTGTTATTTTCCCCATCATTAAAGTCACATAAAGCCATAAGCAGGACTCCCTTGAGTGGCAGGGAGGATTTCACTACCTGCCACTTCCCTCTAATGACCACAGAAGTCAGGGTCGGCTTCCTTCAACATTTCAACCCATTTCTTTTTCTCAGCCGAGCTGAGTTGGGTTGAAGCTAAACTGATGACGAGGAGGTTTTTTGTTGTTGTTGTTGTTGTTGTATATGCCGTTTCCTAATTAGCGTGTGAACCATTTTTTTTTTTTTTTTTGCATTGTGGCTTCATGTTTACTGGATGGTTGTGATTCTTTGTTCTTTGCAATTTCCTGTATGCTTTGCCTTATCAAATTTTAACATTTGTTTTGACGACAAGCATGCAAATTGGACACAGTGTGCCGTCATATATATATATATATACGTGTCGAAAAACACCATTACCATAATTTTGGAACCAATACTGCTCGCAGTCCTCGTGAGACAAGAACCTGTTTTCTGACTATAATGTAATTGGATTCATGTTTGCAATTGTCAGCTCCTTACTCTGAGCTTTTCCTTATCGTCTTTACAGTTTTTAGAGCGAGACTGCGGGCAAAGTGTTTGCTCAGCACTTCAGAGCAGGCAAGATTCCATCCCCATGGTGTGTCATGAATATTTTACTATATTGTTACGTAATTTACGCTCTGGGATTGAGGTTGAAAGCTCCCTCGCTGCAATCCCTCATCGCTGGTCCAGCTCTCGGTCCGTTTTCATCCGTGGGGGGTTTTATGCTGCCATATAAGCAGGAGCAAAGAGCACCCGCACTTGAGGTAATTAGCGGTCGGTTGCTTATGATACTCGGGACGGGGCAGAGTGTAATTAAAGTCACAGGCTTTTGATTGCGTCGCGTGCACGCATCACTGTGAGCACGGCTTTACCGACTGGCATGAGGGATATTACTGCAGCAGTCGGCAAACTGCAGGAGCATGCACTGAGTTTTAGGTATTGGAGCTGACTTGCTGAGACAATCATAAGCTCCCAGACAAAGAGGCACGGGCAGCTTCCGCACACAGCAGCTCTCTAAATTAGGTACAAGCAGGCACAGTCAGTCTGGAGGACTAAGTCTTCCCTCGGTGGAGGAGTGAGCTTGAAACTGTGGAGACAGGTGGAGTGAGGGAGGAGAGCAGCGATGGTAGCCGAGCAGAAAGACGGAGGGTTAACTAGTTGCCTGTTGTGCTGTCTGTGAAACAGAGACCTTGTATCTGCCTTTCTCTTCCCTCATTAGAGACAGATGCAGAGGCCCTCAAGCACAATGCCTTACTCCCCCTCAGCTTTTCACAGTGTTGTGCCAGAGCTCTTATTGGATTATCCCATCAGCCTACAGTGAAGATGGACTGAAAGCTTTAGAGGCTTTCAAAAAATATGCACACAGCTGCATTTTGCTTGCACTTGATAATGGTCAATCTATTCATCTGGCTTTAAAAGGTATCACTTTCTATCACCATCACTGAATAAAAAAAACACACGCGGCACCATCAGTATAATGTGCCATATGTTGCTTTCATTTAAAGCGAATTTGACAAAAGCGCCCGACACGTTGTGCAATGTCAAAACTCCATTGATCGGTTTTTGTTAAGACCGTGACTTGGTTTGTAGACGTAAAACAAAGTTGTTTTACTTATGCTTATTTGCACATCCCACAATCAAAGGCCCCATTCAGACCTGGTATTAGCATGTGCCCTGAGAGATTCCAACACAAGTGGTTCCAACTGTTCATCGGGCTTCATGATTGTTAACTAGTCTACATGCATGTTGTGTGTCTGTTGTCAATGGGTTTGTGTGGCGCGTTGCATTACAACGCCAGCGTCAGGTAGGGAGAAGTTAAAAAGAGTGAATCAAAGCACGACTCACGCTGCTTTAACATTGAACACATTATGAGATTTTTAATGAGCGAAAAAGTGAATCGTGTGTGGTTCAGTGTGAATATTATTAACTGCATGGCCCTGAGGAGTATAAATAACATTAAGTTGACAATTGGAGGTCTCGAATGCATGTTTTTGCATTTGGTGCATTCAGACACATAGTTAGCACTGCCTGCGCTGAATACTAACACCACGTCTGAACGAGGTCATCGAGAAACACTAGCAGTCATTGTTATCGTTTCTGGTGAAGTCCTTTTTCAGTCCTAGTTTTAGACTCTAATGTATGGGGACATAATGAGGCTTCATTTATTCAGCGCTTTATCCTCCACATGATGGTCGCAGGGACGCTGGAGCCCAGCTGACACGGGACGAAAAGGCCGTGGGCAGGTCAACGGTCCATCGTAGGGCCAACATATAGAGACACACAACCATTCACTCTCACATTCACACTTCTGTGTCTATGGGAGGAAACCAAGATAACATCTTATCTGACAAAATGATCCACAGCTTGGTATTTCAAATTTGACCCCCAACATAAAAAAAATGGTGTACTGAAATGTCCAAGGAGGAGCATATTTTGTAGTAATTGCTAAACATTCAGGTGAGAATTCATTCCCCACTATGTATAATACGGCTGACTAGGGCTGGGCGATATATCGAAAATGTTATCGAAATTTACGCCGATAATCGACGTAATTTTGCCGTTATCAATACATTCAATAATTTAAAAAAATAAAAAATAAAAGTTTGTTTGTTGTTTTATGTTGGCGAAAATGGATGAAAATTGGCACGCAAATCAGAACTGGTGAAAAATTTTATTAAATAAACATAAAAGTGGTATGAAATGGTTCCATAGGGCCCCCAGAGGTGAAACTAAGTTGCACAGAATTTCACAAAATTTGGTGTCACGGCTGGGCGATATATCGAAAAATGTATCGTTACCAGAATTTACGACGATAATCAACGTCATTTTGCCATTATCGATACATTCGATAATTTAAAAAAAAGTATCTTCATGTCCCTTCGATGTTCGGACACTTATATCAGGCAAATGGTCAATTAAGCAAATTAGGCGATGACGTCATTTTGCAACTTCGAACTTATCGTTCATTCGTCGTTATCGAGGTGAGCTGCTCAATATATTGTGATATTGATTTGAGGCTATATCGCCCAGCCCTACGGCTGACTTGTTAGTGCTTCATCACAGCTGGGCAGCGCTCCCAAGGTGTGTCCCGTCACCGTCACAGAGTCTCAACACTCTGGAACAGGGCGGTTATTGAGGAGCGAGAGAGAGAGAAGTCTAACTCTGGAGTGATCCCGACTGAGCTCACTCCCATTCTGTGCAAAGTGTAATTTGGTGCACAGTGTGCTACATTAGTTCATTCAGGCAGCACAGTTTCTGAGACCAGCCCAAACCCATGCCCAGCAAATCCCATGTCGGTGCTGAAGTCCACACTCCTACACAGTCAATGCAAACAAACAGGGAAGCGAATCAAATAAATGTCGTAAGAAAACAAGCAACTGTTTTCAGTCCGTTCACAGACCAGCAGGCTTTCTGCAGTTTTATATATGGCCCCTCAACTGGACTTTTACAACCGAGCACACCAAATCCATGACGCCGTGTCTCTCAAGCCCAGATTGCAGTTGTCTCCCCGTCCATCACGCTCTCTCGCTACAGAGGAGAGGCTCCTTTAGTTCGGGATTAGTTCTGACTCGCCTCACTTTGACCACCCAAGCCTGAGTGGTCGATTCCCAGGAGGGTCACGAGGAAGGATCTGCCCAGAGCCGTGGCTTCTCGCTTCTTGCTGCTATTGTATTCCCCCCTTTCTCCTGCTGTTTGCAAATCCCTCTGTCTGCAAGACAAAACTACTGCTGGTAATCACCAAGCAGAGTCGCAAAAAACGCAAGAGTAGCTGTCCCCCCCAGTGCATTCTCCTTCTCAATATGTTACGTTTCACTCAAATTAATTTCTGGCATTTAATTAGTGTGCACTAACAGGCCTATGGAGAAAACGCTGGCGGGAGGGGAACATGTCTTTTCTTTTTCAAGTGCTGAACATTACTGTGAAATTCTCAAAGCCAAGTGGCACAGCGAAGAGCACTTCAATATCAACCAGGTTTGTTTTTTTTCCTTTCCCCATTATTATTCTTCTCCCGTGGCTTTGCAGTCATTTTTCGTTGGGTTAAAATGCAAAAGATCTCTGGAAACTTCGCATGGAGGCCAGGTGTGGTGCATGGACCAGTGCGATGGCATTATGGCTCAATAGCGCCCAAAGTTGCTTAATTTTTGACGAAACTTGCTTTTAGCAAACAGGAAGTCGGCCATGTTGGATTTGGCGTCCATCCTGGACGATTTGCACTCTTCGTAAATTAACTAACTCGTCTGATCACATTTATCGTACCAACATAAAAAAAACGTGAGTTTGTACTATTCAAAAGGGCGTGGCCCCGGCAACCATTGGAATTTAGGCGAATTTCGACCATTCGCCACAAAACAGGAAGTGGGACACAAGAGACCGATCCCGAGCGCATGTACGAACATTAACGTGATCGAACACAAAGTCAGCCATTTTTAATTTTGCCGTCAAGTGCCCTGGACCTCGACCGTACATTGACCGATCTGTTCCTTAATAAAGGTGAAGTGAATTGACTGTTTTTTCTCTTCACTCACCAAGTTACGTAGGGCGGACGCGAGGTTCCCCCTCCACGACTGCGAGTCCTAGTTATTTATTATTTTCTGGCAGCATCTGTATATAAAACACACAAGCAACAAAAGGACAATTTAAAGCGGAACTAGACCGGAAGTTCCTATTATCGCTGTTTTTTTTGGTGTGTATCTGCGTCATTACCTTGTTTATGAAGCCCTGACGGTTCGAAACAAACAGTTCAGCCACTGCTGAGAACGTTGTGTTTTATTGTAATCTCGGGGCTCAACGAGATCACTGAAAATCCCGTAATAGTTACGTAAGCAGCGGTTCTCCTGAACAACCGATCGTCCTGCTCCGGGCACTAGTCCGGGCACATCCGGTTGCGTACATTGAACCGCAGAAGAAGAATAACGTCCGTTGTGGAGGTGTTTCACGAGCAACAGTGTCTTCTGACTCTGGGTCTGACTCCGGTTTAAAGTCATAAAGGGACTGCGGCGGGGAGTCGTGAAGAAGCTATTTTTAAACACTGTTAAAACAATGTTTTGATAATGAGGAGCAGTGCATCCGCCGTTCCAGAGGGGGGCGCTGCGCTTCTGAGAACGGATGTGCTGGATAGTACTGGCCAATCACAAGACTCTGTCTTCTGGGGATGAAAGTTCACTCTGAAATCTCGCAGCGAAAAAACACCGTCAGAAAAGAGGATTTCTATCGGCTCGTTTACAGCAACTAGGCGGTTTTTGACCATAAAAACAAGTTAATATATGTAAGTAGACCTCCATAACTAACATTTATGTGCAACAGGACCACTCTATGTCACCTTTAATACATTTTTGCCACTGTAAAGTTGCCCAAAACTCTTAAAGGATTGTTCCGTCAGCCTAATTCCAGCCAATACACTCAGTCAGGCCAGCAGCAGGGACAAAAAGAGAAGGTTCGGCCTTCAGGCGAAGCAGCTTGAACATCATCAAGTCTTCCGGAACACGAGACAATACTGAGGCAGGTCCCATGGGAGTCTGTGCTGTCTGGTCAGAGGCAGTTCAAGCTACAATTTCTGAAGAGTGGGGCAAAAATGCTCATACCAAGATGTTGATATTGCTGTACACCCATATTCAGTATCTTAGCTTCTCATTTTAAACAGAATAATGTTTTGTGCCTGGAGCTAAGTCTACAGGTCAGTTTTGCAGATATTTAGTCATAAACAGCTATATGTTTGCATATGTACTGCTAAGTATTGGTCAATAAATCTGATAACTATCTGATAAATGAAGTCATTTAGTATCATACCCACTTTCATTGTCATGATGCAATTTTACTTACATCATTTTAGTTGTTGTTTTATTTTATTGAAGACCAGAAATGTGCCTATTAAATAAACACATAAATAAATAAAGAACCATTGAGCATGAGCTACATTTTACTTTAGGTGACATTTAATTAAAATATTGTGCAGATATGTGTTTTTCATGAAGAGAACATTAACTCTGTGTGCATTTTAGCTCCAGATTGGACAGCACCGGTGTGCGAGGTTTCTATTAATGATTTTCTACATTTATTCCATTCATTTTTCTCTCCAGAAATCGTTGTAATTGATCCACCTCATCTCACCCAAAACATGCTCCAGAGATAGAATTTAGCACTTTTTTTTTCTTCAAATGTGTTAATTCAGTCGATTCATTGATTTGCCTGAGAATAGTTGCTTCCGTTTAATTTTGAAAAAAAATAAAAATAAATCAATGCTGTTTTTGCTATTACAAAATATTGATTTTTCGAAAATTGAGTTGACACAAAACAGCATTATTGAAATGGTGCGACTGTGAGTGAGAGTATTTATATATATACAGCATATGCTAACAAGCACACATGAGATGAGGAAAAATTACCCTCAAGTGGCCATACATTATTCATTTCTTCCTGCTTTTTTGCACGCCATTTGCTCTCACTCTAGTATACATTTCTCATGATCTCACACCAGCTGGGGTTATTTATTTTTTTTATTTTTTGTTCCATTATAACACCCTTGAGGACTCCCACTTGTCTGTATATGAGCTCACGTCTTTATCCAGTGTTCAATGAGACGAACTGCAAATATAGAGACCAAAAACAAGCCTTCGGAAATCTCTCCAATTAAAAAAAAAATCTATTCGATGTAATATATTCTCATTACAGGCTAATTATTAGCTCTAGTTTCCCCACTCTGTAAAAACACGATCGGTTACCACCACATCATCTTGTTTATTTAATCTGCAATCGATAATTATCATGACTTAAGGAGCTTCCGTTACAAGCACACACACAGACAAATTAACAAGCAGTAATTGTGTCATGTTTACCTCTATATCGTTTACAAAATTACTTTCAACTCATGCGTTTCAATTTGAGCGAGGTAACATTCGGTGTCACCGGCGTGCCTCGTCCCGTCTTTTCCATCCTCGAGCTCTTCCTGTGCAAATCAAACACGCCGTTATTTCAGTCGCCAGCCTGACTTTCACACGCTGAGGTGACTTGATTAGAGACTACAGGCTTCTTTTTGAACAGCGACGCAGAGAAACGTCTACCAGTATATCCTTCACGTGAGCCGCTCAGAGACCGTTCTATAAATTGTAGCATCTGCATGCGACGTCCCTAAGGCGACGCCAGTGAATAATAGCTGTGGTAAACAACCTGTGTTTGACTCTTCCACCTCGGAACGGCATGAATCCCTGCGTGAATCATCAGTCACCCACCCACCACCCAAAAATAATTGCCAAAGTTCTTGTTGTAAAACAGAATAATATAGTACAATTAAATCTGTGGGCAGTTTGAATGATTAAAATAGATCATGTAAAGTATAATTGACCCATATTTAGTACAGACAACACCTGGATTAGGATGATAATAAATAAAACAAAACAATAATAGTCGTCTTTCATTAAAGCCGCATATAGCCCGAGTCTTTTTTTGAAACCTTGTAGCGTTTTGTTTTATCCTGAGGTGCTTTGTATACATCCTTGCTATCTCTACTATCTCATATATTATGATTTGTTACGGTTTAACATGCTGTTTGCCCTCCGATGTAACATACACACATGCAATATCTTGCCAGTCATCTAATCCAGCTTTAGCTGCACCTCATCCTCAGAATTGTCAGTGTATTTTTATGCATGATGCTCTCGTCATTATCAGTAAAAAAAAAATCTGCTTGTGCTGATTATATATGGGGTTGTTATTGTACTCTATAATAATTTATGTTGCATGTACATGTGTGAGTGTGGGTCTGTGGTGCGGGTATTACTAGGTTGTGTTTACACACTCACATTATGGTGACTTATTGTAGGTCCCCATAATGTAAATGACTACATGTTAAGGTGAAGACATGTTATAAGGTTAGGTTACGGTAAGGTAAAGTAAAAGGCCAGTCGTAATTATGGCTAAGGTCATGAGTACGTCTCCAGGAAATGATTCTAAATCAATACAATGTCCTCTGAAGTCATGGAAACCAGAGTGCAGGTGTGTGTTCTTGTGTTTGATACCTCTTAAGGACCTTTTCTGGCATGAACACTGACCCTGTCAGGACCGGTCGTCCTCATGGAGACTAAACCTGGTTAAGTTTGGGGGCAAGATTTGAATTGTGATTACAGTTAGGGGTAATGCTTTGACCTCACTTGACCTCACTGATAATCCTTTAAAGGAGTCATATTATACCCTATTTCTCCAAGTTAACCTAGTTCCCTGGTGTCCTAATGAACATGTCTGTGACATGCTTTGGTCAAAATACCATAAGGATGAAGCACCACAGCAGTTCAATCACCCTGCCAAAACAGCCCTGTTCAGAACGCTCTGTTTAGTAGTATCTCTTTAGGTTCACCTTAAAAAAAAAGTGAAACGAAACTTAAGGAACACGAAATGACATCAGTCACAGAGGCTACTGGGAGCTAACAGCAGTTAGCGTTTGGAAAAGTGATCATTTGCAGGCTCTAGCAGGCACATTGCCGTCATATATAACATGTATCCACTGGACAGATAAATCCCCTGAGGCTGGAAGTTTGTGTAGAACTCTGCGCTGCACTGTGGAGCCAAGAATAGAACTTTTCGCAGACTTCCGGTTTTTGGATACCGTTAGCCCTCGCCAGCACTCTCGCGTGTTTTATGGACAAAGCGGAGCTCCGCGAGACAACAATTCCAGGAATTTAGCGCATTATGACGTCCCAATGAGCGTGGAAGTCAACATCGTGTGTTTTATCTCCTGTACTCAGACTGAGGAGGACCACAAAAACAGGAGTGAGTCATCTTTTTTCACACCTTGTCGACCTCCAGAGTCCCAAATATAAGGATTTAAATGATTAAAAAGTTGAATTTGCATAATATGTACCCTTTAAAGGATAGCTGTGCGATCCTGTGTGTGTGTGTGTGTGAGGCAGTTTTACTGGGTGAAACTGCAGCGCTCTCCCATCTCAAGCTCATTTTAGTGTTTTCATATAACATGATATCGTCTCAGAGTGGAAATCACCGCTCTGTTGGACTCCTCAGTGAAATCCTATAAACCGAGATATGACCTACAGCCTCAGTGGGTTTGTGAGGCACTGGCAGCTCACAACACTGATATGTGGTAAATGAAAACATCAAGAGTGACACTTAAAAAACGAATAAACACCGTCGCCGTCCTAATTTTGCTATGCACAACTTTCTAGATCACATAGATGATTCACTACTCTTATTATTGCCCCTTCAGGTCTTTTGTTTGACCACAGATTTACTGTCTTGTGCGCGTGTCTTCAATGACAACTGCAAAGTCAACAGTACAGATGGTAAATCTGTAAGATCCACACTGACCCCAGGTATCGGAGCATGAACATTACTTAAAGCCCGAGCAGTATCGACATGGAGACGGATACACTGAGCGGATGGACTTGTTCCAGTGTCCTTCAGACGTGTTGTTTCATTAGATCTGAATGATCGGGCAGTTTCGCGTGTGAGAGATCAATATCTGTGAAATTGTGGATTAAAATTTCTATTCATTCTGTTATTGATACGTTGGGAACGTGTATTGGTGATATATCGTGAGTTGAATCTCTATGGTGCCAAAGAGCCGCAGCAGAAAAGTGACCTCACTTTGTCTTTGTTAAGCGTGAATCACAAGAGCACTTTGCACTAATTTGTGTCTTGTTCTGCTTGGTGTTTTTTTCGTCTCCTCCACTAAAAAGATTTTTATACATTATAGTATGTGATGCACGCAAAAATTCAATCCTCCTAAAGTGAGAGCTCTCACAGCATTAGTGGAATTAGTCCTTCATTTAGGCAACGCAGTATAGCCAGGAGGGAGTTCAGCTAATTATAATCAATTAATGAAAACGGATAATTATGCCCAATGTGAAGGTGAAACTTAGTTTTACGCAAAAAAGGTTTTACTTTTAGAGGAAATTCATGTATTTCCATATGTAAGTATATTAGCTGCACAGATTGACAGTCAAAGCTGAACCAGGACAGTAATGGTGCTTTTACACTATACTATTCCAGCACTACACGGCTCAACTCCATGCAGTTTGGGCACCAGGCACAGTAGTTTTTCACTACTATAGAACCTTTAGTACCTCATAGCACGGCTTGCACAACACTGCTGTGAAGTTATTTTATACGCAAATACATGAACTTGTGACGAGCAAAAGAAAGCTAGTTGTTTTCAGTGTAACAGCGTGTCCCATATTATGCAAAATCAACTTTTTAAATCATTTTAATACTTATATTTGGGACTCTGGAGGCTCAACCAGTCCCAAAGTGTGAAAAAAAGATGACTCACTCATTTTTTTGTGGTCCTCCTCAGTCTAAGTACAGGAGATAAAACACGCCATGTTGACTTCCGCACTCATTGGGACGTCACAATGCGCTAAACTCCTGGAATTGTTGTCACTCGGAGCTTCGCTTTGTCTGTAAAACACGCAAGGGTGCTGGCGAGGGCAACGGCAAGTCTGCAAAAAGTCCTATTCTCGGCTCCACAGTGCAGCACAGAGTTCTACACAAACTTCCAGCCTCAGAGGATTTATATGTCCAGTGGATATGGCAATGTGCCTGATAGAGCCTGCAAATGATCAAACGCTAAAGGCTGTTAGCTCCCAGTAGCCTCTGTGGCTGATGGAATTACCTGTCCCTTAAGTTTCATTTGACTAATGGAAAAGCAAACAAAAAACAGGTAGCGTTGAGCCGTGTTGTGCTACAACTGTTCACTGTAAAAGCTCCGCATTAATGATCTTCTGAAGTCCTCAATTGATTTATGCAATTAGCTGCAGTTTGTACCGTTCAAAAAAAAAAAAAAAAAAGGTTTTTAATGACAAAAACAGTCATTATAGTGCACCAGAAAATGCATGCTGCCCGCTTCTCATCTTCTAACAGCGTGTGTCTCCTCAAAAACAGATTACCTGTGCAGACAGTGACACTCTCGTGTAAAAGCCATTACCATCGACTCGGTGAATACATTACCTGCCAGTGTTCTGTTCTCACAGTTAATCAACTGGTCAGTGTTAATGGAGGCATGAGATCCTGACATAGACACCTTTGGTTATTGTGCAGCCGCAGCACAGAGTGCTCCCCCCCCCCCCCCCACCTGCTCTGTTCAATGTTTTAAAAGCACAAAAGCAACCTCTGGTCCAGGCAAAATGATGTTAATACTGTGTCGACAGGAAAAATGATGTGAAAAGTAGCTTCTGCCACAAGCCCCTGAATCATTTAGGAAGAGCTCAACATTTTTAATGAGTAAACAACGTGATGTGGCAGACTAAACTGTTTTATTGAATTCTCTGCACATGAATAACACCCGCTTCATGCATGAGCAGATTCCCGGTAATTTAATGTCACACCGGGACAAATAAATGACATGGACCGCAAGTTACATAGAGGAACAGAATTTAAAAAAAAAAACACTCCTTTGATCTCCATGCAACAACAACACGAGACAATAATGAGATGTATCCACTGGGTTTTTAACATTAAAAAAACAACACCTTTCCTGAGATAATTCCTGCTCACTGAGAACAATCTATAAACCCCCACTTCATTTATTGAAGACTCGTAAAGGCAAATAAGGCTTCACGGAAAACCACTGTGGATTATCCGGAATTACTAGAAATCACCAGCACTCCATAAACAGAAGTTCATTTCTGTTTCAGATATTGTTATTGTTGTTGCATTTCACAATTACCTAAGGAAATGTGGGTTTTTTGCCAGTGTGGAACTCAATCACAGCGTGCTCTGTATGTCCCTGCGGTCTATGCTGTGGTGTAGTTTCCTCCCCGCTCATACGCTCTCTCGAAAGAAGTGATGCTGTCTTCTGATGTTGTTTCTGTGGTACTTTGGTAAAGCCTGGTCCACACTAGAGCATAATTATTGGCCAGATCTTGATCCTGATCGGACCCTTTTTCGACAATCATATGTGCTTTTTAGGCTGATTTGAACCAAATTATCGGATGCATCACAGTCTTCCAGATTTCGAAATTGTTAGCATTAAACATGTTTGGTATTTATGACTGAACAGCGATTGGATCGAATCCAGCAATAACCAATGAGAGCGAGTTGACCGGGAAACGGATATTGTGCACTTTTGTTTTGAACAGTAACTAAAACAAGCCAAGTTGATTCCCGTCTTCTCAGCCATGACTTCATCCACATTTTTTTTTTGCATTTCTCAGCACAAAACATCTTGCACACACAACAGCTATTAATTGACGACACCAACAGCTCGCTCTATGTCTGTTTAGTCACATTAAAAACATCAGCGATGTTTAGTTATGTGTAATATACGGTATCTGTCTTTTAAGGTGGCATTTCTAATTCAGATTGCATCCACAAAACTAAATTGGAGCTGCACGGTGAAGGAAACAGCAGCAGCTGTGATCGAACACACGGGCAACATAGTCAGGCAGTTATTCAGGGAGCACTTGACTGCTGTTGGCAGAGCATGCATTTTCAATATTGGATCATCGCATTTGCAAGAAGCCAAAATTGTGTTTGTTATTGTATGTTCAGGTTGATATTTTAAAAGTAGCATCCACTAGTCATGAGGAGCTGTTGTTGTAAACCCAACTACAGTGTGCAGAGATGGTTTTCAGCAAAAGTACTGACTGTTGTAAATACTTTAAACCCACTGTCAGTCTTTGTGAAAGCAAAGCTTCTTATTTCCTAGGTCCTAAATTCCAAAGATCAGGTGAAAGGCCTGGTTTGCTTACACGCCGAGAAGTTAACCTTCTATTGGCGTCAGTGTCAAAGCACGCGCAGGAATGACCAGATCGAAACACTCGGGCGATAAGTCTGCACTCTGCTCACAGACGTTTGCGAGACACGGCTTGATTTTGAGCAGGAGAAACTGTGGCACATTCAGCCCACTCGGTTTTTCCTCATAACCGCTGCACACTGCATGTGTTATTGCTGCTTTCACCACCCCACTTCCCTTTTCTGCAAGTTAAGCTGGAAAAAGGAGTAATAAAATATTTAAAAACTAAGCTATTGTGGTTTGCAGAGTAATGCCTTAATTCCCACTCAGAAGTTGCACATGCAGGCGTAAGGCTGACCTTGATGAAATTCGTGATAAAATAACACAACTTGAGGCGAGAGACATGGAGGAGAATGTAAACGAGCTGAGACTTAGTTAAGATCGATTGACTCGGGTAACTTGAGCCAAGCCAATGAGAGCGGGCTGTCTGCCACTTGTTTACACTAGTTTCAGCTGCCGAGTCCACGCTGCCAAAAGGTTCCACTGAAGATGTCTCCGAAGGATGGGTTCTAATTAGATTAAGCAATCTCTGTAAATGAAATCATTTGCAATGCCTATTGTGCACCACAGCACAGTGAGATATCAACAGTTTAAAACTGTTTTAATGCAGACACACAGCAGCCAAAGCTCTGTGTCCAAACCATTCAGGTTGATAAAAAGCAGAAAGTCAATGCGTTCCCATTCAGCTCCACTACTGTCCTTTAACCAGACAACTGTCCTTGTCTCAGTATGAAGTCTGCTTCTGTTATGCTAGGTGGTCCCACTTTCATCGTGGTTTTAGTTGTTAGGATTCTGAGCACCGTTCAGAGTCTCCCTACCATCCACGAATGTTAAAATATTGAATTCTTGAAGCTGGGGAAGCATAAACTCTCCATGTTCTTCTCTGTGTTGTCTTCTTGCTCTTGTTCATGTGTATTGGCTTCTTCTATAGCTTTCGGTTCATAGCTCAGGGGAGTCTGACTTTGAGAAATTTAAGTATATATACATAATATTTGCCATGTAAATGTACCGAGGGTCCGCACACCAGTTGTTGCCCCCCCAAAAAATCACCTCTTCATTTAGCCTCAAGCCCCTCTTTAAAGTCCACTGTATAACATTTAGGTGCGTATATTGGCGGAAATTTAATGTGCCACCAAAGTGCCTTTGTAAAAAGCAAAATCCCATTGAAATAAAAATTGCTTAAAGGAATTCTCCACCGATTTGCATTTAGCTTTGTATTAGTAGAATAGGGGTAGTATTTTTGAAAAATTGTGCTTCCCAACCTTAGTTTCCCCTGAGTAGAGAAATATCATTCTTTTTTTCCAGTTACGTGCACACCAGTGATACTTGGTCCAAGCCTTGAAACTGCAACGCTAATTCTGCACTTTTTATACCCATTCCCAGAATGAAAACAGTGTCCACGATCTTTGCTCATAGGAAGTGTCTCAACTCAGGGGAAACTGAGGTTGGGAAGCACCATTTTTCAAAAATACTACCCCTGGTGTAGCAATACAAAGCTCAATGCAAATGAAGTATTCCTTTAAGTACTTGGAATAAGCATTTTATATGTACTTTATGCAAGGGACATTTACTGAGGCTGCCATAATATGGTGTCGCCATGTTTCTACAGCGGCCTGAAAGGTTGTGCGTTTGGAATTTTAAGAATGGCTCTGCTCACAAAAATCAACAAAAAAGCAGAAGAAGAAGAAGCAAATGTCTACATTGAACCGCAGAAGAAGAATAACGTCCGTTGTGGAGGTGTTTCACGAGCAACAGTGTCTTCTGACTCTGGGTCTGACTCCGGTTTAAAGTCATAAAAGGGACTGAGGCGGGGAGTCGTGACGAAGCTATTTTTAAACACTGTTAAAACAATGTTTTGATAATGAGGAGCAGTGCATCCACCGTTCCAGAGGGGGGCGCTGGCGCTTCTGAGAACGGATGTGCTGGATAGTACTGGCCAATCACAAGACTCTGTCTTCTGGGGGTGAAAGTTCACTCTGAAATCTGGCAGCAGAAAAACACCGTCAGAAGAGAGGATTTCTATCGGCTCGTTTACAGAAACTAGGAGGTTTTTGACCATAAAAACAAGTTAATATATGTAAGTAGACCTCCATAACTAACATTTATGTGCAACAGGACCACTCTATGTGACCTTTAATACAAAGAGAAAGCAGCAGCAGCTGGTGTGTGGACTCTTTTTGTCTTTTATAGTCAATCCTGTCCAGCACCCATTCTTTATTTAATTGTGACATGTGTGAACACTTTCAAATCACTCCAGCATCACGTGTGCTTATGATGATAATGCAAGTGTTTTACAACTGTGTTATGTTCTACTTACTAGTAGTTTGAATTTAGGAAATCTTCTTTTACGTCTTATATTCTTTTTTATGGTCATCTTTTTTTTTTTTCCTTTTTAATTTAAGAAGAACTTTTTAATAGCTTTATAAGAGACAATTAAGTTGTCCTCGGGGATTTTCAGAGGAGAGTCAAATCACATAAGGGCATTTAGACACTTAGCCTAGATTTTAGAGTTTGTGCAGGACGAGGCATGCTCCACATATATAAAGTTGTGGAGAAACTTTGGGCAGCGAGCTTTCAATAATACTGGAATGTTTTCAGCCTAAAACTTACTTTTTTATATATATATACACCAATCTGATTTTGGTCATTCTATGCACATCCGATGGGGTACAGCCAAAGCACACAGATCAATAGTGCAGTCAAAGGCTTTAAAAGCTGGCAGGATGAATAGATGGCAGAGAGCTTTGAATTATTCAGTGGTGCTGTGAATTTGTCAGACTGTTTTGCGCTGACCGGAGAGTTTATGCTGCCACGTTCTAAACAGCAAGGATGGAGATGTAAAATATCAGACCCTTCACTAATCAGAACTTTTCATGTGTGACGTTGCAACTTGGGAAAAAAAAAAAATCCCAGCGGACGACAAGTACGATCAGGGTTGTCAGCATTGTTTGTGATAAACGGGATGATTGTGTCTCGTATGCAAAACAGCCCTGTGGCCTAAACTGCACTTAAGTCATATTTGTCCCACTAATGAGACACATCAGGAAAACGTGCCACCAAACAACAAGCAGGTCCCAGGACTCATTAGTAGATGCTGTCTTTTCTTATGTTCAAACATGGTTTGGCATATGGATAAGTCTACATACTGCAATCAGTGATTTATCTGACAATAGGCTCTGTGAAGCAATACTATCAGACCTGAATGAGGGAGCCAGACCCTACAGGGACTGGCTGTTGTTCAACAAGTGTTCATCCCGTTAAACTGCTGGAACTGATTCTGAAACTTTCATACTGATTGACAGTCTTGACAGCACACTTCATGTAATGGTGTCTGCACTGCACAAGGCACCTGAAGTCGGCATTAAAATGAGATCGTGAATGTTGTCGAGGTCATGACAGAACAGCACGATGCAGGAATCCTTGTGGTTCCTGCAAACAACAGGAGGAACAGGAGTAGACCGAGTCTGCTTTATATTCTCGACAAACGCTGTGCAACATTTGGGACTTTTGCTTATGAGCTGCTCACTGGTGGATGGTAGTTGAATATTGATTATGATTACTGAATACATAAGATAAAAATCTTATAATCACTACAATACATACATACAGACTTTTAAGTTGTCCTTAGGGATTTTCAGAGGAGAGTCAAACCACGTAAGGACATTTAGATACTGTAAAATCCGAAGTACAAACATGACAACTCAAAACATGACAACCAACCGTCTGATCATCATCGTGATCTTTACCAGGGGAAGTAATAACAAGATCCTTTTAAATCCACATAATTAACAGTGGATTGACTGTTTGTTTTTAATGATCTGAACAATGAGTGGACATCACAGAAATGAGCTCTGCAGTATCAGAGTCGAGACTCGGCCGGAGCTCAGGGAAACCAGATCTAATTAAGTTTTGCTCCTTAGGCGGGAACTCCAACCTTTCTCTCCAATAACTCCCAACCACAACTATCGTTCATTTTCTGACACTCCCTCACAGAACAGTAATTACCAACTTGCAATTTTATCAGCCATTTGTAATGGCTCTTAACCAATTATAAAGTGGTCAGATAATTAGTTCCCATGGAGAAAGGGAGAGAGAGGGCTCAGTTGCTTGTCGCTTGAGGCCACCTGTCATAAATTATTTGTCAAAAAAAGTGGCGAGCGAAGTAAAAACGGCTCCAAAGAAAGGCAACAAAGGTGAATGAGTCGTGCACCTCTAGAGGTTTCACGGAGGAAAACTCCCTCGAGCTACCTGCAAGTCCTTAAAACGCCTCCTAAGTGCTCAAGCAGCCCGTGAAATGGCTTGCTAGGGTCACTTAACCCCAAATTATTTCAAGCAAAAAAACACAGATTGTATATAATTGCACGTATTCAACTTCCACCTACAAAAGCAGTGGGCGATAGCGATGTCAGGGAAAACATACAGTAAATGTGGGAAGAGTCTTCAGGCTTTGTTTCTGTGGTGTTTATCAGGCATCCACAGATCCCTTCCAGTGTAGGCGTTGAGGGTAATGGATTAGAGCGCTGGTGCCAGCGATATCATGGTTGAGAAGGAACTGTATATTCTCGAGGTTCTTTGTCTCCGTGTGAGGGCCTGTGTATTTCAATGTGAGAAATGGTGGAGTGACAGTTTGGCCAGGAAAAAAAGCTCCAGCTTTACTCTAAGTTTGTGACTGCAGGAATTGTATGCATACAAATGCGGTCAGGTATTTTTAAAAAAACGACGACTGACAGCGTCTTTGCGCGCCAACGTTTCAGCTGTGACTTTAAGTTAATATTATAAATCAAGTGTTTTATTGCTTGAAACGGTGTGTTCGCTGCGATGGGTGGAAAGTGGATTTCACCAGAAAAAAGAGCCGTTAAACACTCCTTCCAAAAAGTCAAGGAAGTTTCGACTTCTCTTCTCAAAATCAGTGCCGTTTCTCGCCTTACTTAAAGCGGACCTAGACCGGAAGTTCCAATTAACGCTGTTTTTTTAGTGTGTATCTGCGTCATTACCTTGTTTATGAAGCCCTGAAGGTTCTAAACAAACAGTTCAGCCACTGCTGAGAACGCTGTGTTTTATTGTAATCTCGGGCTCAGCGAGATCTCTGAAAAAACCCGGTCCGGTTACGTAAACACCGGTTCTCCGGAGCAACAGATCCTCCTGCTCCGGGCAACTAGTCCGGGCACATCCGGATGCGTACATTGAACCGCAGAAGAAGAATAACGTCCGTTGTGGAGGTGTTTCACGAGCGACAGTGTCTTCTGACTCTGGGTCTGACTCCGGGTCAAAGGTCGTCAAAGGGACTGCGGCGGGGAGTCGTGACGAAGCTATTTTTAAACACTGTTAAAACAATGTTTTGATAATGAGTAGCAGTGCATCCACCGTTCCAGAGGGGGGAGCTGTGCTTCTGAGAGCGGATGTGCTGAATATGTCACTTCCGGGTACTGGCCAATCACAAGACTCTGTCTTCTGGGTGTGAGAGTTGAGTCTGAAATATCACGGCTGGGCAACAGCGTCAGAAAAGAGGATTTCAATCGGCTCGTTTACAGCAACTAGGAGGTTTTTGACCATAAAAACAAGTTAATGTATGTAAGTAGACCTCCATAACTAACATATATGTGCAGCAGGACCACTCTATGTGAACTTTAAACACTTATTCTTACATCTTATTTTAAGTTGGACTCATTATCCTCAAAATCATAGAGGTGCACATTTTAAAATAGAATAAATAAATAAGTATAGAATCGTGCTAGACATTCACCACGTCCATTTTTGCTGCTTCCCTGACTGCATGTTCCGTCTCAAGCGTTTACTGATCACTGTCATAATTTCTCAGTCATTCATTTTAAAATAGAGCTTATGGAAAAGAAGTGATGGCAAAGATGAAACAATGATGAGACGCTCACAGACATTTTATTCTCATTTATGCATCTTGGGAGTCTCAGAGATGCACAAATCGTTCCTGTGTCTCCAGTGGAAATGTGCATCTAATATGCAATGATGGCAAACTTTCATGCCGTGGGTTCCATGAATAAATCCTCATTTCTCACTAATCGGCATTTCTTAAAGTTTCTTAAAGTTAAATATTTTAATTTTTAGGTGTGATTAATGTCTTGTTAATGTCTGATGCTGAATGTATAAAAGGTGCAGTGTGATTTTAAAGCTTTTTCCTTCTGGAGCAGCACAAACCTCTGTTGAGGACACAAGAGTGAGAGCACTGGGATATTTAAAATAATAAAGCCGAGTAATGGAAAACCAAAACAATCGGCTGAAAGGAAGGAACAGAAAACTCTACAGCCAGAGGGAACCAATACTCCTCTGTGGGCTTTAATACTAAGAACGACCACTTTGATTTACAAGTGGGACTGACAAGTTTTAACAGTTTTAATGGAAGCTTTAATTTGTCTTTTAAAATATGCAATATTTGCCACAGGGGAAAATTTTAATGCAACTAATAGCTAATATTAACAACTAATATTCTCTTTTTGAGTCTAGGTAAATAAAAAGAAAAACTAAAGGTTTTGTTCCAGTTTAAATATAGAGCATTGAGTGAATTTGGCAATTTTGCAATCTATATATGTGACCTTTTATAATTAGAAATCTCTATCCCATTAGAATAGAACTGCGGGCACGATGTTGGTAGATGCACAGGTGTTGACGGTGAGAACACAGATGTGTTTCTGTGCATACAAGCCAAAAGGAGAAGTTAAGCAAATGTAAAGCTACCATAAATTTTGAACTAATGAACATGGCAGAACAGCAGCTCACTGCTTGGTCGCTGACTGGGATCATTGTGAAGAGAGGTGGGGAAATCACTGCTGGTATTAACACTGACAGGTCGCTATCTGGATGCTCCACAGACTGGAAGGTGGACGCGCTGTCAATGGCAGGTGACACAAATAGTCACCAATTCAATCAAACCAGTCAAAAGGTCTAACCGAGGAAGCGCTTTCGCACCTATAGTTCGATTGCTTTGGTCTGTACCAGTTACAATGTAGTAAGCAGACGTGGGTACGGTTTGCTTTCACATATGCATAGTTCTAAACTAACCAAAATAGACCGCGAAGACCATCGGCACCGGAAACCAGACTAACCCCCGATTGACGCTGGGGCAGAGGAGGGCGCGAAACCGCAGTGCTGGCGCCCTGTGCCGCTGACACGCCCGATGGGGGGGTAATCCCATATCTCATCTCATACCCATAATGCATTTAAACTAGAGACCACCGCTTCAGGCAGGTCTCAGACCGGTCGATTTGGCGCGCACCAAAGTACAGAGATTACATTCACACCGACACAAACGGACCGAACCAAGGGACCAAATGCTGTAGGTGTAAAAAATCTAAGTAAACTTAATCTGTAGATCCTTTTGTTCCTTATTGCTATGTTCCTACATGTTTACTGGAGCTAGTTAGTGTTAGTCACCAAGACGCCAAACGTGAAATGATTTAAGTCAGCGGTCTTGCATTATATCGCGGGCCTCGTGCAATCATTAATCATCTTGCTTTGGGCATTTCAAACCACTCATAATCCCGCTCCTTTCAACACAAGCCACCCATGCTCTGGATCTTAGAGTAAGAATAATTTATAAATTCAAAAGCGTTCATAGAAGGAAAAATAACACGTACCCTTGAACTCACAATAATGTCACTCTACCTGAAAAGTCTGATGACAAACGCAGCACTGACAACCCCAATTAACCTCAAGTTTGCCTTCGCACCGGAAGATAATTAGTCTGACTCGCACATTATTTATCAACAACTCTGCAAAAGTTACAGGTGTGAAGTCCTGAAAGGTGCACACACACACACACACACACACACACACACACCAATGGTACATTTCATTTAAATTCCACGGATTTCTTCGAAGAACTTTTCTTTCTTTTTTTTTCACCTCCCGGTGTTTAGAAAGTAGAAAGACGGGGGGGGGTATGAAAATGAACAATGCATCTGACTTTGTATTGTTCAGCGTAATAAGATTTTTAGTCTGTCCTCTGCTCTCTGAAGCCTGATAAAATAATCCTGCTGATATTGTCAGAATATCTTCTCTCTGGGCTTGGAGATTGCAAATTTAAAACCAAGAACCCTCCGTTACAAAACTCTTGCGGCGGCGAGAACTTTTAAAGTCCGTCGGGCATTAACAGGCAGACCGAGTCCAGTGAAAGACACAATTTAAACACTTGTTTTGGAAGCCGGACTCACATGAGCAACACATCTGACCTTTTTAAAAATCTGTCTCTCAAGTTCCCCGACTTTGTGAGACGTTGAAAAGAGTTCTGCATTTTCGGCTCCAAACGGCTCTCAAACGGCACCACTCCATTTCCATAAGTCACCATGCTCACGCATATATATTTATTGCCAAATTGACTGCGTCTTTAGAAATGTATCAAACATGTTAAAGTGAGACAACGCTGCCAAATATTGGACACCGCTCGCTCGCCAACGTTTTTATTTGATTGTCGTCCCCCCGTTTGAAACTCCTGTCGCATATCTTAAACGCAGCCACTTTAAATCACAAGTCTTGCGTCTGCTGCCGTTCAGCATTCTGTGCAGCGACGTGGTTCATCTTGATCTTTTCAGGTTACTCGCCATGTTTTCTGAGCTCATACCTCAAGTGGAAAAACCTCAGCGAGCAGAATTATAAAATACCTGTTTGTTCACAGTGGCTGAATATTAAGTACAGGATGACGGCGGAGGAGTTTGGCTCTATTGTTTTTTTTTTTTTTTTTAAAGCTGTTGCCAGGCTGTGCCTTTTGAAAAATCAGGAGACAGAGCGCCGCTTGAAATCATCGGGGAGACGTCTTCAAGAAGAGTGTTTTTCTGGCAAAATCACCCGTTTCTGAGTGAAGTGGCGCATTTCATGTGTTTCTGGAAAGAAAAGCAACCCCTCAATCAGGAAATACGTGTTATCTCCTACACTCAACGACCACATTGAGAAAAACAACATCAAGGTGCTTTCCTTTCTCGTTTTTGCTGTTCGTTTAAGCTCAAAAACACGATCGCCGACAACATTCTTTCAGAGAGAAGTGAACCCGTTGACCACAGTCTTGACCCAGGACATTTTTACACCAGAGTTTTGACTTTCGACCGTGTGAACAGATGTTTCTCTGCTAAAAACATCTGTACAATAGACACACAAAGTGTGTTTACACGCATGGTAAAAGTCCAACTTTAGTCGGACTAAGTCATTGGTTCTCAAAGTGCGGCCGGGGGGCCAATGGCGGCCCGCAGAAACATTTCTGGCGGCCCGCAATGAATTACAGTTGATAGTTTTAATCCAGGAGCTACTAAGCTTGTTAAATATTTATTGGACATTACTGGATACAGACCAATACGTGTAAACTGTAGAACTGCAATCTGGTCATTAAAATGATTACAAATGGGATTTCTTTCTGTTTATATTCTGTTTTTTTTTTTCCTTTGGCGGCCCTCAGTCCAACGTTGGGTTCCTAAATTGGCACCCAGGTATCAAAACTTTGAGAACCCCTGGACTAAGTCAATAATTCTGTTTCCTTAATGTCATGTAAACAAGTTAGTCGAAACTAAAGTCGAGCTAGTCGGACTAACATACGTGAATTCATAGTCCGATTACTCCTGATACAGACTGTGGCGTTCTGCCCATGCACCAAAATTTCAGAGTCAGACGCACGCGACCTTAGTCGGACTATAGCCTTGGCTCGATTAAACTGTGCGTGTGAACGTACCGACTGAGATGTAGGAACTTGATTTTGTTGCAAGTCAGGTCATGATTAGCCATTCTCCATACATTAGCACTGACATCCTTGTCAGAAACAACAAACATGTGTAGCTCCAACAACTGACAGACTATGTGCACTTAGTGCGGTTCTAGGCTCATAGAGAACAAAATGAACATCATCATTCACACATGGCATTTGATTATTAATAGTGTGTCCTTCCTTGGCATCGTCTTCAGTCTTGTTCTAATTATCGGTTTAATAAACTCACAATCTGTTTTGATACAGAAACTAAAATTGCTGCCATCTCATGAATAATAGATGCTGTTTCAAACACCATATGTTTGTCGGTCCGTCAGCAGATGCATGCTTAAGGGAATCCTGCTTCCTTACACACACGAGTGTTTCCTGGGTTTAAGCATGAACACGGCGCGACTTATATTCTGGGAATTATACTGTCTCTTTAGTTTAAGAATTGTATCGAATGTTGCGCAGGTATTCAGAAGAATGAGTGCAGGAGGCGAATAGGGATTAGACCGCAGTCAGACTGAGTGTGGATTGCTCGTCGGTGATGGACTTTATACAATCAAAAGGAAGGGTTACCCCGTGTGATGAATCAGACGGGCTTATTCACAAAAGAACTCAAATAAATTCAAATCCCTTTCATACTTACCAAACAGAATATATGTTTTCAAATCCAGAAAGACATTCCAGTGAGTGCTTATACCATTTCCAGTGATATTCTTGATTCCGTTTTTTAAGCTGCTCCTTCGTGATTTGAACAAAAGACTAATAAAGACCGTGGTCCCAGAACGTATGCGAGAAGTTGGAAAACTGACAAGGAAGATGCCACTTGTGCCACAAGACATTTTGAGGTCAAAGCTTTAGTGTTAGGTAGACAAATAGAACATCGACATAATGATTGAACCAACTTAAGCCAAATTGAGGGACACTTCACTCATTGTATTCCAATTTCATAAGAATTTGCATTTGGTGCTTTATGCAGCGCATGCTAGCACAGCCACAATGATAAAGCGTCGCGTTGCTAAGATATTAATGTTAATTAGAAATTCAACAAAGACAAGCTGGAGCTGCAGATGGGAATGTTGTGTTGGCATTGACATGGAACACTCTCTGACTGACAGACCAGATCATTACTGTATCTAATAATCCAGGTTGGAACTCCTGGAAGCCTTTGGTTAATACTATATTTTGTTGTCATGATTAAAGCTAGTGTTCAGCCAGTGTGCAGTGTACATGCTCTGCACAGACACAGTGTGTCAGTTGGTTAAAAAGAAACATCTTTATAAAAAATAGTCAGTCATAGAAGTCTAAATATCAATATTAGCTCAAAAACCTGGGCCACACAGTCGGTAAAGAGGATAGAACACTTGCCTCTGCAGCAGAAGAAGACTCCCACAGTCCAGAAACATGCAGATTTGCAGATAATGTAAAATTGGACTCTCCAAACCAGGACTATGCAGTTACAAACTCAGTTGGGACGCATTTTCAAACCAAGAAATTTAGCTGGGACCGACATTTTCTGCAGCAAGTGATGACAAACGTACGTCAAAAAGTGCATTAAAAATAATTAGCAATGAAATGATTTTGGTCGTACCACACCTTAAAGTGCGTAAAAAAAAGTAACAGAGTATTAGCTTTAACTATTTCAAATATAAAACAGGTGCATACATTGCATATAATCAAAAGGTTGCACTATATTAGCTATTTGTTTCTCTTCATATACGACCCACAAACATCTCAAAGTGCCTTTAACAGAACACAAAAGAACTAACGCTGCTATCAATCTATCAGACTGTACTGTAGGAATCTTAACGGACAGTGAAAAGTGTTTCTCTAGTTATTTCTGGTGGAACCACAGGCTGGGCCGCTATGAAGTTGGTTATGGGCCGCATGTGGTCCACGTGTCGCCATTTGAATTGACTGGCTCTAAACTGACCATGGATGGGTGGTTGTTTGTCTCTATGTGGCCCTGTGGTGGACTGGTGACCTGTCCAGGGTTTCCCCCGCCTTTCTAGGTCAGCTGGGATTGGCACCATTTCCCCCCCGTGACCCTCATGTGGAGGATAAAGCAGTATAAGATGAGCCTGATGACACCAGTTAAGTTGTTTTAGAAAGCTTCCTCAGGAGAAACAGATACAAATGATCGTTTCCCCCCCCTCACAATGAATTAGCGCAATAGTGTGTCTGCAGTGTTTCATTTCAAAATCAATTTAAAGATATCGTATTATTGCTAAAGTAACAAAACGACGTCTTTAAGGAACATCTGAGCCTCAGAGGAGCATTATCGTCACAGACGCCGCAAACGCCGCAGTGTTTATTTTTAAACGGTGTGTAGATAGAAGGAAGCAAAAGGACAGAGGAACAGCTGTGCTTCGACAAAGGAGCCGTTCATCAAGCTTGAAGAAATTAATGGACTTTATCATCAAATATACGCCGATACAGTGTCATTTATCTTGTTTTGATACAGCTTGTCATCTCATTTTAAGTGTCTGCTGGCACACGCGTGCGTGTTTGTGCCGTATACGAAATGAGGACGATCATGAACATAATGCATTGCCTAGCCCCTTACCTCAACCATCACAAGTGCCTAGAACTCTAACCTAAACCCAATTCTAACCCTAAAGCCCTTGAAAATGTCCTCACTCCATATGGTTTGTATGTTTCTTGGTCCTCACAAAGCAACACGTACAAGAACAGATGCAAACACGGAGAGACAGAGTGAATTCTGTGCAGCCATTGATCCTTTTATGGAAAATGTTTGCACCAAAGCTTATAGATCTTTTTTTTTTTTTTTTTTTTTTTTTCTGTGCCACATGAGAAGCTTCACTTGTCTGCGAGTTTCTTCTTCTCTTGTGCAGCAGCAATGGACATTTGTTGGAAGAGGAAACTTAAATGATGCACTACTAAAAAGCTTGGTAATACACATTTTGGTGAGACAAATACGGATTAGTTCCCGCAGCCTAATCTTCTTCATTATTTGGCAGTAGGTGACTGGACTTGCTTGAGTTGAGTTGAAGATGTTTCCATGTATTTAACCTCTAGACCACACATGGGTAACATAAGGCGCTGGGGCCAGATGTGGCCCGCAAACAAAGCTTTATCTGGCCCGTGAAAATAAAAGAAGATAAAAGCAAAGTTACACAGATGTCCACAGCATGTATCTCGTCTATTTTTATAGTTCTTAATTTTTTCACTTGTTCTTAACACCTATATACGCTCACAGAAATCGTATATAGTCCTGTGTGTATGTCGAGCCATGTCAAAGAAGATTTTAAAGTTTTTCTGATTCTGATACAAAGTTACTGCAAATACAGACAGTTTCACAACTCATTAAAAAAAAAAAACACCCAGACTTTTATTTTGAAATAGTCACAGGAAAGGATCACGTATCAGCGAGGTTACATGTCACATTTCATATGTATTTATACAGCATTTTCACTATTAAAATATAAAAGTTATTCACGTTGAATAGAAATATTGGTTTAATGATTATTATTTCTTTCACCCCTCTAGATGTTTGTTTCACCCGAGACAAGGTGTGAACGGGCTGTCAGGGTCTATAGTCAGGGATAGTTCGGGTACACGTTGAATGACTATTGCACTAGTTCTCCCATCACTGAGTCCTAACAACAGCAGAGAACAGCAAATCTGGGAGATGCAGTCTGAAGTCTGTGTACTTTTTTTGCTGGTATATTTCAAACTCTATTTGATTCCACCAACTATTCCTTTAAATATTGATTGTACACAGCCTGTGTACCTGACACATCAAAATAATATTGCTGTGGTGTTGACTCGTATATTTTGCACAGCTCATCTTCTATGAGCTTCTTGCCAAACACTGGAGGTCACGGTTTGAAAAACGCGAGGCCAAACAAGGCCGAGCAAATACAAATCAAATATACCAGGAACTGTTTTGCAAAAACCACTTACACCTGCAGTCTTTCATACATCAGACAACCGTAAATGCCTGCTAGACACAACTGACTTTCAACACGGCGCTTTTTTGCATTTCATAGGGTATAACACTGTGGGGGTACAGTGTGCGAAACTTATTTCACAAAATTAGACATGATTTCATCACTGTTTACGCACCTTGGGTGAAAGACAAGCTTTAAAATTCAGACTGAGGATACAGTAACCAGTAGACGCGCACACAAAAAAACACGCAGAACATTTGTACTAAAGAGCTCTGAGCGTCAGACTTTGTCAGACCTTTGCAGAAGAATAAAATTCAGTTGTGGTGTTGTGTGCGGGGGAATATGGATTGGCAGGCGCTTTACGGTGATTTCTAACACATTATTCTCACCTCACTTAGCTTAAGAAGAGATACGGATTACATGATTCCTCTTTTCAGACGGACAAAACGTCCAGGCGAAGCGACAACAATGACTCTGATTACAACAAAATTCAAAAGGCGGCAAAAACAACACACAATAACGCAGGTGATCTGTGTTATTTTGCATAGACTGTGTTCCTGTTAGCATTATTGATGAGCGGACGGCAACGCTTCACAAATGTAGGCAGCGCTAGAGTTATGATTTGAAATAAATGTGCAGTCATGCATTCCTTTGCGAAGGATTTATATTCTTTGCCCTTCAGCAGAAATGTCAGCCGAGCTATCGTTTGTTTGTCTCCCCTCCCCAGAGCACTATTTACCAGCTGGGAGGAAGTAAATCTCTTCAACTAAATCAATTAATCAACCGGCAAACCACAGTTCACTGAAGAAAGTTGAAGCCCTCATAATCACACAGGTGTCTCACCATACTATGATTTCCGTAAAACAAAATTAGCCTCGCTGGACTGATGAACATGCAGAGGAGTAAGGTAACATGCTTTATTCTCTCTTTTTTCCCCCTTTTCATCACAAACATCTTAGTCATACATGTAGCAGCAACGACAGCTGCAAACACACACACACACATTCTTGTACTTGCTGCATACTGAGGACCAGCATTTCCACTTTATAAATCGACACAATTACAAATATCTACTTCACGAACGACATCTACAAAGAACTACTGGTTGCAGTACCATAAAATGTCTGCAGGTGGAGCCCCAGAGCAGAAAGGGCTGGAAAAAAAATTTTTTTTGGTCCAAAATTTGACAAAAAAAATCATAATAGTATGTCGTTCAAAATTTGAAAAAATAAATTTGACCACATAAATTTGACAAAAACGTCATACTATACAATGTCGTGCAAAATTTGAACAAATCTTTGACAAAAAAATTTGGTCCAAAATTTGACAAAAAAAATTTGGTCCAAAATTTGTCAAAAAAAATTTGGTCCAAAATTTGGGAAAAAAATTGACCCAAATTTTGACAAAAACGTCGTCCAAAATTAGATTTTTTTTTTTTTTTTTGACAAATTGAGTATAGCATGTTATAGCAGCCTAAGGAAGTGATTTCAATGAAAACAAATTGAGGACCGGCCAAAATGTCCTCACTTCGTAAAAATGACCTCACTTTGTTGGTTAAAAACCCTCACTGGTCCTCAGTATGCTGCAAGTACAAGAACACACACACACACACAGAAACAAGTGTTTGTCTCTTCACTGTCAACAGCACTGAGCAAACTCCTTTTTAACCCTGCCAGCTCTATTTAGCTGCAATTAATTTGTTTGTTGGCAAAGTAAACAGAGGTTATGTTTCAAGCATAGATTTCTAAAAATTGGAGCGCCACGGGAATATTAATGTCTCGTTTGACAGCCAGAATAACAACCCAGGATTCCAATTTTTTTTTGGTTTTAATCTATCTTGTTATGGAATTAGAGTTGTGTCAATGTTTGCAAACAACACTTTTTAAGAAGCAAATAAAATATTGATTTGATCATTCAGAATTTATTATTGCATTTTATTGTTTTATTGTTTATTGTACCATGGGCGGGCCTTTGGAAGCTGCCTGCTGATTGGACACGAGCTCTGGAGCAACAGCTCAATGGACCGGAAGTAGGCACGGGCTTGGACTGGAAGTCTGTCTGTAACTCGTTCCCAATTTCCCCCGTCGACATCCGACAAAATAATTGTAATTATCTAACGTTTGTCAGATTAGAATACTTACAATTATTTTGTACGATTGAGCTGTCGCTCCTAAACTCAGTAGCCAATCAGCAGGCAGCTTCCAAAGGCCCGCGAGTGCATTGTCAAACAATAAAGTACCATATTTGTGAATGATTAAATTGATATTTTATTCGCTTCTTAAAAAGTGTTGTTTGAATATATTGACACAAATCTAATTCCATATCTTATAGTCTACACCAGGGGGGTCCAAACTATGGCCCGTGTGCCAGTCAAGGTCTCATATTATGTTATTTGGCTCCAGATGTGGAAATAAAGTAAAAAAAAAAAAAAAAAAATAGTGTTGGATACGAGTTTTTGGTTTGCTCTCATGTTTTGCCCCTAATCATAAAAATAAAGTGTTGAAATTTGCATACGTCATGCTTATACATCTGTACAGTAGAACACACACTCAAACAACACAGAACATGTTGAAAAATACACACTTACGGTGTTTTGGGGGAGATTACTCATAGGGCATCGTGCTGGTCATAATAAATACCAGTGCTTTATTGGCGCCTGAGTCAGCCATTATGATGAGCTGGAGCACCTGCGAGCCAAGGTACTAATCTTCCTGATGATTAATGTAACACGCCGAGCACATGCACAACAGGGCAGTGTTCATACATACTGTGTATACTCTTGGAAAAAAAACCAAGTATAATTGTCCAAAGTTCCAAATAACACCTGTGCTTTTCCTCTGATGACGCATCACAATGTCAACGCTGTGCTGGTGTTTCACAACAACACTGAAGATTCATGTGAATTAAGGCCGATCACTGGAACTCGGTCCATGTATCAGTAACACAAAGATGTACTGTTTGTAATGGTTTAAATAGAGATTGTCTAACACTAAAAACCAACCATTTTTGAGTCACTCCACTGTCACACAGTTGACACTTGATGGTCAACTATTATAACTGAAGATCTGTGAGTTCCAAAGGTGCAAAGAGTGTCAGTGTAATTTGACTCACACAACTCCTACATGCGAACTTAATGTATAACCAGTCAAATCAATTATCCTGTTGATTAATCGAGTCATCGTTTTGGTCCATAAAATGTCAGAAAATGACAATGTTCTCAAAAGTATTATTTTGTCCCACAAATCTAAATGATTCAGTTTTAAAGACTTTTTTTGTTCTGTGGAGCAAAGAAACCTGAAAATATTCACATTTAAGAAGCTGAACAATCAGAAACCGATGTCAAAAATAGTTGACAATTGATTTAATAATGGATTAGTAGTCGTACAAGTGATAAATTGTTGTCCTTTGTCATGCAGCACGATAATAGAATCACCAGGGCAAATATCTATGCTTTAATCAATAAATTAAGGCACTCTAAAGTAATAAGGCAGAGAAAGCTATATGCTAAGAGATGCCCATCCACGCTCAGCACATAGACTTGTGAATAAATAGAGAAATCCTGTAATGTGAGGGTTGATGAACTCGTGAAGAGGAAAATGTCCAGTTGACGTGTTTTCAGCAGTGTGTGTGACAACTGGATAGAAATCTACAATGGGCATTATTATCTTCTTCTGTATCCACAGAAACCGTCTAACAACAGGATCTGTCAGTGTGATACTTTCACAGATTGCATATGAAAAGGGAATGAATGCACGCTCTTCATTTCGTCTGCCCCGGGGATTCTCGTCTCCCCCCCCCAACAAAAAAAAAAAAGAGAAAACTGCTGTGAAAGACTTTATGATACACAGCGTGAGGGGTAAATGTAGAAAGATAAATTAGAAGAAGATAAATTTAAAGTCACAGACACCAGGGGTATTCCAAAGTTTTAGATAACAGTAACTGCTACTTTGGTAATTCTTTGACTGGTTATTCTGCCGTTGCTGGATTTTTAAATCTCTGGTAGAGCTGAGATGTAAACCTTTCAGGGTCAGAGCCGTGGCCCTGCTACTCCCATCATTTAAAGGTTTTTGAACATCACATGGTTCGGTCTGGAAAGCTATTACCATGGCTCTCCTCAGGATGTGCCACTGAGGGGATGGATTTCCAGGAGTCATGTGTGAGACAGCGAGCAGGCTTTTCTAACCTCTGGTGAAGCATCAGTCCCACATGGAGAACCTGTAAGACCCCGGCTGCAGGAATCGTCTCCGTCCGTGCCTTGTGGCTCAGCGCTGCACCAAGCCGAGGCAAAAAAAATCTTTAGAAAGCATCCGGTATCACGCTGCAGTACAACAAATGTGCTCCCCTGTCTTGATTGGAGCAATTTGTTGAAAGCACACAAGCGGTGAGGAGGAGAAGACGAAGACCAGGGATAGTTCCCATCATCACATGTTACACAGCTCTTCATCTACTGCCACCTTCTATTCAAAGGGAAATGTGTTGTTATTTCCAGCTACATACACTACCGTTCAAAAGTTTGGGCTCACCTATACAATTTTTTTTGTGTGTTTTCCATTAAAAGTCACACTTTTACTCATCAAAAGAGTTGCAAAATGAATAGAAAATATAGTCAAGACATTGGCAAGATTAGAAATAATGATTTTTTATTCAAAATAATAGTCTTCTAACGCGATTAGAAAACACAATGTACCATTAGAACACTGGAAATGGGCCTCTATACACCTATGTACATATTCCATTAAAAACCAGACGTTGTGAAACGGTTTAAGTCATTGGTTCTCAAAGTGCGGCCCGGGGGCCAATGGCGGCCCGCAGAAACATTTCTGGCGGACCACAATGAATTAGAGTTGATAGTTTCAATCCAGGAGCTACTAAGCTTGTTAAATATTTATTGGACATTACTGGATACAGACCAATACGTGTAAACTGTAGAACTGCAATCCGGTCATTAAAATGATTACAAATGGGATTTCTTTCTGTTTTTGTTCCTTTTTTTGTTTTCCTTTGGTGGCCCTCAGTCCAGGTATCAAAACTTTGAGAACCCCTGGTTTAAATAAAGTGAGAAATAAGTGAAATAAAGTGAGCCCAAACTTTTGAACGGTAGTGTATAGCGAGAGCTGAACTTTGCAATTTAGATTAAAAACAATTAATTGTCATAGAAATAACTGCAAACCATGGTTTTTAAATGTGTGGCATTACCATTTTTGACCACCACCACCACCTTTGTACCTCTTTGTCATTTGGCTTAAGGTGAATAGATTCCCACATCGACGCTGTGGTGTAAAGCTTTGCAACTACTCATTAGAAAGTCAAGCACCTCAAGATTTATCTTCTTGCTAAAGCTCCACTTGTGTGATTATACGACAGCAGAAGAAGCACAGCCAGGTGACTTCATTGAAAAGTGCGAGTCCAACAAATCATCGTGGAAAACTAAGAAATAACAGTGAAGAAAGTGGCTTCATCGAGGTGTTTTTATAAAGTACCATGAAAAGTATTATCATAACAAATGAACAAACAAGATGATTATGCCCTATAGTTGATATTCAAGAGGTTTGTGCTTGCACTTTGTTTGTCCTTCAAAGAAAATGAATGAAGCCGCAGCGCGAGTCATAAACAGCGTCAACAACCCATTGTGAAAGAGGAAACATGATTTCGGCAAATGTGCACCATTTTTGTTTCAATGTTAGATCGTTTTCTTCTCCTCCTCCTCAGCTAATGGTCCAAAAACAAGCAGCTAAAAGTGGCACATTTAAATACGCTGAGCCAGAGACGACCTGCTTAAACATTTAGGGAGAAAAAAAAAGAAAAAAGAGTGCTTTCAAGTTGGAAAAGATGATAATGAAGTGCAAAACCCTCTTGCATTTTTTAACTGGGAGTGTCTAATGAGAGAGCTGCCCTACTTTAACAGAGTGTCTGTCTTTCACAGCGCACACACACACACACACAAAAAAAATCCAGTTAAGACAAATATAGATAACATAATTAAATCAAACAATGTGGAAAGAGAATAAGAGCTTACATAGATGAGAACTCAAACTGGATACAGAATAGCAAAGCTCTGGAGACATTAGAGTCTCAGAGCTGCGATGATTTCTGGGTGATAGTAGATTGTTATTTTCGTGGTCTGTGCCCGATGTGATGCTCGAAGGGATTCAAATGTGGGTTTGTCATACCAAGTTTTTAATTAACGCTGACTCAAAAAAAAAAAAAAATAATAATCCTCCCTTTTATTCTCAAAAATGTGGACGTTCACTCTCCATTCAGGACGGTTTGGTATGAACATGCACTTCACCTGACAAATGACATTTGTACTTAAGAAGTTTTTTCTACTTTATTTGAAAAGAAAAGGCTACGTCAACGCCCTCTGCTGCTGCAACGCTGGACAATATGATTTTCAACCCAAATGCAAACCTGCACCAATCGTTGCTTAAACATACCAGTTACAGATACTATTCGAGCATTGCTATTTAAAGTAGACATATTATACTCTATTTCTCCAAGTTAACCTAGTTCCCTGGTGTCCTAATGAATATGTTTGTGACATGCTTTGGTCAAAATACCCTAGCAGTTCAATCACTCTGCCAAAACAGCCCCGTTCAGAGCGCTCGCTTTTGAGTGCCTGTCTCTTTAAATGCAAATGAGACACAGGAAACTACATCAGCGTCACTGAGGCTCCAGCAGCTAACAGCAGTTAGCATTTGGAAAAGCCATCATTTGGCGACTCTAGCCGACACATTGCCGTCATATATAACATGTATCCACTGGACACGTAAATCTTCTGGGGCTGGAAAGTTTGTGTGGAACTCTGTGCTGCACTGTGGAGCCAAGAATAGAACACTTCGCGGACTTCTGCTCTTCCGGATAGTATCGCCCTCGCCTGCAATTGGGCGTTTTTTAGGGACAAAGCAGAGCTCCGCGAGACAGCAATTCCAGGAATGTATCATTGTGACGTAACAATGAGTGTGGAAGAAAAAAAAAAATTTAAAGTTGATTTTGCGTAATAAGTCCCTTTTAAATGACAAATGCAGAAGAGAAGTGGAGAAGTGAATGGTTCCCTGCTGAGGACACAAACCTTGTAGTGAGAACCATTCACTGATGGAAAAGGTACATGCTACCAGTGGCCCTTCAACCCTCTGCCAACCCTCTGTCCCATCAATAACCACATTAGACTCCACAGGATGAGGAATTAGACCAACATTCAGCCTGCATTTAAAGGTGAAGTAAGTAGTTTATAGAGCCATCTAGAGGAGAGGCGGAAATTTACAACAAAGAACTGCTGCTCTGCTCACCCCCTCCCTTCCCTGAGCGCTACGTTATCCTCAGCCGGTCAAATGTCATCCTCGTCGTCTTTCTCCGTGTCAGCAGATGAGGTTCGTGAGGCGAGGGAGAGGGCGGAGCTACCGCGGCCGTAGCAGACGAAGCGGAGAGAGAGGAGGCGGGACTTCCTGCTACAAGTAAAGAGACGCTTGATTTGTTCTCTCGCGTTTGTCCTTACAGGCTCCGGTAGAAACATGGCGTCTCTCTGCTAACAGTGGCAATGCAACCGCGGCCCGCGACCATGTTATTTTACATGACTTTCTGAAACACTACGAAAATGAAACAAAAACTATTATACAGCGACTAGACAATGCAGGAGCACATAATATGTATAAAAAAGTGGATTTTGGGTTATATAAACCCATAAATAGGGAGGAGGAGCAGTGAAGCGTCTCCATGTGTAACAAGCAGACTGCACATGGCACAGTGGCTTTCTTTGCACCCTAACCACGCCGGATTTTAAGACCAACACACCCACGGGGGGCACAGTGATGGACACAAGTGCATTTACTACCCTACACAACACGGGCGCCGGGTGTGAAAATTACGACCGCGTCGTCTGGGAACTGGTAATGACACTTGCTCTGGGCTGTGCGCCGCTTTGATGGATAGTGACAGAAATGCATGGAATATTTACAAACAACAAATATAAAATAAAGAGAGTTATACGCAATTTTCGTGTCACGAATGCAAGCCGTCGTTGATGAGGAAAGGCTGTAAGACCCAAAGTGGTCGGAATAGATGTACAGTGTCTCTAATGAAGTACATTTCTTATATTTTATTCTCCTGTAGTCTCACTTTTTGTACAGTTTCAGTGCCTAATGCCGTCCTGCTGCAACACAATTTCACCAATCTCTCTCAGACACACCCACCCATACAAACACACACACATTTTCACATCATTTATCTCATCACTGTCCACTCGTTTATTTTTCCAGCTTCATCATCAAACGGACGTGCGCACACATTTTCGCCGTGCGCACACATTTTCGCCGTGCGCACACATTTTCGCCGTGCGCACACATTTTCGCCGTGTGCCACTTTTGCAGCAGTAAAATGAGAATTAATGTGTGCTCTGCAAACGCGAGACAGAATGACTAACAAACTTAAGTGGACACCTGTACGCCGCGTGACCTTGATCACTGCTTCTTTGTGGCAGGTGCCATCATAGCCGTTATTAATAGAATAGCTGCTGACAGGACTCCAGCAGGTCATCAGTGTCGGAGGTATTCAAAGGCTCTGATCGCTGTGAACTAATGGCTTTCATTTGGCTCTGACAGCTTGGTATTTGCAGGTCCCTCTTGAATTGATAGATTCTATAATTTAGAGTCATTTATTTACCCGGCTTGTCTCGTGTGTGCTACATATTTTGCCTCTGCAGCAGTGTAAAATAACAGACCGCGAATTGGATATGATTAATAGAAGTTATAATGATAGAGCCAAGTCTTGAAGAATAACACTTTGCGAGTATTGTTTCCCCCTTAAAGGAAACTGGGTCCTTGAAACAAAGTCGGTGTAATGTCTGTATATAAAGGCAGAGTAATTAAAAGTCTTGAAATGAGTGACATCAACGTGTCACACGTGCATGTGATTTGATTGATTCGTTGCTGCCAGGTTGTTTTCCGACATCTTTAGACTCACCCTGGGCTGTTGTTGCACTGTGTAGCTTAATCAAGGTAGCCTGCATGGCAGCTTTCACGTTGATATAAACCGAAATCAAATCCCCTGCCAAAGCTGTCTAGGGGGAGTTTGCACATGATGGCAATCTGCGAGCATCTCGAGCAGATAGAGCCAAGGAGCCTCAGCTGAGACACGATCAAAGGATCCAAACCGTGTAGCTGTAGGGAGGCGGAAGAACTTACACCATCCCTACACCAGTCAACAGTAATGAGAAGGCAGTCAATGAAAGAGAATCTACAGCATTCATTGTGGTGGTGGTGTGGGGAAAATATCGATTGTTAGATGCATCGCGATTCTGAATCAATTCACAGAGATACAGCAGCGCTGTTTCCCTGACACTCAACAACGAAACCAAACCAGACTTCACGGCCTCAAGAGGGTAGGACAGAAATGACGTGTGATGCGTGGGCATCTGTTGCCGCCGTATCGTACAGTACATCACTATAACTGCACACACTTTATCACGGACGACTGGAGGCTAACGCGTCACGCGTGCTCCAAACAAGAGCAATGAATGAGAGCCACACAGTGTTGGGACATATCGCACGTAAAAGCATTATTCATTTCATGAGGCATTTGACAAGTTTGCACACAGATCGTTAATGTAGATTGTAAACAAAAATGGGTCCGAGGACAGAGCCTTGAGGTGCACCTTTTGTGACCTCAAGGAAGGTGGATTTGGGATTCAAGTTCGTGTTACTTCTTTACAAAACAGCTGTCGCTTTCCAGTTTACACATTTCATTTAGCTGAATACATGATAATGAGAATGATTGAAACTCTTTTCGTTTTTCATTACACATGCTCTGTTGTTAAAAATAGCGCTGGGTAAGTGGTGTCTCCTGGATCGTAATCATAATAATCAAATTGAGAGGCACCTAAAAATTCCCAGCCGTAATTCATACATTATCCTGGATATCCTGGTTTCCATTCCAATATATCACGCATTTTATATCACGCATCCATTCACTGCTTTTAAGCAGTATAAATAAATAAATTAATGAATGAATAAAGGGCACCAAGCAACATGAGCTGTTTCCCATCCATAATTGTAGTAATATTTCTTTCTTGCAGTTAAGTCGAGGGATAATGTGGTTTCCTCATCACACGCGAGTTATTTGTGTGACGTTCCTCCATTTGGGCCATTTTCTCGTGCAGTGCAATGTTGAACCTGGGGTGAGATTTTAGTTATTAGATTTCCTTTATTTCCTGAATCCAAATTTCCCCCTGTGCACTTAACATTAACCTTTACTCCATATGAAAATCTTGCATTTCATGAGCAAATCAAAGATGGGCATAAAAATGGACTGATGGAAACCAACCCCTCATGTGTTGTCCATCAATAAATTGTGCAACGTACAACATGTGGAAATGGAAATTTAGAATAAATAAAAAAATAACAATTATTTCTATTTGCATTCGAGCAGGATGGAATATGCTTTACCGCTCTTTTTAGTCATGTGAAGAACATCTTCAGAGACTGGTTTCTATAGAATTGTCAGCAGAGCACAGGAGAGACACCCATAACCGAGACTAATGTGTTTTTTATGTATAGTATGTCCTTCATGTCAAGGTAACCAACGGTATCCAGCTTTGTGGGTTGAGAGAGACCCATCAGGCAAGAGAGAAAACAGCTGAAAGGATCAGCCCAACATGGGAGAAGACTTTTCCCTTTCCCTTTTTATAAACTTCACCTTGATGGTTGTGTATGCTTAATACAACCTGACAGACGTAAGCACAAACAATGTTTGGCAAATACATAGTGTGTGAAAATTAAAATGTGTTGCAGGCCTGTGCAGCTGCTTTTAAAGCAATTCAAACATTATTATTATGTGTTGGGTCTAATTACGACAAGGATGGGATACGTTTTCTACGATTTTTTGTCAAACCTTAAAAATGTCCGTGTTTAATTAGTAGCCTATTAGGTCAAAAGAATCCCACAAATTGATGAAATAAACAAAAACACAGAAAATATATAACAATATACCATCAAAACCAATAGATTTTTTTTTTAATGGTGTAGTGCAGGGGTGTCCGAACTTTCTTTAACGAGGGCCAGATTTGATAATGTGAAGATTTCCGTGGGCTCATTGTCACTTAGACCTTAACATCTACATACAAATGTACTCATTTGTAATTGTCAAAATTAGCATTTTAAATAGAAAGTGCATATAGTAATGTCCAAGGTGTACCCCGCCTATCGCCCTATGTCAGCTGAAACCCGCGACCCCCCGGTTGAGGATAAAGCAGTAGATAATGGATGAATGGATGGAAGTGCATATACAGTAGTTGTCTGTCACACACAGGACTGACTCTGTGCTTTGAAGCACTCCTTACTAGCAGAGCTAATGGGGATGACACATGACCGAGGCCGATTTTTGTCCAAGTCCCTCTCTGGCCATAAATAATACTCACAGGCCGGACTTTGGACATGCCTGCTGTAGTGGTTAGAACTCTCGTCTTTGCAGCAAGAAGACTCAGGTTCACGACCTGGTCAGAACAAGGGTCTTTCTGCATGGAGTTTGCATGCCGTGTGTGCGTGGGGTTTTTCTCCGGGTTCTCCGGTTTCCGCACGGTCCAAAAACATGCATTATGGGCAAATTGGACACTCTAAGTTGACTGTGAGTGTGGAAAGCCTCTATGTTGGCCCTGTGATGGACAGGCGACCTGTCCGTGGTGTGACCCCGCCTTTTCGCACTATGTCAGTTGGGATTGGCACCAGTGCTCCCCCATGTAGAGGATAAAGTGGTGGATGGATGGATGATGCATTATTGTATTTGTTACACTCTCAAATGACACATCAAGGTCACCTCATGTCTTGATATTATACATGTCTTACATATATCACCTTTGAATAATAATATAAAAGTCGACACATGTAATCAGGCTGGAGCGAAACCCAAAAAAAGACGGTGCAGTTTTATCCAAGTGTCCTCCAGTCTGCAGGCATGTGATGAGAGACAGATGGAGATCTTCAATGAGGGTGACAGTCTGAGAGAAGCATGTACAGCCTGACGCAATCAAAGGTAATATTTGCCTCGCTCCCTTATCTCTGCAGTTCAAAGTCTGAAGTAAGCAGTACAAATACAAATCACGAGTACAAAAACAAAGGTAAAATGCTAATGGAGCTTGAACCTCATTTTAATGACAGGTAACTGCTACTAAGAGTGGCAGGTGGTCTTTATTTACATGTGTTGTGTTGTGTGGGGGCTGCCATAGTCAAGCTGTGACACACTGCTGCCGCACTGTGTAAAAACTAATGTATCACTGTGTTTTTGCTATATTTGTGCACAGGCTTCTCATCACCGCTGAAATCTATGTTCCCATGTAAATAATTCAAGAACTGTGCTGGGTTTTTCTGCACTGCTCCCTAACGTGGAGAGTTGGTATCACAGCGTGAACACACTCCAAGGATTTCATTGACTTCTAAGAAATGTGATCACTATTAGGTCTTGGTGGATTATTTTGGAGGGAGAGAGACGGCGAAGACTGGTGGGATCTGTAAAATTGGCAAAGTGGTAAACTATACGGGACCGTGATGGATGGCCTGTGGGAGAGATGCAGGGTAATATTTTGGGAGGGGGGAAAAAAAAAAAAATCTCATTTTCTCCAAGATAGCTTAAGGGAGCACTAAACTCAATCAAACCTAAATGTAATCAAACATGCCATTGCTCTTTGTAGCCATAGTGGGATCTCTGTGGCCGCAGACTGCACTCACTCGCTCTCTCTTTCCCTCTGAATACTTTCTCTGCCTTTCCCCTTTAATCAATGCATAAACAAAGACATAGCAGTCGCGGCGGTTGAGGTTGCTGAGAGGTTATGTTGAAATTACAAGAGGGAACAACTTCATTGGTTTTGTTGAGTAAAATAATCCTTTTTATCATCCTCAGTGAAGCTCACATTAAAAAAGGAAGCCGTGCAGAACAGTTCACAGTTTCTCAGGGAAAAAAAAAAGACTACAAGACTACTTTTGACTACATTAGCATGCGTGCAATAGATCACACGATGTTCTGCCTCGCATAGACTTATACGCCAGTTTAAATCAATGAATGCAGGGAGCTTAAAGGAGCTTAAAGATGCAATCACACTGTTTGACTTCTGTGACGTATCAAAAAAGTAATTAAGCCCTTGTGCATGTTTATTTTTACCTCTACAGATACAGATAACGTTAGCAGTTGTGTGAATGTCACAGTCAGCTGTCTAAGCACCACGCACTGTTCAGAAACAAGCGCATCTTCAGCTTAACCCTTTAACACCGAGCGCATCGCGGACGACACGTTCATGCATTTCTGTAATTTTGCGAAATTAGCGTTTGTGCTATCGGAGAAGTTCCAACAGTTTCTGAAAGCGGAGAAATTGCACGTCAAAGCCCACACGTAGTTATTACGGTGACTTTACTCGCGCTGTTGCGGGAAGCCGGCGAAACAGCGTCTTTGTCACCAGAGGAGGAGAGAGTTGGAAAAAAACGCCTGTAGTTTGCTTTTGTTGGCCTCTTTTTGGACATTGAGACAAAAATTCAAACATTTTAAATATGTTTTATACTGTTCAAATTTCAAAAATGTGGTGTTTTGCTTTGTTTTTCTTCACTTTAAATTGTCAATACACTATTTCAACATGCAGTAACTTGTAAATAACTGACTCACAGGACATTTTCTCGCTCCTTTTATATTTAAAATAAGCAAAGACATTTAGATAATTTGAGGCTTAGGTGTTTAAAGGGTTAATTCTCAAGTCTGTATAGCATTTTGTAAGCGTGTCTCTTCTCCGCCGTGTTGCACAAAATACACGGAATATATTTGTTTCAGCGCCTGCTTCAGCAACAACAACAACAATGCCAAGGACGGCATCATCTGCTGCCTGACAGAACTCAGACATGCTGCTGCTGCTGTCGATATCTACTATATGTGCAACGCTTTAAGCACCTCAGCACCAAGCATACATTATGTCTCTAGGGTAAACAGAACCATGCAAGTGTATTGATTAATGGCCCCTCCATTTGTAAGATACCACAAGTGCTCGGGCTGCTTTCAACAGTGTGTTTAGCTGTCGGTGGAAATACGATGACAGCGGGGGGGCAGTGAACCTTATATCTCCACCTCTACGTCCTCTCCCCCAGGTAGTTTTATCATCAGTCGACATGGCTTTGGCTGCACGTGTCTGAAAAGATTGTGTGAAAAACGTCTTAAAATGTGGGAATGTATTATGAGCACTGGCTTAGCAAAGGGTAACTGAAGGGCAGCTGGTCTCTACGGCAGGAGCGTATGAAACGCAGACGTTTCTTCAGCCGTCACTTTGTGAAACCCTGAATCGGTTTTTGGAGGGAAAAAACTACGGAACGCATCCTCGAAGATTTATCCGTTGCAACGTTTGTCTTTCCTGAGATTTGAAAGAAATCGCTGAATTTAAGTGGGGGAAACAAAGAGACTCCGAAAAGTGAAAGGCATCACATCACTGCAACAGACTGCTGCTTTGTGAAAAAGACAGTGATGTGTTTCATCATACAGATGTAACTCAAAGAGCGGTGGATGTCGATGTGCACCATCAGCCGGTGAGTCAGGCACGTACAGGTTACTATGCTCTGGGACTTAACTGCAATGGCTGAATGGAACGGGTATTATATGAACATTAACTATAATAACCAGGTCCACTTCTTTGTTCAAGGAAAATACACTTTTAGTACATTTCCTGCCGTGTTATCAGTCACTTTCTGTAAAGTATAGCCAGAGTGGAAACGGTTCAGTGTGGTATATTTTTTTTTTTTAGATTTCCATTAGGAATAGTATAAAAATAACTTGGGAACCAGAGTAATGTACAGTACAGTACTGCTCGATCCCTCACAATCAGCTGATTGTGCGACAGAAAAGTGTCACTCCCTGAGTGGGAAAAAACAAGCTGCTATGTTGTTGTTGCCTGTTGTGTCGCATTCATAGTCATTGGTCATTGTCGGCGTACTGATACAACGTCGCGCTTGCGTATCTCGCTGAAAAGGAGGCCATTGAGCACAGCGCACACACACGCCTCGCCTACCAAGTACTGTTTACAGTTGAAACGCAAGCCTGGACAAGGGCTTTACCATTCCAGACCGTACTATGATGGAAACACTCCATTAAACTACTTTAGGGGGGGTCCTTGTGATGTAAAATTTATCATCAGCACATCTATGCATTGGTCCTCGTAGACCCTCCATCCGTGAATGCAAGCACTCCTCCAGTCTGAATGTACATGCTACACAACTACACACGTCCTCTGTGGCACAACACATTGGTCAAAAGACACAATGAAGAAGATGGTAACCATGGCAACTTGTTTGAGGTTACGTGACAAAGAGTGCCAGTGTCCACACATGTACGACTCACAACGCAAAAACATAGGAAGTGTGGCCCAGGAACATGAATGAGTTGTGTATTTTGTCTAATTTCTCTTTCCCTTGCAGTTTTGTCCAAACATTTCGATAGAAGAATCTTCAGATATCTACGAGGTCATCATCATCAAAGCCCGTTTACCAGTGTCTGTTGTTCTCAGATGCACTGATTTGAACTCAGTCGTTACACTGTACACCCTCCCTTTAATAATGCTGTAAACAATAAATAGACTCAAGCTGCAATTTCCTTATGCCACTACATTAAATATAATGTTCACCCCTGGTCACCGTCATACTACCACATCAAGGCATTTTAGTAGCTTAAGTGTTGCTGAGCGGAATAAATATGTTCAAAAATTCACAAAAAGCTCAGTTTCAAGCAAAGATCGACGCGTTCTGTCGCATATTTACGGTTAAGTCATCCACAAATGACTGCCGCGGCACCCATTCATGTTTAATAACCTTGCTTTTACAACAGACATAACATCATAATGAAGAAAACATGCAGCAGTCTTCTGGGTTTTGTACGTTTTTGCTGTGCCGTGTGTCTTAGGTCGTCACCAAGCTGATCTACTTAGAGCCCAACGTGATGTATTGACGATCAGTGCATTATTTCCTCATCTCTTAGTGATGAAATGTAGATTTTTTTCTCTTTAGTTTTCACAGCACCTGGCAACTACTACAGTGACAATAAAATGGCATTGCTCTAGTGATTATTTCGGTGAAAAGCGGTGTGATCTTTACATAGACAGCAAACGCTCCCTATTGGACGGTGCATTTCATTTGGTTTAAGTATTGATAAGCCAAGGCCACGACTTTGAGGTGATTGATTTTGGTTTGTGGGGAAAAAGGTCATGTTTAATGACTTGCAAGTGCTTCCATCAGCCTTGATCTGTTTCAATATGAGTCAAGTAAACACAGCACAGTTTAATGCCAGTGAATAAGGATTTAATTAGTGGGGTTTACCCCTTGAGGTGTTATACTGAAGGTACCAGGAGTGGAAGAGTTCTTATACTCTTACACTATTCAGTTACATTTAGCAACTTTTGTTACAGTTTTCTATTGAGTTAGGGTTAGGAGGTGATTTCATTTATACGTCAGAAAAGATTAATAAATGTTGGAAAATGTATAACACAGACGAGGACTGAGTGAAATTACCAAAAGCAATATTAAATAAGGAAAAATTATTTGCTGAGTAAGAGTTGAAGGAACCAGTTAACAGCCCTGATGGATTTTGACAGTGAGCTGACTTTCTTCTCAAAAAAACAAAAAGTATCTCGGAATGACTTGAAATTTACCTTCATAATAGTCGGCATCGGCCTAAACAAGGATGCATTGAAAATACTTGCAAACCTCTTAAGGAATAATTTTAATGAATTTTTGAAATTCAGGAAATGATCCATTACATGTTAAACACTGAATTTAAATCATTAATTCAGCATACTACTACTAACGCTATTATATATTGATATTGAAGAGAATTATATCAATATATACAGTATATTGTTATTAAATGAATCTAACCACAGAGCGCAGATAAGGCAAACTATTTTTTTTTTTTTTTTTTAATCTTAAGTGACTAAATAGGTTCTGTCCAAACAAACAAATCAAAATATAGGCTATGGTTTTGCTATAAACACTCCCACTGTGTTAGTTATGGATTATATACTTTCTGTCAGTTATAAATACTGAACGTGGGGGACGGCCTCTATCCTACCTGACGGTTTCCTCGTCGTGCTGTCAGGGGACACACTGGGGTGATATGTGTGAAAAAAATTCTTCTTCTCCTTGGAAGTGTTACAGCTGGCACCAAGTCCCCGTTTCATCCACAACACAACACTAAATCCAAACGCACAATGCCTTTTCCTTGACCGACTGACTGACAGCTGCACTCAACACTTCACCAGTGTCAGCTAAAAACTTTCACTGGGTCATCGGTGCAAAGCATTTTTCCAAAACACATACACTACCGTTCAAAAGTTTGGAGTCACCTATACAATGTTTCCATTTTCCATTAAAACACTAACACTTTTATTCATCAAAAGAGTTGCAAAACGTAAAGAAAATATAATCGAGACATTGACAAGATTAGAAATAATGATTTCTACTCAAAATAATAATTTTGCCCTTTCGTCAAAGCACCAGCAAAACTGTTTTCAGCTGTGCTAACATCATTGCACAAGGGTTTTCAAGGGTTTTCTAATCATCCAATAGCATTCTAACGCGATTAGCAAACACAATGTACCATTAGAACACTGGAAATGGGCCTCTATACACCTATGTACATATTCCATTAAAAACTAGTCGTTTACCACATCAACAATGTATAGAGTGTATATCTGATTCTGATGTTATGTTATATTCATATTTATTGTTATATTCAAAAAAGTGCTTTTCCGTCAAAAATAAGGACATTTCTATAAGTGACCCCACACTTTTGAACAGTCGTGTCCTTTACATTGCTTTGGCACAACCACACCATATGCACACTATAATTTACTCAGTGCTAAAAAAAACTCCAACCAAAACAAACAAACCTGTAATATCTTATAGAACCGAGTGTAACCTGGCTTGTGTCTGCATGTTGGATTAGAAAAAAAAAAGTAATTTCACACCATCTCCAAAAGCATCACAGTGTTATCCACGACGCACCACACATGAAAGTCAAACTCGTAATGCTCTCCGACACCCAGGGATGAAATAAACTACACTGATAACCATCCCTTAGTCTTACTGAATTCAATTTCAATTATCCTTTTTTTCCTTTTTTTAAGTTAGACCAAATGGAATTCTTGACTAGAATAATGAACTCATCAAAACAATAACAAAAGAAAGAAAATTGAGCTGATTTATAAAGCAGTCTTTTTATAACATTTCACTTCGTCAAAAGTGATAATTTGAAATGTCTAAAATGACTATGAAGTGGCAGTCGCTCAGTTTTGCAGAGTGTCGCCACTCGACGACATCCTCCACACACACATATTCACATCAGTAAAGTAAAGCTCTCGAGCGCTTATCCATCAGAGAGGGCACAGAAAATGTGATGTGGTAACGTATCCTTGGGGACCACTTCAGTCCTGTTGTGCACACAGGGTACAGAGGTACTTAAGGAGATTCTCATTTCACTTTCCGATTAACTGCCAGTCCCCTGATCTCTAAGCTCCACCCTCAGAGTATATTGATTTGTCACGAGCAGGGTCCTTAGACTGGACTAAAACTGCTTAGGCTCGAATTCTATTAGACTTCAAGGCTTTTTTGGGCCCTGCGTGAAGCATACCATTAAATTGTGCTTGAGGTATTAAAGCAGAGAAATTGAATTTTTATCAGCGATGCCACGAAGATGGACGACGCGACTATCTTGATCGCCTGAAGGTGTCTAATTGCACAGTGTGTGCCGTCCTCTATGTTAACAGATGGGACGCGAGCCAAGCTATTAAAGTTAAAGCACACACCGTTTTTTACGCAAGAACGGCGTCTGTCATAGTTCCGATGATGAAGTGTTCATCAAGTTACAGTTTTATGACTTTGATGATTCTTTTTAAAACCTCATGATTGACAGCTTGGACTGACAGTTGGTGGAACAATTGTATCAGCGGGACCTTCATATCGTCGTGGCTCCGCTCCACAATCGCGACTGTGCAGACTCTGGCTCCGGATAACGTCGCCAGCACAAGATGGCAGCACGCGTATCCAAAACATTTTGGCTTCATTTCATACAGTGGAACGAGTCATTCGTCTTCATATGGAGCTCATTGTCGGCGCAGTCTCGCACGATGGTGCACGCCCAAGTGATAGAAGATCAGATAAAACTCAACTTACAAGAGAGTGATGCAATAAAAATACATCCATGTTATACCTTCATACAAAACACTTGAGGCGACTCAATTCATTGAATTAAGTGCGACTGCCTTCGACACACTAGGTGGAGATATACCCCTGTTTCGGCTTTTTAGCTTCAGATGGTTTCAGTGGCGGTTGCTGGTGTTTGAAACAGCGGAAGCTCATTTAAGGCACAGTGATTTGTACATCAATTCTGCCAACGAACAACTAGAACAAGAAAACGCGATAATTATGTAAAACGGTGTATATGTACAATCGTAAAAAAAGGTCCATCTCGCCGAGCAAATAACACACAACGAGCAGCTATTTGTCGATAGATTTCCTAGCAAAATCCACACAGGACTGAGGCGGAAAAGGCTCTGTTGTCATGTTTGTTTTCTGCAACGCTGTCAATCAAAAACTGTTTCAAGCATTCAGACAGTTTCTCCCATCATCACGCAGAAGCTCCATTGACTCCGAGAGAAGCTGAGCTTCCCTGGAAGTGATATCAGGGTCTCTGCAGGTTTTAACAAGTCAAATTTAAGACTTTTTAAGACTTTTTTTTAAAGACCATAATGAATACAATTCAAGACCCATTTCAAATCCATATTGGGAAAAAAAAGTACAAAAGACATGAAGGAAAACTGGAGCCAAAAATTGTTGAACTTGCAATTCGTCTTAGCTGTGGGCTTATGTTAAGTTTTCTCCGCTGCTATGCTATGCTAAGCTATAACACACCGCGGCGCGCGCACAGCACACTAGCTAGTGGTGCTTGATAAATTCTCACCGGGCAGCACAGGTAGCCTGCTTTATAGTTCTGTGTTGTAGTTATGCTATCGCGTCCTCAAAAATCTAATAATTTCAAAGCGAGAATGAAGTTTACGCATGTTTTAAATAAAAGTCATGTTAATAGATTTTTAAGACCTTTCAAAATTGTATTTAAGACCTTTCATGATATTTTAGGAGAATTCAAGACATGTTAAGGCCTTAAATTCAAATTATTGGATTTAAGACATTTTAAGACTGTTTAAGAACCCCGTGGATACCCTGTGATATTCTTGTCAGGCTCAAGGCAGTGAAACAATCCTATTCTGTGCCTGTTCCATAGAGAACAGCTGAATCTGAGCTTCAAGTGGTTTTAAAACAGAGGCTGCAAAGGGAATACGAATGAACTAGTGACACGTTTTAGTCTCGTTCTAGCGCACGTTTAGTATCGAAATGTAAATACAACACAGCTGAAGCTAAAGCTGAGCTTCCCTTGACGTCTTAGAGCAATCACCGCTGGGTGGTTTCCAGTTGACCTATTACATCAGACTGAAGTCGTCATCTACAGTCATTCAAAGCCTTTCCACGATCCCTGAACTTTAACATATTCAACTACTTGAGCTGGCAGAGCATAAACTCATCAGAGTACAGTCTTTTGACTCCCGACCAATTCAGCAACATTCCTGACTGAAATGTAGTAATTTCAAAAGCTTGGTTTTAGTTGGACTAGCACAATAATGTGAATCGTTGTAACATCATGTAAAAGCACCGGCTTAGCCAGCCGGAAACAGCACTAAGGAGTCAAAATTGCTCCCCAAGGTTCTGTTATTCAAGTGGAAAAAAAAGTAAGGTTTTTATCAAGCTAATAAGCTCATTGGTTTCATTCAAGGGAAATTTTAATATCTTGTTGCAGAATAATATCACAATTTCCATAGTGATGTAATCAAACCTTGCTCAGTTATTTTGTTGGTTTAGGAAATGTGTCAACTTTATCTCTTTGTTTCAGTCTCGGTGGGTCATCCAGAAACAGTGGGAGGCACACACACACATATCACAGACTTTCCATCATACCATTGCTCTATTTATAATCCTCCCAACACACCAGTCTCCCTCTCCTGGGAGGTCATTAATTTCCCTCTCTGCCAGTGGTATGCCCCACAAAAAGTCCATCAAAACTTGCAGGCTGCTTATCTATATGGCTCTACATTTGCTCCACTAGAAATGATATCCATGCAAGTCCTCATTAGGAGGTTGTTTAATTACCATGTCAGGACAAGTGCTGTAAAAGAAGCGTGTGAGACAGATGGCCCTCTTATTTTTTTTTTTTGGTCATTCTTGTGTATTCGTTTCTGGAAAAAGAAGAAAAACCCCCACAGCAGTGTCTGAGGTGATATAGCACATTAGATCTTACAGCTGTGGAAAATTGGATAGAGCCAATTTATCCTCTTGGCTTTGCCCAGAAACCATTCTCTCACAGCCCTGAAGGACAAATTACCAAGTGCTGGTCAAACATTCAACAATGCTGCTGTTTTTTTTTTGTTTTTTTTTAATATTCTCTTTTTTTTTCATTACGTTCCCTTCGACTCAAGTGTGTACTGATATGAAGATATGAGACAGAACAAGGTGGGTGACCAGATGTTCTCCAGTGGAGATAAAGTGGTCCCCAGATAAATGTAATACGGTGTGATTCTGATAACCTCGTGTCAGGCTGTTGACTCCCTGCTCCTGCCTCAGCATTTATCAGTACACTTCTATAGTGAGTTAACCCCTTGACCTGCAAGAGCTTATATCGTGGTTTTTCATTCCAGGCGTACAGCCACGGTGGCTGTGAAAGGTGTTTAATGGACTGTCTTGTAAGACTGTAGTGCTTGCCCATTAGCGCTCATCCATTCTCCTCGTTTCTGCATCACTTTCTTATTTACAACCATATCTTTTTTTTTTTTGCTGAGGTAATGTGTTTTTCCTCCCGAACTGGTAAGCCCTCGAGGTGTAAAGAGTTCATCCGCAGAACGATATACCGTTTGTTGGGATTTGCAAGTTACAGGAGTGTAAGATGCAAATGTTTTTCACCGTGACACGGTATACACTTAATTTGTCAACGCGGAGTCATTTGCAGACAATAAAGGGAATGCTTTATGTATGCTTAAAGCTCAATTATACATGTATTACATTATATCCTGGAAACTTTTTTGTGTCAACTGCATAATTGCATCTGCTGAACTTTATCTCCAGTCACTGGTCAATGGTTCTTTGTTGGAAGCTGCTGGAGTGTGTTGGATCACAGTCACCGTTGATTTATTTAGTATTGATCAGTCTGCACATGAACAGGGACTTCAAAATAGAAAAAAAGGATTTTTACACGGCTACATTGCTGAATTATTGTTTGTCTTTTAGGTTTTTCAGAATTAATGATTTTTCTTTTGGGGGATTTTTTCCAGTGAGCTGTCTGGTTTTGAATGCAAAACCCTTATATTATATATATATATAAACACACACGTATATATATATATATATATATATATATATATATATATATATATATATATATATATATATATATATATATATATATATATATATATATATATATATATATATATATATATATATATATATATGTGTATATATATATATATGCACGTATATATACATGTATATATATATACACATGTATATATATACATATATTTATACTGTATAATAAGTGTTTACACATACATCAACACATATACACATATATATACACATACATATATATACACATATATAAACATAGACGTATAGATGTATGTATATATGTGTACATACATATATATAGCATATATATATTTAAATACAGGAAAAAGCAATCAGTAAAACTAGGTTCCCTAAATCCCAAATGCGATGCGATTCCCTCCGGCTCATTTTCTCACATTTTTCCTTTTTCAAACTTAAATTGAAGACAAATTATTGTGACTGATTTGTTTTTCTCTTCCATTTTATCATTAAGAGGTCAAAGGCATTTTGCACAGATTTTGCTAATCTTCTGGTAAAGGCAATTAAATTATCCCTTTTCTGTGACAAGCAGCTTTTTTTATCCTCAATAAAAAATATGTTTTATCCTCAAAAGAATGCTCACCCATGTCCTCAAAGTTTGTGTCACTAAAAAAACTTAATTGAAATGTTAAAACAACCCTCAAATCAAGTAAATTAAGAAAAAAAAAATAGACAGAAAATTATAGACAAACAAACAAACCTTTGCTTGTGCTCTCTGGCAGAGCGTGAACAAATGACAAGGAACACAAACAAGTCCTGTCCTCAGCAAGGTCAGGCACAGGAGTGAAGGAAAAAAAAGTGTTGGAAGATTAACAGTGAAAGTGAAGTGTAAAATAAGGGGTGACAAGACCGCTGTGTTTCGCTGGTGTGAGTGTGTTCCTGTCTGCTGTTAGTCTCTGCTCACACGTCTCCCCACGCCGCCGATACTTTAAAGCGTCACATGATTTTTGTTTACTCGGAGAGGGAGAGATCGGTACACTCTTAGAAATAAGGGTTCCAAAAGGGTTCTTCTACATGGGCTGAGGTTCTACCTGGAACCATTTGCTTCTGAAAAACCCTTTCCCGGATAAAGGGTTTTAAAAGGGTTCTTGATGACACTGAGGGTCCAGGTGGAACCTTTTTTAAAGGCCACCAAAAAAGGCTTCTCCTATGAGGACAAGCCGAAGAACCTTATATGGTTGTACTTAGCACGAGTGTAGGCTCGACTTTCTCCACATCACAGCTTCTGTTACCATCTTGTCGTCGCCAACAGGATTTGACATGCATACTTCTCAGTGCCATAACTAACTCCAAGACTGTTTGTGATATCTAGAAAATGTTTAAATTATGGACTGGCGATGTATACCAGGCCTTTCACCCTATGTCAGCTGAGATTGGCACAACACCCCCCATGTGGAGGATAAAGTGGTAGAAGATGGATTGATGATTGGGGAAAGAAATAGAGCTTGGCGCCCATATACCTGTCATTACGGTAGAACCTCAGGACTTCCAACAGTCCAATCACAATGGTCATAAGAGGGTTGCCGGTAGAATGTCAATTTCATTATCAACAGAACTAGGGATGCACCGGTTAATCGGCCAGTGACCGGAACGGGCCGATTTTCACGTGATCGGCCGGTCAGACATATATATTTGTTTCAATCACTGAATGAAGCCTCTCATATTTATGACAAGAGTCAGGACCTTAAATCACTTGCACAAAACTTTTGATCAGCATTTGTTTGTTTGTCATTTAAACCTGTGTTTGCAGAGAGAGAGGGGCGAGAGAGAGATGTGCGCTCTTGGTCATTAGTTAATTTGCGTATTTGTGTGTAGGTAATGTTGTGAAATATGTTTAAACTTAAATATACTACACATACAGGTAGTTATTCGTTTTTGTATTTTTAGTTGGATATTGGATGTGAACTGATTGTACTCTAAAATGTTCTTTCAAAGAAAACATGCACACATATATATCTTTCTGTATGCTGTAAAGTGGTTTGTAAAAATTGAAATTGGAATCGGCTAAAATCGGTATCGGCAGGACAAACTTCTTGAAAAATCGGAATCGGCCCCAAAAATGGCAATCGGTGCATCCCTAAACAGAACTTTTCTCTGTCTATATTTGCTGGGAACCGCATGCCGAATGCGCTAATCTGTTGACATGGGCGCCCGAATTAGAAACATGGCAGAAAGCAGCAGCGATGCATACATCACAAGTCAGGCGTGACCCAGGCCTAAGGTTAGAAGACGTTGTTTGTTGTTTACCCCCCAGTGAAACTGTAGAGGACTGCGGTTGTTGTAGAAATCAACAAGGTCAGTGACACTTTCATGTCAAGGTATTGATCATTGGGACAGTTAGAAAGCTCTGCTCTTTGAGGGGAGCTCACTAAGAACAGTCTGAACAGCAATAATGATCCCGCTGACCGCATTGATCTTCTAATCTAAATCAAAATCTTAATTAAAGGAACACTGAAGATCACCGCATAAGGGAATTACATCTACATCGGACTCTTCTGTAGCGAAAACCATTTACGTTCAATGGAGCGTCTCTCTTTGAGGACGGCAGGCTGGGCCGATGACGGAGTACGAAGAAGATGTGCTCCATCACAGACCTGCAATTAGTATTTGTGTTTCATTTTATGGTAAACTGCAATCTTTGTCCAACCATGAAATGTTGCATGGCATCAACCCCTAACCTGTCTTCAACCCTGATGTATTTGCCATAACCAGAAACTTTCCTAACCTTAGTCATACCGAAGGTTTTATTCAATTATAGTTAAATTGAACACATCGACATAATTAGAGCTGCAACTAACGATTATTTTCATAATCGATTAATCTGTCGATTATTTTCTCGATTAATCGATGAATCGATTGGTCCATAAAATGTCATAAAATGTTAAAAAACGTTGATCAGTGTTCGTCAAACCTGGAAATTACGATGTTCTTGAACGTCTTGTTTTGTCCACAAACCAAAATGATTCAGTTTTAATGATTTCTTTATGTGGAGCAAAGAAACTAAGAAAGTATTCACATTTAAGAAGCTAAAACAGTCAGAAATCTTGTTTTAATCATGAAAAAAAGCTTCAAACCGATTTATCGATTATCAAAATAGCTGCCGATTAATTTAGTAATCGATTAATAATCGATTCATCGATTAATCGTTTCAGCTCTAGACATAATCATAAAGTTTATTTCTTTTTTTCTAGAGTTGCCAAAGCTCTCGTCTGGAGACATGATGCAACAACTTGTGTACGAGCAGAGTGATTGTCAAGATTTTTTTGCTGATTTTACCCTCAATTCAGTTGGGCAGACTCAGCACTAGTTGGGGACAGTCGGCATGACTAGTTGGTACAGAAATCTGTCAGAGTCGCAGTCAATCAAACTAGTTTTTATAAAAAAAAAATTTGAGCCGAAACAGGATGTATTCAGTCAGTGTGTACGGGATTACCGACACAACTGTAAACACATGTTGCCGAGTAAAAGATGAAGACGACAGGAAGTAGCAGGAACATCAAAACTAACTGTCACTCTTGTACACGTGGTTGTTCTTGTGAGAGTTTGATGCGTTCAGTTGGTTTGACAAACCACGTGATCCCTCACCGGGTGCAGTCGTTAAATCTGTAGAATCTGTAAGAAAAGCGGTAACGACTGTGAAAGTTGTGAAGTGCGTACCCGGCTTCAGAGGGAAGCGTGAATGGAATGGGAGTTGCGACGCGGTGTCATATGTCACGCAACATAAAATGAAGCAAAGTAGTGTAAAAGCCTATGCTTCATGAAGTGACAGTGAAAGGGGCAGTAAGAGCTTCTTTATCGCCCGTGTAAAAACTATGGCACATCTACAGTGTGCCTTTAAATCAAATCAGCCTTATTATTCTAGAGCTTGTAACTCTCTATCTTTATAGGCAGATCTAGCTTGTCAACCCAAATGACTACGACTGGTCGCATTAATGGGGTGTTTGACACGAGTTATGAAAAAGCACCTGAATGAAACATGCTCAATCAAAAGGATCTTTGGGAACTTTGAGAATTGCATGTATCAACTACTGGAAAAAAACACAGTAAACACAGATTTAGATGAACTCTTATTAAAGGCGCCATATGTAAGAATGTGGCCAAAAACGGTTACTACATTCAAATAATTCAAAATACAGAGGTCTTTTGGGTTTCGTTTTCTGACGTAACTGGCAACCCGTGGTTGCTCGGCAGCTGAGACTCTTCTGACTGCAATGATCGGTAGACGGCGGTAGGTGGCGCCACATGCCAAAATATGATTTCAAAACATAAACAGATTAGATTTTTTTAAATGCAAATATTTTGTCTGTGCTGTTGTTGTTGGTGAGTTCAGTTTGTTATATGAACATTATTCCTGAGTCTCTGTGACATATTAGGAGGATTTTATGGTCAGTTGCTTTAGATTTATAACATAATGCACCTTTAACACTTTCGATTAGGGAACATATATTCACCATTAACTAGGTGATTACTAACATATATAAGCAGCATACTAGCCCTTTATTAGTAATCGTTAAGCATGTATTAACACTATATAGATTTTTTTAAATACATGCTTAATATTTACTAATAAAGGGCTAGTATGCTACTTATCTGCATGTTAATAAGCACCTAGTAAATGGTGAATATATGTTCCCTAATCTAAAGTGTTACATGTAAATGTGAAGTCCCTACACTGTGAAAGAATACTTTTTGATACATCACATGGGAAAGGGGGGGGGGGGGGGGGGGAGCGGAATAACATCATAAATATATAATAGCCACTCTGCTGTTATATACCTTTTATGCTTTTAGTCTGCACGCCAAGCATTTGCTATGAGGAGAATGAAAATGTTAACACCACTACTCATTTTAAGGATTCACTGCAAACATTTGTCATAGGAATAATGTTCAGTAAATCCATATTTCCTTTATCTTTTTAATAAAACAACAGCAGCATCTGGCTCCAATGGGAACATATTCCAGACAACAAAGTGACCCACATTGTCTACAAATGAGTGTACACTCTTGAACAAATGCCCAAATTGCATAAGGGTTTATGCTAATTCAGTGCAAAAACAAACGCACTTAAACGTAAAGCTTAAAGGAGCAGAAAGTTGCCTGGAGTCAGTCAGTGCTCTTACATTTATGGAACTGAAGTAAACTAAACTAAACCCTGTGTTGTTTGTTCCCTTTAACAAATTTAACAGATGTAGATTAAGTTGTGTCGATCTTTTCATGAGATTAACACAGAATTTATGGCAGCCTTTCTCCACCTCACCACATCTGTCATCAGCGCTGCCAGGTGAGGCCTCCAACAAAAGACAAGGCATGAGTTTAGTTTGATATTTCAATGGGCATCAGGAATAAGTAACTCAAAGCCCAGGCTGCCTTTTTTTTTTTTTTGTTTATTTCCCTGCTGATACCATTTTATTAAGAGGTGATTGAGCTCCGCTGGCTCGGTTTGCTCGGTTGAAATTGGAGCCGATTTCAGCTCTTCACAACAACAACAACAACACCTGTTTACCGCCCTCACTTGGGACAAGTCAGTTACACTTTGGATTCAATTTTGCTGGGGTTTTTTTAGTTTGTTTTTGAGCAAAACAGCAGTGGTCTGTGTGACCTGTGTTTGTCATTGAGGCCTCTCTCCAACAGAGAGCCCTACCTATCCCCTCTAGATTCACAATTCATCCATGGAAACAGTTATCGGACACATTTTATGTTTGTTCTCGGTTACGAGATTGAAAACAATTCTTGCAAAACTCAAAGTTGAATGAACAAAATGTGCCTGCGATGCTTGCATCCTGTTTGTTTTATGGTTCACCGACCATTAAAAAAAAAAAAAAGGTAATAAATAAAGCTTACTCTTGCTAAATTTAAATGCAAAATAGTATCTCCTCTGAGAGGCTGAGACAGCAAACAGAGATGACTCAAATGCAAGTGGACTGGAAGAAAGTTTATTTAAGGTTGTACAGCTGCTGAATATTTTATAGCTTTAACAGCACTGGACCTGGAAATGGACTTGGTGGACAACCTGTGCGGTGTATTATGGCCTAGTCTGGCACAATTCCCCCACTGTGTTAATTAAAGATGAGGGGAAAAATGAAAGGTCAAACCATGTTGCCATTCAGACCGTCTTTACATGGTTTCTGCAGCGGTCTATTTATCAAGAAAAGTCAAATACAGTACTGCTGGGGATATTTTATATTCCTATACACTACCGTTCAAAGGTTTGGGGTCACTTAGAAATTATTTTTGCTTATAATGATGATAATCAATAACATTAAATGAATCAGAAATACACTCTATACATTGTTGATGTGGTAAACGACTATATTAGCTGCAAACGTCTGGTTTTTAATGGAATATGTACATAGGTGTATAGAGGCCCATTTCCAGTGTTCTAATGGTACATTGTGTTTGCTAATGGTGTTAGAAGGCTATTGGATTATTAGAAAACCCTTGAAAACCCTTGTGCAATGATGTTAGCACAGCTGAAAACAGTTTTGCCGGTTCTATGATGAAAGCAAAGTTTGAAGGGCAAAAGTATTATTTTGAATAAAAATCATTATTTCTAATCTTGACTATATTTTCTACTCATTTTGCAACTCTTTTGATGAATAAAAGAGTGAGTTTTAATGGAAAACACTGAAAAAATTGTATAGGTGACCCCAAACTATTTAGTGTATGTGTCTCCAATGTGTTTACAATGTCAATATAATATCTTACTCTTAATAAAAGCTAAGAAAACAAGTCCTGGTTGTAGACGTCTATAAACAACGTGATCTAATTTTTTGAAAGCCAATAACTGAACATTATTTTACAGCTTCAGTTGTCTGACCAGATTCCTGCAGCCAACATCAACAGGGACAGTGTTAAAAAGATTTGGGACGTACCATCTGTAAATAGAGCTGATGATGTCTAATAGTGAAAAGGGGCTCCCTGTGGTCCACCCACTGGAGATATCAGTGTGACCTCCCACTCTCTTTTAACAGCGTCCTCTCCATTCTAAATACACACCGACACTTTTCACACACACACAGATGCCATTCAGACAATGGAGGAGTGTTAATGAAGTGTTAAAATTCCTGCTCCAGCCAGCAGGGGCAGTGCTGAGTATGGGCTATTACACTCACACACGTCCAAGTCCCCACTTTGCTCAGTATTAAAATAATTCAACAGAGCATGTTAGACATGATTTTAGCTTGATGTAAGACATGACAAAGAGGGGACCTGAAAAAATGTCCACTGTTCAACTGGAGCCCCCCCTTTGTGGGTGTGTAACGACACCAAAGTCCCCCCCCCCTCCCCTCCCCCCAAACACACAGGGTGTGATTTTGAATAATTCATGAAGTCAGTTTTACTATATTAAAATATGGCTTTCGTGGAAGAAGACATGCACAGTATTGCATCTTTGCAGTGCCGTAACACTCTTTGAAGGCGACGCCACCGTGGGTCACCAAAGGCAGACGTTTTTCCCAACTTCTACACACAGTTTAATGCTTTAACGCGTGCGACAAAGAGTAGATAATGTTTCTCACTACAGCCGGTGAATCTCAACTCTGCTGAGCAGTGGGGGGTCGGTGAGTCGATAGCTGCTGCGAGTGTCACAAACAAAGCTTCTGTTCACTGTTTCTATTCATATTTTGTCTTTTATTGTGAAATGTTTTCAGGACGAGCAGATCATACAGAAGCGTCCTGGTATTTTTCGTGAGTTACAGTAGCATTTAGAGCATTAATGTGCTATTTATAGTATTTTTTCAAAGGCCGTCCCTTGTCTTTTATTTATTTATTTCACTTTTTTTTTCTTTCTTTCCAAAATCGCATTTGAAACGCATGTTTTTAGAAGCACACATCTTTGGCGTGCAAAGATGCGACAAGCGATCAATGCAATGAACGTAACTAATAATAGTAACACATTAAGGTCAGCCTTTTTGCGATTAAAGCATTATCGCCGACAGCCCTCGTTAAAAAATAAAACATCGACAGATTTATAGATCATATTCAGGAACAACAGAACTCTCAACACTGACACTTTCAAACTGATCCGAAACACTGACATAATATGTTGTGAATCCAAAATGAAATTCCACATTCATAACATAGGGTTGATTTCAATAATTTTCCAGAACTAGTACAGGCATAACACAAACACTGTGCAACCTCATTAGGCACAATGCAAATGTTTTCATTTTCGATTAGCATTAGCGTAGCTAGCTGTTTTGTGAATATCAACATCTAAGCGTTGTGCATTATGAGGTTGCACAGTGTCCGTATTATGTTCGCCCTATGCTAATGCTAATCATAGCCTCGCTAGCTTGAAACAGGTTCGCACACCATGTTCTGTGGTGAACCGTGGGAAAATGTCTCACACACCGTGAGGACAGCCTCTTCACTCCCACCTCCCCACTACAGACAGCGCAGCTGCTGCTGATGAGCCGCTGCCTGCCTGGTGTAGCGTGATAAATCAGCCAAAGTGCAGCGTGATGAATCAGTAAAAATAAAATTCCTCCAAAAAATGTGAAAATCAAGAATGCACGCCATGCTCAACACATATAAAGTCTTACGGCGATCTGACTAACGGTCAGTAAGATATGGCCGTCACAGACACACAGACGCAACTTGCTTTATATATATATAACCATAGGGAGCATGAGTCATGTACCTGTGCACTAATTGCACTTTTAACGCCTTCCTTCCTTTTGGACTCTGTCGTAAACACGCGCGTTACTGCCGACGCAGTGACTCATTAATCAAAGATGTCACTCGGTTCAAATCGCGCATCCTCAACCTTTAGTTGAGATCATTTGCATGTTTAACGCACGTAATAATTCAATTTGTAATGAGACAATTAATCACAGTTGCCACTGGCCAAATTAATGATTGCCACAGCTTAGCGGACTGAGTAACCCTTTAGAATCAGAACAAAGTGGCTTTCGGAATAGAGAATATACACTAAGTGCCGCGCGCCGTATAATATTTATTTCCGCTGTGTGTGAGTATTTATTTATTTATTTATTATTATTATTTTATCTATTTTTTCTTGCTGAGGCAAAGTATGAAAAATGAACTACCCATTTGTGACAAAAGGTTAAAATGAAATGGAACAACCCACCCCAGGACGAGTGGCAAACACATTTTTATCTAGTATTGCCTGTCCGTTCTCCATTTCCAGAGATAGAGAGATTTATGCAACGGCTACGAAACGGCTGCTGGCTACAGTTTTGCACTGCGTTTGGTGGTTGTATGCGTGTGAGAAAGAGAATAAACAACAACAAATTATGAGAAAACTGTTGTGTAGTTTGGTTCTGCACATCATATTACCCAAATGCAAGACTTGTAAATCAGACCTTGGAATAATAAAGTGGAAGAGACCTGAGGTTGTTTGCTGCCAGTATGCAAACCAATCAGTAAAACTGTTGATAGATATGGTGGAAATAAAGTTGAGTTTACACAACATAACCTGATTACTCAATAACGCTACACCCCTCAAACAAGAAAGATGTGTTGTGTTGCTCAAAATCTCACCAAAGGCGAATGTATTTGGAGATTTTTCTTTTTCCGCTGAAGGAGAAGAACATTCAGATTCCTTTCACATATGAATGAATTCACTGAATAAACATGTAACTTCTGCTATCTCCATGTCGATTTTTTTTTTTTTTGTGCCATTTTTTGATTGATGCGACTAATTTGCCTCATAAATATTCAGTAATGAAGCAAGAGGGGAAACAATCGCATGACAACAACATCTTATTGAGAGTCCTCATTTAGGGTAAAGCTTTGAAATGCTTTCAAATTAATCAAGTATCGTGACTACGTAACACAGAAGTGGAGACGATGAAACAAACAAACAAAGACAGAGGGAAGCGATCTACGTTAAAGTCAGACTTCGCTCCGAAGCTACGTCCGCAGAGCACGGGAACGTGCAACGAACACGGATTCACAGGCACTAGTTTTTTGGATACTTGATGATGAACAACGACAAATACTCTAAAAAGTTCACAAAGACTTAAAGTTAACCTACCGGTTCCAGTAGAAACAGAGCCATCGAGTCAGCGCTCGGCGGTCCTTTCTGGGCTTTCAGTTGTCGCCACCGTTCAATCGCGATATAGCCGATGTTCACTCTGGTCTTGGATCGCTCTGCATCACAGCCTTTTCTTGGCAGTAGCTTCCCTGCAGGAAAAGCAAATTCAGATTCCTTTCACATATCAATGAATTCACTGAATAAACATGTAAAAAAAAAAAACACCTGTTAGCTCCTTTTCTGCCATAATGTTGCTGCAACTCTCTTGTTGGATTAAGCAAGCTAGCACAAGATATGGCGTTGTTTTCAGAGCAAGTGCGCAAAGAGGGTACGCGCATTAGTTTCGTCTAATTAAGTCTGATTGATGTATCACGATCCAATGACTTTGTTCGGGCCGTTCAAATATGATTGGACGGTGTCCGCTCCACAGCTGACTGACATTTTGAATTTTTGTGACAATGCATTGATTAAAAAAAAAAATAATTACTTGAATAAATAAAAGCTTAGACGAGCTGCATTTTCTACCAGTACAAAAATAAACTGTACACAAATAACACAAACTGGTGCTTTATGTGGTTTTTCAATAAAATTAAATTTCAAAAATCGATTTTTGAAGTTTATGAATCGATTCAGAATCATGGATCGTTAGAATCGCGATTCCTATGTGAATCCATTTTTCACCCCTAATAAAATTTTCCAGAAAATGATCCTATAGTAGCCATACCATTGTTGAAATAATGTTCTTGTTCTACTAAAATGTTGTAAAACATGACAGAACAAAGTATCCAGGAACATGTGTTATTGTTAGCACTGTGACCAGGATATACTGCCATGTCAGAACGTTATTTTCAGCAAACATGAAATGCATAATATTGCTGAGGCTCATGGTTTGAATGTAGTGTTGCTGGAAAAGACAAGAGAAAATATATCACAGAGTTGTTGTTTTTAGACTATGTTCAACGTTGTGGATCGGGTTTCCAGTTAAGCACAGTTTGTAATTATACGGGTTGAATATTTCACTGTATCCAAGACTTAGTAAAAAATAATATAAGCTTTATCAGGGAGGGCTTTCATGCAAAATGAATAAAAAAAACTGTCTTTTAACAAAGAGGATTGTATTTCTGTCCTGAATACTTTTATCTGTTCCCTCGGCTACTTGTTTTAAAAGAAGCAGTCCAACACAATCCAATAAGATAACATAATATAACAAATAATCAAATGCAGGTCGTGTTTATTTAGCTATTAACCTTTTTTTATGTATAGTGAAAAGTGGGGTGGATAAAGGCAGCATTAAGCTAGTTTCTGTATTATAAACACTGTAAATAATTCGACTTGTGACCTACATTGATATGGGATCCTGATCCCTTGCGGTGGGCACACAGCTTATCACAAACCTGAAAGTATATACAGATTCACTGTGTATATTATGTTCTGTACTCTACTCTGTCTATGAAACTCAAATAAAACCACAGCACCAATGCGATCCTGTGCATGTTAGACTCGAGCTTACCATTGTACTGTCAGGAATAACATCAAGCGCTAAAACAGTGGAAGGTAAATATAACGCGCCAGAGGAATTAAACATAGAGACGCACATCCTCGTGCATACAAAAATGCCAGACTTCAGTGGACGTTCACGGTGAACTGCAGCTTGGAGCAGAGCCAAACGCCTTTTAACTCGACTTTTAATGTCTCTGTTTCGCTTCCATCCTCGGAGAACAATAAGTGCCTCTGTTGACAGTAACATCTGACACGTTCTGCGCGTCTCCGGCTTTTGAGTCGCACCTGAATCTATAAACGGCTTCATTTTGTCCCATTAGATGCCACACACAAACTCCAGACTCCCGACGTCGCGAGCCCAGCGCCTCTGCAGACTATAGGGAACGGTTGGTTTAGTCGTGCTTCAGTTACGTCCATGTTGATTGGTCTATTTTTAGCCCGACACCGTGGCTGTCCTGAACCCAGTTACAGTGTGCGCTTCAAGCAGGGCGTGTAGAGAGAAACGTGAAATAGACAAACTGTCAGAGGATAAACCGATGATTTAACAGAAAACAAAACACGATCATCTCAATCGTCACCATTTCCAGGGCAGTGGAAAGAGCTTGTTTAATGAGAGAAACGGCGAAGTGCGATAGGAATCTGCTCGTGTAGATGTAGTCCAGCCAGCATCGGTGGCTGCAGCCCAGACATTTTAATGCCGTGCACTTAAGTCAGCATGTTACTGATCAGTAATTACAGGAATCCCTTTGTTAGGTCTTTGTCTTACACGGTGTAACACTGTCCTGCACAAGATAAGTGGAAATAGGGTTCCTGCTTTTGTTCAGCACGCAGATCTGGTCCTAGATTTATACACTCATCCGACACAGCATTAAAACCAGTCTTTTATTAAAGGGATACTTCACCGATTTGAATGTGGCTTTGTATTGATAGAATAGCAGTAGTATTTTTTCCCTGACTTGTAAAAAAATCTGTTTTCCCTTATCCAAATGTGCCCTACTGTGAGTCAAATGACGCGTTTTTGCATCACAGTAGGGCAAATTTTGAAAATGGAAAACTGATTTTTTTACAACTCAGTGGAAAACTGAGGGAGGGAAGCACATTCTCTAAAAAATACTACTGCTATTCTAGCAATACAAAGCCACATTCAAATCAGTGAAGTATCCCTTTAACTGTGTGGCGTGTATTAAAACAGATAATGTGTTCATTAAGTATGTATTTATAAATGCAAGGATCGTCCGTCTGCCTGTTATTCACATATACAGTTTGCCAACTTTGACATTGTTTTTGATCACAAAGATAACACATATACACGGCCGTTCAAAAGTTTGGGGTCACATAAACAATTTTATTTATGTTTTCCATTAAAAGTCGCACTTTTATTCATCAAAAGAGTTGCAAAGTGAATAGAAAATATAGTCAAAACATTGACAAGATTAGAAATAATAATTTTTATCCAAAATAATCATTTTGCCCTTTCGTCAAAGAACCAGCAAAACTGTTTTCATCATCATTGCACAAGGGTTTTCAAGGGTTTTCTAATCATCCAATAGACTTCTAACACCATTAGCAAACACAATGTACCATTAGAACACTGGAAATGGGCCTCTATACACCTATGTACATATTCCATTAAAAACCAGACGTTTGCAGCTGTTATATTCATTGAAAATAGTGCTTTTCCTTCAAAAATAAGGACATTTCCTTATAGTAGTGTAGGTTAAAGAAAAACAACAGATACACATTGAACAAAATAAAACGATACAAAACAATGAGGATGACAGTGTCCTTGTTTAGCATGAGGCTAGAACAAGAAACAATGTGAAAGTGAATGCTTTCTGAATTACAAATATGTGAAACAATTCAGAGACGAGCAAATCTGAGTCTAGCCGCAACCTCTGTTGGTCGCAAAAAGTGAGGAATAAGACACAAGCATGTGCGGCTCCTTTTTAGAAAAAAGCACCTCACGGGCATCAGTGTGGAGCTCACATTGTTCATTTTAGTTTCACCGTATTGATTCGGGTAACAATGTGTGGAACTATCTCAATGTGCTTTATGACTCAGCACATTGCCTCTGCAGCTATAGTCACAGCGTAAAGTCGGGGCTGTGGAGAGAGAGAGAGAGAGAGAGAGAGAGACTTATTTTTTTTTTACTTGGCAGAAGTGATGCGTCTTAATGACAAGAACACGGAAACTGTTGAGTGGCTGAAAATAAGCAACACCGTAAAAAATTGTCTACAACACAATGGTTTGATCAATCGGCATGCCACGAGGAGAATCTTTCACTTTATCTCTGGGTAAGAATGGAAATCAACACCGCAGGGACTCGCTGATAGGGAGCTTCACCTCGGATAACATCCAGTCTTACATACAGCCTTAATGGAATAGTGAAGAGTTTACAGAGTGCCTGAAGGTGCCGGCGAGTGTCAGTCATTTGAGAACATCCGTAACTACACCTGCTTCTGACTGAGCAGAAGAAAAACAGGTATAAAACTAAGACATTGTGTAACAATTGTACCATTAATGGAGTGTTTTCCACCGAGTTGGAAACGCTTCTGATGCTAATGATTTCTGGAAATGCAAACACCCACAGAGAGGCAGAAAAGTAGCTTATAAACAACATGATACAAATTGAAGAGCAGGTTGTCAGGCAAACAAACCTCCACAACATAACAAGGCCAGTTAATTAAAACACGTGATTTGAACATTTAATCGTTAAAAGAATTTGAAAGTAATGAATTACTCGCGTTACTGTAACTGAGTAGTAGTAGTAGTAGTTTTTGGAAATACTGGTTTAAATCACATCCACTAAGTAAAATAAAATAATGATAATGACATGAGAATGATGGGGACATGTAGATGATGAGGACATGTGAATTATGGGGATATGTGAATGATGAGGACAGGAGAATGATGAGGACAGGAAAATGATGGGGACAGGTGAATGAATAACGACAGGTCAATGATGAGGGACAGGTGAATGAATAACGACAGGTCAATGATGAGGGACAGGTGAATGAATAACGGACAGGTGAATGATGAGGACAGGTGAATAATGGGGACAGATGAATAATGAGGACAGGTGCATGACGAGGACAGGTGAATGATTAACGGACATGTGAATGATGAGGACAGGTGAATAATGGGGACAGGAGAATGATGAGGACAGGTGAATGATGAGGACAACAGTCTATATGTTTATATTCTACAGTCACGTTAAATCACACGATTTTCTGTGAGATGCCAAATCACTGTAATCTCCTCCATGAAATCGTCCTGCGTCAGTGCTTTTCTCGGGATTAAGACACCGGATATCGTCTCAGCTGGGTTACAAAGTTTGTTGCGTCTGTGGTCAGATTTGAAAATCCTCTCGTGGGGGGGGGGGGGTTGGGGGTTGGGGGGGGTCAGGCTTTCAGAGCGCAGTATTTTCTCAGGTGGTGCTTGGTATAAAAGTTTGAAAACCACCGCTCCAGTCCACTGAGCATGAAATCTTGCTAACACAAACACAATAAGCCCCGTCTGTCCTGGTTCCAGTCAGAATTCAGAAATTTTGTGATTGTTGCAGTGGTGCAAAAAAAACCCTCAGGTAAAAGAAAAAAAAAAAAAAAAAATACAACACTCCCACACAGCCTCACAATACATGACACAAACATAGCCGGTCAGTCACGATGTCAGATTTAGTTTTATCTTATATATAAATTAGACAAAATATTCATACCTGAGGCTGTGCAAGATAGAAGATGATCATGGTTAATCATAGATAGTCCAGTTCCTCTGTTCATTTAGTAACTGTTACTCTAGTAGTGTTTAAATAAGCATTTTATTTTAGTAACCGCATTAAATTCAGTATTTTTCAGTATACAACACTAAGTTCCAACCAAGTAAATTGATTAGAAAGTACAGGTGTACGGATAACTAGTACAACAGCACAAGAATGATAGCATCACTCTGTTTCAGACGTGTTTATAATAATCATTAATTACACTAATTGATAAGTCACACTAATAGCTGACGCTACATTTAAAAACAAAAATGACTCAGAAAAGATAAAGATTAGCTGAAAATAACAGTTTAATAATCATCATCAGATGAGAACGAGGTGACTTTTATACAAACACACAGAGCACCGTGACAAAGCCTAAACAAAAATAAATATTTAAATCTTCCAGGTCTGAAAGCTTGCTAAAAAACTTTACCAGAGCCCATTCAGTGAGAGCACAGAACTACATAAGACGACTTCTCAAAAGTGACTCTCAAAAGACAGACAGGCCTTTTCTCTGGTCGCACAATAAAGAAAACATAAATGCAAGGCCGTGACCTGCTGCGCGCACGCCGCTCATTGTTTGCGTTGCCAGGCAACAGGGGAGTCAGTCCAGTTGCGGAACCATTTGTGTCGGCGGAAACCGAAAAATAAGTGATTAAATAAAATAAATGAATAAATCATATACTTTTTCATGCCGTCAAGTAATAAATAGCATTTGCTGAAGTGTTGGACTGAAGCGTCGTCGTCATCATCACACTCGAGGCTGTGCTGTGGATATGCCAAGCATTACCGAGCCTATAAACACTCAAAAGCAAAAAAAAAACAGATGTTTAAGCCAAGGTTAGCCAACGCTCATACTCCCTCAGACATTGTTGAATGTCTGCACTTTGTCAAAGTCACCTTATCTTTTCACTAATTGTCTGATAATTCTCTGCCGCAGTGACGCAAAACGCTCTCACTTCCAATCTGCGAAAATAACCGCGGAGGTTCAGTGTTTATAAAAATATATAAAACATCTGGTGTGACAGTGATGTATTGCGTGTGTGCATGAACACCTGGTGTAAGTGCACCTCCGTGTTTCCGGGAAACTTTAGCAACCAAGCTGAAGAAGATTTTTCAGTTATGGTTATGCATGATAAGGAACGTAAAGGCTAACAATACAACCACTGTGCAACCTCATTAGGCACTACGCTAATGCTAATCGAAAATGAACACATTTGCGTTGTGCGTAATGAGGTTGCACAGTGTTTGTATTATGTTCGCCTTACGCTAAATCTAATCGTAGCCTCGCTAGCTTACCTTTGGAAACAGGTTCGCCAAGTTAGCCGCAAAGTAGTAGCATGCTAATGCAAAAATAAATATGTGTGCTCGCGTATTGGTGAATGGACACCTCGTATTTTCAGTATAACACCATGTTCTGCGGTGAACCGTGTGAAAATGTCTCACCCACCGTGAGCACAGCCTCTTCACTCCCACCTCCCCGCTCCAGACAGCGCAGCTGCTGCTGATGAGCCGCTGCCTGCCTGGTGTAGTGTGATAAATCGGCGAAATTTGAAAATTCCTCCAACAAATTTGAAAATTGAGGATGCACACCATCAGGCCATGCTCAACCCATATCCAAAGTCTTAGGACGATCTGATTAAAGGTCAGCAAGATACGCCTGTCACAGACAGACAGACACAACCAGAAAATGTCCTATGATTAAGTGCTTTAGCCCAGAATTTTCCAGAATAACTTTCAATATCTGGCAGTTTCTATATTTCTATCTGTCTCAATGTCCAAAAACTAGCCAAAAAATAGAAGCTTATGTCCCAGAGTTTTTTTTGAAATCACCATAATAACCGTGTGGACTTGTGTTAAACGCCAAAGATCACTATTGTACATATTTCACATATGCCCAATTTAACAGTGTTACTTGTTGGTCATGCTTCTCAAAATTTTAAATAAGAAAGCCGTAGTTTTGCACATCGTCGTCTCCGTTAATCCCAGACAGTTTTCTCGTTTTGCCGCTACCTCTGAGGAACAACGTGTATTTGCAGAATTAACAAAAATAAGTCCTCACACTGAACTGAGTGAACTGTAGGTGCAAATTGCTTTAAGGGTAATTTTCACTCGGCTGTGTGTGCGAGAACATTGGGGAAAAAAAATCTAAAACCAGACATCATTAACACCTTACAAACACGGTTATTTCAGTTTGCTAGACAGCCCCCCCCCCCCCCTTTGGTGACGTCAAAGACGTGAGAGAAAAAATCTGCTTCACACTTTCACGTCTTCTAAGAGGGCGGAAAAACACAGATGCAAAAAAAAAAAAAAGAAGAAAAGTCCTGTCTTCTGTCAAAGCAGACATAAAGTAAGCCAACGTGTGGGGGTCATATGTATTGCTGTTAACACCACGTGTGAAATCAACAAGTCAGCCGACTGCCGTCAGGTCTCAGGGTACAAACACTGATCAGGTCTGAAGGTTTGTGTCTCTGAGATCACTCCAAAGGAATATTTATCCAACGCTGAGGTCATTCAATGCTAATTTGTAGAAGCAAATCCAGCTGAAAACATGACAACCAATGTGCAAAGGCTGTATGAAGGAAAAAGAAAACCCCTTAAAAGCTGGCACATCATCCATTTTCCTGCACTCAGATTTCCCCTGTCGGTCTCTTCCGTTCTTTGAAGGGAAATAGAGTAAAGGAGAGCGCCCTCATTTGCCGTATTACAGGTCATCACCCATGAAGCCAAGTGTATTAATGCACAGTGAGTTCACACCGGGTACAACGGATTCTGCCTCGACTTCACCAGTGGATCCTTGAGAAAAGAAAGACAAAGCCAAGTGTGGAGTCACGCGAGAGCGAGGAGCTATAGGTCACGGGATACAGACTGTAACGTAGCAGCGCTTCTCACTCTTTGGCTGCGTTGCAGAGCAGGGCAACAGTGAGCGGAACCAGAGTCCATCGCTGCCACTGACCACATCAAAGCTTTCTGCTGTGTGCGGTGAAAGGATGATATCACTTCCACACAGCAGCCTGTCTGCTGTAAGTGGAGCAAATATTGGTAAAGTAGGACTGTGGTCAGGTGGAATTTACTCTAAAGTCACAGTGAGACAGCCTTTTCTGAGCGGAAATGGAAGTTTGTTTGTCAAAAAACTGGTTGTATAAATATTTTATATATATATATATATATATGTATATATTTATGTATATACATATATATGTGTGTGTGTGTATATATATATATATATATATGTATGTATGTATATATTTATGTATATACATATATGTGTGTGTATATATACATGTATGTATGTATGTAAGTATGTATATATACATACATACATATACATATACACATACACATACACATACATACACATATAATATATATACACATATATATGCATACATATAATATATGTATACATATATATACATATATACACATAATATATGCAATAAATATACACATATACACACATATATAAATATACACACACATTTATATACACCTATATACACATACACATACATTTATATACACCTACATATATACACATACATATACATATCTATGCATACATATATAGTATAATATAGTAAATATTAAGCATGTATTAACACCTCATGTAGGAAATATCATAATTATACTACTTATAAATAGTATACTACCACTTATATGCATGTTAGTAAGCACCTAGTTAATAGTGAGTATGTGTTCCCTAATCTAAAGTGTTACCATAGTTTTATGTATTTATTTACATGTGTATTGTATACTAAAGTTCTGTCCCTTTATATAAACATTGCATAAATAAGTGTGTAAACCTCCCCACACCAAAGTCCATAGAGAAAATTTACGATTTTACATCACGGAACACAGTCGTTGTCGATGCTGCCTCCATCACTGAGTTGAAATGAAAGCAGCTCCAGTTTCCCCCCGCAAGCTAGAAAACTGTGATTTTCTCTATGAATTTGGTGCAGGAGAGAGCGATTCACACTCTTCAGTTTCCAGTCCGTCTAATTGCAAGATATATAAATAAATAAATACTGCAGCGTTGACAGATACATGTTCCTCTAAAATTGGGTGGTATACTGTAGGTCCCTTGGTTTTACCCAAAAACACACCATTAACCATGATGTGAAAAAACAGAAAGGGGAAATTCATAAATCTCCTCCACCGAAAAACAAATGAACTGTCTCTTAATATACTGCAGGTTTTCAGAGTGCTCTTTAGTGTCATGCGCGGTCTTTTCCTTCATCCACACAGCGCTTCATCTCGGATTAATTGGAAAGGACGAGCAATATTTCATTCATTTGACAAGTATTATGAGAAAGCACGGAGAGAGAGAGTCAACCATTTTGATTTAGTTCATCATTGGTAAGACATACGATTGCAATAACCATTTTATTAAAAATGATTTGTGGGTAATGACTATAAGAGCATTAGAATTTCTTATATTTGAAAACATTAGCACCTCAACCCCCGACCCGGGGTCCTCCCGGGATCCGATGACCCGTCCCCTGCAGCTGCCATGTACGGCTACTGCCTAAATCCATCATAGCTGAGGGAATCGGGACAACGCAAATGCGTCGGCATTAAAAAAGAAAAGAAAAGGGTGTCCGTGTTTAAAGTGAAACCACGAAACACACAATTGAATGCCGTAAAATCTGGTCGGTTAAGTTCCAAACTGTGCAGCACAGACACGACGGAGCACCGAGATCACGGCAAACAACGGCAGCGGCCCATAAATCAGAAATAACCTGAGGGAGCGGAGATTGAGATTCTCCAACTGTTTCTGGATGTTAAAGATGACAAGAAATCGCCAAAATAAGCTTTTTATACGGATCAAAAAATAATGTATGCGTCATGTAGATGTTATATTGGTCATTTCCTTTTAGTGACATACAGTCAGTTCAATAAATTGGCTTCTTTGGCTCCAGATTACTTTACAATCTTCTGAGTTATCCTGCAACATTTGACCTTACCATACATCAACAGCTTCCCCACTATAAAATAACTCCTTTGTGAATTCTTACAGGAACATTGAGTATTATTACACATCTCGAGACAGATCACCTACAGTGCCTACAGTATATCTCTTTTTCGACACCGAGCGCTGTACGAGTGAGAATTCACGTAGAGATTAGCGTTGCCTCATTTGCTCGAGAGAAAGTTCTTCCCTTTTTGACAGCGGTGCGGCTAAGCTCGTCATCATCGGGACTATTTAAAGCCAAAAGTAGAGGATGAATGTCACCGAGGAGGAGTTGAGACATTTCAGCAGATGTTGTGTTATAATCATGTATTTATATGTTAAACTGCAATTAACCATTAAAGGAGACATATTATGCAAAATCAACTTTTTAAATAATTTAAATCATTATATTTGGGACTCTGGAGGCCCTATGAGTAGGCAATGTGTGAAAAAATATTCGTTTTTGTGATCCGCCTCAGTCTAAGTACAGGAGATAAAACATGCAATGTTGATTTCCGCGCTCATTGCTACTTCACAATGTGCAAATTCCTGGAATTGTTGTCTCGCGGAGCTCCTCTTTGTCCCTAAAAACACAGTGCAGGCGAGGGCAATAGTATCCAGAAGAGCGGAAGTCCGCGAAGTGTTCCAATTCTTGTCTCCACAGTGCAGCACAGAGTTCTACACAAACTTCCAGCCTCAGAGGATTTCCGTGTCCAGTGGATGCATTTTATACATGACGGCAATGTGCCGGCTAGAGTCGGCAAATGATGGCTTTTCCAAATGCTAGCTGCTGTTAGCTGCCGGAGCCTCAGCGACGCTAACGTAGTTTCCTGTGTCTCATTTGCATTTAAAGAGACAGGCACTCAAAAAAGCGAGCGTTCTGAACAGGGCTGCTTTGGCAGAGTGATTGAACTGCTGTGGTGCTTCATCCTTAAGGTATTTTGACCATTAGGACACCAGGGAACTAGGTTAACTTGTAGAAATAGGGTATAACATGTCTACTTTAAGTCTCTAACCATATCTCTCTTTCTTCCTCTCTTAGATTCCTCAAGTGAGTTACGCCTCCACGGCTCCCGAGCTGAGCGATAACACCCGCTACGACTTCTTCTCCCGGGTCGTGCCCCCGGACACCTATCAGGCCCAGGCCATGGTGGACATCGTGAAAGCCATGCGCTGGAATTATGTCTCCACCGTAGCTTCAGAGGGGAACTACGGAGAAAGTGGCGTTGATGCATTTATTCAAAAGTCTCGAGAGGACGGTGAGTCCACCTTCAAACATTTCCGCAGGCGCGTCCTTGTTGATTCAGACTGATGCGCTTCTCGCTGGGTGAATCTCATTTTATGTACCGGAAAGCACATTGAGAGTTTTTCTTTTTGAGTGGACAAGCAATACAGTCAGTGCGTTTCAAAGAGTAGAGTAAAGCTTTTGTAATCCAAAGCACTTACGGCTGGATTCAGTGAATGCCTGCTCATGGTCTACTAGCTAACCCTTCTGTGTTTGTGCATCCGATGCTCGGCACAACCACGGCTCTGTGTGAGTGGCAATAAAGCAAAGGCGGAGCCACGCATCTCCATCTCCAGCCAGTCAATGGCGGTGGTTGTTGTGTTTGTGTACAAGACAAAGACAGAAGAGGTGAGATGGGGGGAAAAACCAACATTAAGATATAGAATAAGATAATTAAGAAAGAACATCTACCAGTGATGTCTGTGAAGGTTCTCAGTCATCAGGGTCATTTACAGTACGTGCATGTCCAGCAGACTTTTTGCAAGAATTTTTTTTAGAGGGTTTGTCCCCACTTTGTCCCCAAGTTTCGATTTTGCTCAAAGAGACTTTCCAGCATTTGATAGGTGCTCTTCCACCGTGTACTCGCGTCTTGTTGGAGCCGCTTTATTGGTGTTCAAACCGATCCTGGATAGACTCTAAGAGGGTATAGACAGGCGCGTGCTGGCTGCAGTTTTTGCGTGCGTCATCGCTTCGGTGGTTTTATTTCGGTGATAAAAGTCTTTCGTCCGCCAAATTTTCGGTGCATCCCTAAATACAACATCTTTATTGGCAAGAACAATATAACCGTAATAATGACGTATTTGATAGTGTAATTTTTCTAATGTTGATCACATTCAGCGAAGTTACCGGGGGAAACGGGGGAGGAAAACATAGGGCGTCTTTAGGGCGTCGTGCGTAAAATAGGGCATCTAATTTATTATTTTCAGTACAGTTTTTAACCCTAACAATAACCCAGTCCTCAGGACGCCCTGCTGGATAAAAGCCTGATGTCCAGTTGTCCAAGGAAAGTTAAAGAAGGAAAGCAAGCAAAAACAAATAAAGGAAACAATGGTGAATCTTGAATTAACAGAAATGTTTTGCAGCTTCTGAATCAGAATCAGCTTTAATGGCAAGGTGTGAGTGGAATTAGACTCTAAAGCTGCAGCTAACGATTATTTTCATAATCGCTTAATCTGTCGATTATTTACACGATTAATCGATTGGTCCATAAAACGTCAGAAAATGTTGATCAGCGTTTGTCAAACCTGGAAATGACGATGTTCTTGAATGTCTTGTTTTGTCCCTAAACCGAAATGATTCAGTTTTAATGAATTCTTTGTTATGTGGAGCAAAGAAACGAAGAAAATATTCACTTTTAAGAAGCTAAAACGATCTTGTTTTAATCATGAAAAATGCTTCAAACTGATTAATTGATGACAGTTGACGGTTAATTTAGTAATCGATTAATAATCGATGAACCGTTTCAGCTCAAACTCTGGGTTTTCCATTTCTCCAACAAAGAATTAACAAACAAGTTAAACATGAAGTTACACACATGGTTAAATAACGATGGTGCAGGAGTAGTTAAACAGTGTGTACTGTACACGGAGAGTTAATAAATAAGTCAGGTACAGGTGTCGTGTTAACGACGACAAACATTCGATTGGTGCGAGGTTATAATGGGAAACAATTTGTCACTTAGCTTTGAATGTTAGCTTTGCAGCAGTGCGTCTCCCGGCAGTTTGTTAAAGACAACCACACACAGATTAGACAAATGTTTTTGTGTAAACATGTTGTTTACGAGGTGTTTTTTTTTTACCTGGCTTTAACAACACTCTGGCAATAAGAAACAACAGCTTTCAAAGACACCTCACGCGTAATCCATGGTGCAATCGGCACTAAATTACACGCATCCTTTGCCTGAGAGACAAGAATAATCCTGAAGTCTGAATTCTTTACTTGACAAATGATGATGAGGAGATGATGATGATGATGAGACTGCACATATGTTCAAAAACACTGACTACGTCCATATTATCAAGCGTTATTGTTGTCGAATAAAAATGAGACTAAAACGGAGATAAAACGAAAAAAAAATCTCTTTATTTTCAAATATCCAGCTGTGACCACTTCAAAATATTCTGAATGAAAAGTGCTCCTTATTTGGTCACATTTTAAAAAATCTGAATGTCTAATTATAACAAGTGTATTTTCTTTCAAATAATTATAGCAATTATTCAGTAATTGAGATGTGCAAAACACAATAATGATCATGTTAATATTTTTAATTAAATGGTGTTTTTTTTGTGTTATTTTAAAAAGACATATTTTGACGAAAATTACACTACAATGACAAGACTTTTAGTTGAAAATGACAGACTAATAAGGACATTTGAAACAAGACTAAGACTAAATACAAATAAATGACGCTTCATACCATGGTTACCTTTCTAAGAGGAAAAGTAATGGTCCAACACAGGTATATTCAGTTGACGGTGGAATTGAAAATGCGAATACCGAGCACTGACAATGTGAAAGTGAGGCTTGAAGAGCGAGAAGAAGATGGCATTGTACAGTGTTGGGAATTTGGAAGCTGCCAGCACATGCTCAGCCTGACCCCTGGCCCTCTTGAAACTGAATGTAATCACTACCGACGTGTTCAATACTCACTGTGCCACGGTGTCCCTTTCTTTCCTCACAGCTCCAAGCTGCTGCCCATCATCAGTCATTGTAAAGCAGCACCAGCAGCAGATTACTCCTGCAGAGCCCTCCAGTCTGCCCCAAACTCGGCTGCCTATTTGCCTAACAATCCAAATAAAGGGGGCTCAAAACCCAACATGACAGGACCAGTATGGTTTTTTTTTATTAAAAAAAAAAAAAAAAAAAAAAGGAATGTTTCCCCACTGATTTTTGAAAGAATGAAGCCTCCTTCATCTTTGCCTCCTATGATACAGAGTTAACGAAACAGCATCACAAAATCATCTGAAAGACAAGACCCAGCCAATAAAATCATATACTATAGGGCAAATAAAAGAGCTTTAAAGGTCCCATATTCTATCCTATTTCTCCAAGTTAACCTGGTTCCCTGGTGTCCTAATGAACATGACTGTGACATGCTTTGGTCAAAATACCATAAAGATGAAGCACCACAGCAGTTCAATCATCCTGCCGAAACAGATCTGTTCAGAACGCTCGGTTTAGTAGTATCTCTTATAAAAAAATAAAAATAAAAGTAAAACGAAACTTAAGGGACAGGAAATGACATCAGCTACTGGGAGCTAACAGCAGTTAGCATTTGCACATTGCCGTCATATATAACATTTATTCACTGGACAGATCTCTGAAGCTGGAAGTTTGTGTAGAACTCTGTGCTGCAATGTGGAGCCAAGAATAGACCTTTTCGCGGACTTCTTGTTTTTCGGTTACTGTTGCCCTCACCAGCACTCCCGCGTGTTTTGCAGACAAAGCGGAGCTCCGCGAGACAACAATTCCAGGAATTTAGCATCTTGTAACGTCCCAATGAGTGCAGAAGTCAACATCGCGTGTTTTGTCTGCTGTACTTAGACTGAGGAGGACCACAAAAACATGAGTGAGTCATCTTTTTACACACTTTGGCGACTGGTAGGACCTCTAGAGTCCCAAATATAAGGATTTAAATTTAAATTGATTTTGCACCATATGGGACCTTTAAAGTGATCAACTTGCCTAATTTTGCACGTTTCTTTACAGTCATTCCATGTTATGTTATATTATGTATGTGAGCAACACAGATCACACAATAAGGAGGAAAATAAATAATAATTTTTAGGGTACAGATTATGCATTTGTTACTCACATAGCTATTAGGGGAACGAGGAGACATTCAGCTCTGCTCTCCAGACGAGACAGGCGACAGTACAAGGTTTCAGCAACTGTTTTTTACAACACTTCAATGACAAAACTTTGAATTTTTCAATGAGACATTGAAACACTGACAACTATGGCTGTGGAATGAAGTACGAGTAAGACTATATAAATATCGAAGCAAACGTTTTGACGTAGATGAAGGAAGTGAACGGCCACAAAGAAAAGGTTTAAAAGAAATATTAATAATAATTGAACCCTTCTCGGGCCTGTTGCCATAACTATTCAAATAAGGAATTGGATAAGAAAGAACAAGCCATTCATTAAGAATGAAGAAGAAGAAGATGCATCACAGTTTATATCCAGCACTGGAAAAAAACGGCGTGCACAAAGTGGACGACAGACAAGCTAAAGCCGCTCTGTTCAATTCCAAACTCAGTTGGGCTGCATTTTCAAACCAAGAATTCCTGCTGGGACAGACGTTTTCTGCAGCCAGTAAGCAGCAGGTGTTATCTCAAAGTGCATCAAATCAACAAAAAAAAAAGTTGCACAATATTAGCATTTGTTTCTCTTTGAAACAAGATAAACATATTATGTCATATGACCACCCACAAACATCTCAAAGTGCCCTTAACCAAATCGAAAATAACTACCAGTCTGATCAAACCTGTCAGACGACTGTAGGGAAAAGTGTCTCTCAAGTTATTTCTTCCGGCCGCCATTTTAATCGACTGGAGCTAAGGGATTAGGGATGTACGTTCATTTAAATTTTCGACCGTCAGGAGAATTAACGATCGATATCACTATTTATAGCCTATATTAAAAAATGCAATTAAAATACAAAAAAAACACAGTGTGTTTTCCTCGACGAGATCTTTATTCCAAGATGAACAACTCTTGCGGCAGTAAAACCGGATCCGTTCAACGGTTACACTTGTTGATATGCGCTGCTGTTCTCTAAAGCAAGCGGAGACTGCAGCGACAATCCGGTGCTCGTAAAAAACACAACTGACCCTTGTTTTTTTTATCCAAAATAGACCGTAGTTAGAGAGCGTAGGGGAGGACACGCTGTTGTTCTACAGGGCTGAAGAAGTAGGTTGACAAACTTCGCTTCAAGTTCAATGACCCAATTAACTCCACACGGCAGGTAAACATATGGAAGCACACCTATACCTACCTACACCTATTGCCTTCTTATGCTGAGTGTTTATTACAACAACCACAACCCAAACACTTCTTCCTGTACAGTTATACTCATACTATACATCATTGGTTCTCAAAGTGCGGCCCGGGGGCCAATGGCGGCCCGCAAAAACATTTCTGGCGGCCCCGCAATAAATTACAGTTGATAGTTTTAATCCAGGAGCTACTAAGCTTGTTAAATGTTTATTGGACATTACTGGATACAGACCAATAAGTGTAAACAAAAATACTGGGTATTTACCTGGTTTCTATATGGTGAATTTTTGTGTATTATTGGGTTATAAGCTGGTAATAAGCAGGTAGCTACAGCCCCCAATTACTAGCTATTTACCCAGTAAATATATGGTAACAGAAATGTGTTACTTGGTATTAACCTGTAATTAGAAGGTAAGAACAATGGCCAAAATACTGGGTAATTACCCAGTAAATTATAAAGCGTTATTATATTAATGCTCAAATTACATTACATTAACGCTTATATTAACGTTAAACTGTAGAACTGCAATCTGGTCATTAAAATTATTACAAATGGGATTTCCTTCTGTTTTTTTTCCTTTGGTGGCCCTCAGTCCAATGTTGGGTTCCTCAATTGGCCCTCAGGTATCAAAACTTTGAGAAAGTTGGTATGACCTGCGTGCTAAGGTCAGATTTCCTCCTAATATTCAACAGTATTTTTTTCTGAAGCTTTGAAGTTTGAATTTGACTGATGTCTCATCTCAAGCATGTAAATTACACAACTGATATCTGCCGAGTTTGATTGATGCCAGTGAATCGCCCGCACAAAAGCGACAAAATTAAAGTTGAAGAAGAAACTCAGTGCACTCAGCTAAAAGCTCGTTTTTTGTTTTTAACAACTCAATCGGTTCAGGAAAAACGCAAGCGGGGCCACAACAAAGACTTGCGAGTTTTGACAAAAGACATTCACATTGTTAACCATTCACAGTTAACCACCTGACAACATTCCAGACAAAAAAAAAAACCAAAAACCTGTCAAGCGCCACAATCGCGGCCGACAAACGCCGGCGCCATCTTTGCTGCTTTTTCAAGCAGTAAACAAGAACTCAGACAAAGCAGAATCTGACAATGTCAGCTGCTGCTTTCATTCTGACGACAAAGGAAACATTAACATGTCACATACCGCGTCCATCAAATCAGGCGGTGATTGATTAAATAGGGACGCACAGTCGAACTGTCAAAGCCAACACTTCTTGGCTGCTAAATGGGTTTTATAGTTTATATAATAAACACAGCCAGATCAGCGCTGCCCAAATGTTCTCTTCTATCTCATTAAGCGACCAAAGGCCTGACTCAGCAACAGTCGCACCCTCCTAATGTCACAGAGGAGCCTGTTCCAAGCTTTATTTAGCTTTGCATAGCAGATACAATAATATATATATATACACATACATATATATTCACATATATACATGCACATATATACATACACATATATATGCACATATATACATACAGACACATAATATGTGACTGTATGTATGTATATGTGCATATATATTATATATGCACATATATACATACACACATATATGCACATATATACATACATACACACATATATGCACATATATACATACATACACACATATATGCACATATATACATTCATACACACATATATGCACATATATACATACATACACACATATATGCACATATATACATACATACACACATATATGCACATATATACATACATACACACATATATATGCACATATATACATCCACATATATATGCACATATATACATCCACATATATATGCACATATATACATACACATATATATGCACATATATACATACACATATATATGCACATATATACATACACATATATATGCACATATATACATACATACACATATATATGCACATATATGCACATATATACATACATACACATATATATGCACATATATACACATATATGCACATATATACATACATACGCACATATATACATATATACACATATATGCACATATATACACATATATATGCACATATATACATACATACACATATATTAACACACATATATACATACACATCTATACACACATACACATATATTTATTTATTTTTATTTTAATAATAATAAATGCTCAATTTCTGCTGTTTCAGCAATTGTCATCCACCGCAGAACTGCAAGTCACTTAATTATTCCGCTTCATTAACTAGAATCGTGCACATTATTTATAGCTTTCAGATAAAAAATATATATTTTCAGACCTGCTTCGAAAATACATAATTATGTTTAATTATTTAGTCATAAGAGCCTATACGTGTACAGATGAGGCCAGATTGGACACCTATCTCGCACACACATGGGAGAGAGTGAATCAGAGTACATGGAAAAAAAAACATTAATATTAAATCATATTTTGTGTCAGAGACGCATCACAAAGTGAACTCATAATCATACATGCGGCGTGGGGAGACGAGGGAGACGCAGAGCGAGGGTGTGAGTGTGAGGAAGCAGACACGCAAACGGTGTGAACACACACACACACGAGGGAGTCACAGTGCAGCAGCAACACACACACGCCAGGCATCCAGTATGTACCAGGCTTTAGTTTGACTTTTAGACTTGAGATGTTGCTTTATAACTGCAGTGACATCATGCTTTGCAGTATTGTGGTTGTAGTATGTATTTACATATCTCCAGCTCGAGTCTCAAGCTCTTACATTGATAAAAAATGACTGTTTATTTGGCCTTTGGCCGCACGCTGGACTTTATTGCTTTCATTTTATACAAGCTAATGGAGATAAGTTCATTTTAAAAGGTGCCATATGTAAGAATGTGGCCAAAAACGGTTACTACATTCAAATTCAAAATACCGAGGTCTTTTATGCTCGTTTATTGATGTAACTGGCAACCCGTGTTTGCTCAGCAGCTGAGACTCGACTGGCTGCAATGATTGGTAGATGGCGGTAGGTGGCGCCACATGCCAAAACATGAGTTAAAAACATAAACATGATTTGCAGTCTGCAAAATGCTTTTTTTTAATGCAAATATTTTGTCTGTACTGTTGTTGTTGGTTAGTTCAGTTTGTTATATGAACATTATTCCTGAGTCTCTGTGACATATTAGGAGGATTTTATGGCCAGTTGCTTTAGATTTATTACATAATGCACCTTTAAGTAAAAAGAAACATTGATTGACATGGAGGTGGAGTTGGAAGTTTTGTGCCAGATAAAAGATGATACAAAGCCCCGCTGGCAGGAGAATCTCGGTATGATTCGAGCCCAGCTTGCTGAGCTTTCAAGTGGAACGAGAATTTATCTTGAAACTTACACTGTGTTTGATCAGAGCGTCTGGCCCCGTCGGTATCAGGACTGCGGAGCAGAATCAGTTACTCACTGGGAGAGTTGATATCTCAAAGGAGGTGGCGAGATTACCTTCAGTGTTTCTGTGTCGGCAAAAGGGTGAGAACAATTATTGCAGCCGAGAGGGACTGGTACGCTCCAAAGACGATGTTGTGTATTGTGCGGTGAATGTAGCAGAAGTTGAAGGTGACTTAATATATTTCTACAACAGTTGGTAAGTGGTTTGTATAGTGCTCGTCTACCCTTGGCGACCACTTAAAGCTGCTTTACACTACAGATTTGTCATTCACTCACACATTCATCACATCTTACCCATTCACACACAACTTGGGGTTAAAGCCCAATTTATACTCCTGGGTAAAGTGCTCTGCGTAGGTTACGAAGAGCCTCTGCATCGTCTCCGACTGCACGAAATATTTTTTAAGTGTCCGTCACTCCGTCAAGGGACAACGGAGACGGCAAGAGCTATGATTGGTCCTCAGGACAGGCCGAGCTAACGCTGCTCTGTGCCGGCTCACAGTGCACACCGAGCGTCCACAGAGGCGGAGCTCATCCCCGCCGACAACGCCGCTGCCAAACTATAAATACGTCACATCTTAACACACACACAGCACATGTTTAGACTTTAAATGGCCAATTTCTCGCCTCAAATTATCTTAAAACTGCGTTCCGTGACACAGAAAAGTGACAAACGGCCACTGTTTCAACAACAACAGTCTTTCTCTCGACGCCATTGCTCACTGTAGCCTGAAGCACAAGAACATTGCGCAGCGACCCCTACTGATCGGGCGGGAAATTGCAGCGCGTATCCGTCACCACGACGCAGAAGTATGAAGGCTCGAGTCGTCTCCGTGGTGACACAGACGGATAACGCATTACGCAGTCGGAGAAGTATAATGTGGCCTTAAGTGTCTTGCCTAAGGACAGATCAGCATATAGACTAGTGGAGCTGGGAATCCAACCCAAAACCTCCTAGTGTCCCAAAATCAGCATTTTTTTGGACTGTGGACCCACGCACACGGGGAGAACATGCAAACTCCATGAAGAAAGGCCCTTGTTCTAACCTCGGTCTTCTTACTGCAAAGGCAAGAGCGCTAACCTCTACCAGGGATCACCAAAGATTTTAAATTCACACTCTGGGAGGTGTGGATCTTTTCTAATTTCAGGGCAATCAAAATGAAGTTGATTTTATCAAATAGGTTGATGAAAATGGTGGCGATAAAGAAAAGTTCATGACTGAGGAGCAAGGGCACACACGTGGCTTTCTTCAAACTTACCGACACTACCTTTCAAAAGTTTGGGGTCACCCGTACATTTATTTGTGTGTTTTCCATTAAAAGTCACACTTCACTTATTCATCAAAAGAGTTGCAAAATGAATAGTCAAGACATTGACAAGATTAGAAAGAATGATTTGTATTCAAGATAATAATGTTGCCCTTTCAAAGAAAGAAAGCGCCAACATCATTGCACAAGGCTTTTCAAGGGTTTTCTAATCATCCAATAGCATTTTAACGCCATTAGCAAACACAACGTACCATTAGAACATGGAAATGGGTCTCTATACACCTATGTACATATTCTATTAAAAACAATTTGCAGCTGGAATAGTTGTTTACCACAATGTATAGAGTGTATTTCTGATTCATTTAATGTTATTATATATTATATAATATTCATTGAAAAAACAGTGCCTTTCTTTCAAAAATAAGGACATTTCTAAGTGACCCCAAACTTTTGAATGGTAGTGTATTACTTCAAACTTTAATCGTATCATATTGAGGAATAAACAATGATTTTTATCAACGTTCGAAAGGACGGTTTGCTGGGAAATGTTCATCCAAAACACTGCATTGTTGAGCAGCAGTCAGAGCGAGACGTCATTCGCTTGTTCACAGGTGTATGTTCAGTGGAGGAGGACACAATAGGCAAAAGAAGAAGAAGAATTACCAGCAGCGTAGTTGCAGAACAAGGAAGAAGGCCATGAATATTTAATGCCACACCATGTTGGCTTCACACACACTGAGGCTGTTTGCATGGTCTCTCAGATACGTCAGCCCGTGAATATGGGCAGGCTGAATGATGTCATCATTAGGACTGTTTGCCAAATGTGAGGGAGTACGGGAGATGATTCCATTTGCAGTTGCTGGACTGTTACTGAAACCTTCCACCTCCAGGGCACAGAGCATTTTTTTCAATCACTGCATTTTCTTTTTGGGGTCTATCAAACTTACCAGTTTGGATTCAAGCTCAAATGTCATAAAGAGAGCCGATAGGGAGAAAAGATGGCCGATCAAACTAATCGGTGTGTTGTGTGCCGTTACCATCCCGCGGACGCACGACGCTTGATGCACAATTCTTGGCTCCCTCAGTATTTCCTACTGTTTGTGCTTCACTCTGAGACGCTGTTGTTCCCCCAGTGTCCTTATTAGAGAGTGTACAGCCCTGTGCAGTAATGGAGCCCGACACACTGTGTCATTTTATTTTCATCTTGTGAAAAGAAGCATAATTTTCTTTTAATTGGTATCGCACATTTCACTCCCCTAATTCCACAGTCAGGTGGTGACACTCTTTGGAGAAAGTAAGTGTTAGGGAAATGTATTTTCAGATTAACAGCCTGAAATTACTTATACTTTTTTTTCCAGGGCTGTGTGGACACATAAATCCAACCATCTCGTCCAGATTTTCAAATCACATTTGTGTCACTTCAGTTTGAGGTCCTAATCCAGGTTATTTTCATATAATAATGTAATGTCAAGCTTTCGTCTTTCCACAATAGAAGTTTTAAATCTCCTGTAATTCAAATATAAACAGTTTAAGCACACAGATTATGGGACTGTGGCTATGACACAAAATACAGGTATGTCCCTGTTAAAGGCTGTCCCCTATTTTTTATTATCTTTTTTTTTTTTTTTGAGATTTTATAATTAAAATATTGACATTTCTATAACATTCAAACAGGACAAACATGGACATTCATACATATAAACAAAGAGAAAAGAATACATTACAATGATAATAATATAATAAAGATAATTAAAGCTGCAGGCAGCATTGTGTGGACTCTCAAAGTCGCCGTGCTTCCAGCAGGTGGCGCTATGCCCTAGACTTACTTTTTATATGTTGAAGTTTACTGGCCTGGTCTGTTGTCTCGCGTATGAAGTTTTGTGCAGATCAGTCAATGTAAGGCGAAGTTACGGGGCACTTCCTGTTTTGTGATGAATGGTTGAAATTGACCAAAATTCCGATGCTAGCCATGGCCACGCCCTTTTGAATTTGCGCAACCTTTTCATAACTTTGATTTGTTGAATATAAATTGACGCGTTTTTTTTATGTTGGTACAATTATCGGGCTCAGACGAGCTGCCAACTGCTAAGTTGGACACCAAATTTAAAAATGGCTCACTTCCTGTTGAGTTGAGGTCATGGTCCCTATAGACTTTTTTGTCCGTCTTGGGCTGTGGCATGTATCCACCAAGTTTCGTTAAATTTGGTCCAACTTAGTTTTTGGCTTTGTCCTATCGGGTTTCATCTCTTCTTTAATGTATTTATTTTATTTGTCACCAGTTCTGATTTATGTGCCAATTGGAGGTAGAAAATAATAATAATTCCAGGAATTCCAATAGGTCCTCTCACCACTGTGTGAGTGCTCGGGATCCTCAATACACAACAATAAACATTTCAGGAGAGTTCATAAATCTCCCAAAATTCGTAAGTCACTTGTAATTCAGTGACCTTGTACCTGTATTTACAGCAACGTAGGGTGAGACACAGTAAAGGTTCATGATGTTGTATATTTAATCCATTATACCATCTTTATTCGAGTATTTGGTTTCAAATTCTCATGGTGTTCAGTGTCTTGTGCAGAATGGTTTTCTGTTGTGGATATGGACACAATCTAAAAGGTATTAAAGCTCACAGAGTGGTCCTGTTGCACATAAATGTTAGTTATGGAGGTCTACTTACATATATTAACTTGTTTTTATGGTCAAAAACCTCCTAGTTGCTGTAAACGAGCCGATAGAAATCCTCTTTTCTGACGGTGTTTTTCTGCTGCGAGATTTCAGAGTGAACTCTGACCCACAGAAGACAGAGTCTTGTGATTGGCCAGTACTATCCAGCACATCCGTTCTAGGAAGCGCAGCGCCCCCCTCTGGAACGGTGGATGCACTGCTCCTCATTATAAAAACATTGTTTTAACAAGCCACAGTCCCTTTGACGACCTTTGACCCGGAGTCAGACCCAGAGTCAGAAGACACTGTCGCTCGTGAAACACCTCCACAACGGACGTTATTCTTCTTCTGCGGTTCAATGTACGCAACCGGATGTACCCGGACTACCGCCCGGAGCAGGACGATCGGTTGTTCAGGAGAACCGCTGCTTACGTAACTATTACGGGATTTTCAGTGATCTCGTTGAGCCCCGAGATTACAATAAAACACAGCGTTCTCAGCAATGGCTGAACTGTTTGTTTCGAACCGTCAGGGCTTCATAAACAAGGTAATGACGCAGATACACACCAAAAATACAGCGATAATAGGAACTTCCGGTCTAGTTCCGCTTTAATGTATGAGCGTGTGCCATTTTAGACGGCATTTACATCAAATCCGATCTGGAATGAAATAAGAAATAAATGGAATGTGAACAGTGTCTGTACAGAATCTGTACGTGGCCTTGGTGTCCCTTACTTTCCCCCAACTTTGAGCACTGAAATATCATCATCTAAAATAAAATGAAATGAGGCATACTGTTACATTGTAATTATTATGTTTTTTTTATTTTTTTCTTAAATGACAACTGAAGCAGAGGGGAAGGATGAGGGCAGAGACAGCACACGGCAACAGAGATGACAGGTGGATTATGCAAATGTGAGAAATGATGGTTGCATACTGCGCCCTTTGTCATGAGGGAAATGTCAAAAGAACCGATTTGAATACTCATTAAGATGAAACTGTGTGTGGGGAAAGATGTCCAAAGGAGAGTTTTTAGTGATATTAAATACTTCTTTTTACGACAGTATTTTACATGACGTTGTAATGTATACTGAGTAATGACACTGCAACCGTTATCAGGATATCACAATCAGGATAAAGCTATAGACAAGGTGTGTGTAATGAATTGATTGTATTGCGACGTGCTAGGAAAGAATTTGCAGCAGAGCTCCTGCTTTACAGTGTTACATTTTGTAAAGGATTAAAAAAATTTAATTTTCTTTGTCCAAGAAGCCCTGGAATTATCCAGACCAGTGTTATATTTGAATTATACATGATTTGGGTTCTCCACATTGTAATAATGTATGTTGTGGTTATTTGAAGACATATAACTTCTCAATTAGGGCCAATATGATGTAATAATGATTTTTCATCAATATGAAGATTGTGATCATTTATTAGCATAAATTGGCATGAGGGACATTTTAAAATGTTATGTTACTTGATAGCTACATTTATGTTTATCGTGGGCCTTGGGAATTTTGCTTAATTTTGGGGTTTCCCAACTTCTGATTTAGGAGACGTCCACACAGAAACAGGTGTCGGTTAAGTTTTTTGTTATCATGTTGGTTTTGGGAAACCTGAAATGGTATGTTTTGAAAATGGGTCCCAGAGTGGCAAAATTCTAAAAAAATATACTACTTTAGGAAAACGATGATAATCCCTTAGTCCCACCAATGTCATGCGCCTGCATTCACTGTATCTTTGTCATCATTATCGACATCCTTCTCTCGTGTGTGGAGATTATTTGGCAGTGATGCCCAACGACTTTCAATAAAAAGTAAGTAAAGTCAGCCTGAATAGACGGTAGATATCACTAGAAAACCTCTTGTCCTCAGTGACGACTTATTATTAATATTATTATTAATTACAGGTTTATAGCGCTTTTCTAGACACCCAACGCACTTTACAAATGATTACCAATTAACACATTCTCACTGGTGGTGGTAAGCTACGTGTAGCCACAGCTGCTCTGGAGCAGACTGACAGAAGCGTGGCTGCCAATTTGTGCCAAACGGCCCCCCTCACCATGATCATTCATAACCACATAGAGACAGACAACCATTCATTAATTGCATGTTTTTTTTCGAACTGTGGGTGGAAACCAGAGAACCCGGAGAAAACCCGCAAACACGGGGAAAACATGCAAACTCCTTGCGGAAAGACCCTTGTTCTGACTCTCCATCTGCTCTAAATACAGTTCGATGAAACTCATTCCTGCGGCAGAACTGACCATTTACTTCTCGGAAAGTAGTTAGGATACTTTCTGGCATAATTTTGTCACTAGCTGCTTTTTTAAAAAAAAAGAAAAAACAGTCGTAGGGAGTCTGTAAAGTCGCTGAATATAGTCACCAAGTTGTCAACACTGTCGTTTGCTTTATGATAACTTATTTTCTTGCTTTATTTCCCTATTTTCTGTCTCAGATGTTATTATCTGTAATATATATATATAACGTCTTCTTCGCTGTTTTTGCTGCAACGTTACAGCGCCACTTACAGGTCTGGCATATGTACTACAGCGATTAGCGGTTCCGTGTGAATGAAGACACTTTCTGAAAGGACGCTGTGATTACGGGAAACTTTTTTCAAAACGGCAGAAGATTATTTACATTCCGTGCCGTTTTTGTGCGGATATGACCTTCGTCTATTATAGGACTATCAAGTGTATGAAGAAAGGCCTAGGAGTGATGCATGATGTGGGTGAATAGCTGTTTATACAACGCATATTAAACTTTTGTTATTGAGCCTGAACACCAGATTTCCTCCCAAAAAGAAAAGTTTTGCATATTGTGTCACGCAGTTATGGGAAGTCCCTGGGACTTGCTAGAGATAAAGCACATTATGCAAATGGCAGATCTGTGACAGTCTTGACAATCGTTCTCTCTTTGCACACCTGCAGCTAAAACCCTTCAGTGATTTTAAAACCGACTGAGGAACCGAGTTCCAGGTGGTTGAAAGTAACATAAAGCAGCCCTTCAAAGTGCATTTGAGGCGGGTTTTGAAGAAGATGAAGCCATTTGTGAGATGCTGCAAACTGTTAATCATACAAGGTAATGAACGGTGGAAACTCGAAAAGTGCTGAGTCGGCAGAGCGGCAAAAACAATGGGAGTGAAACTTAATTAAAAAAGATGTTACCGTTTTATATATAGCTTAATCTTGTGGATTAAAATCTACATACGTTTTTTTTCATCGTAAAACAAGTTGAGTTGTCAGATATTTAGTGTCTGTGTTTTGAATAGTTAACACAATCAGATGTTTAATTACTGCAGGAATGCCGGACAATCTTGTGAATATTTGCTCTGTCCAGTGTGAGGTCAAACGTGCTTAGCACAATATATTAGCACAATATAAGGGGGAATTCATTTAGGGATTTTTTTTTCATCAGTGTATCACAGAGGAGCTGAATGCTCACCAAGGCTGCTCTGGCTGTCCTGAGGACTGACAAGGGCTGTATTAAAGGTGAATTCCCTATATCGCAAAATGGATGAACCTTCAGGTTGTTGTATCCTGCTGCAACTACGGGGGGGGTATCTGTTAACCTTGGTGCAATGTGACTGTGCAGCACATTTTTGGACAGAAACAAGGGCAAGTCGTATTTTCATTAGCTATACTTAAAATGGTAATATAAACAAATCCGGTTCTGCCATAAATAAGAAGTGATTGACAGCCAAGAAACACTTATTTCGAAACCGAGAGAATAATCAGGGTTTTTAGCAACATCATTGGTCTCCTCCTGTCCAGTACCCATTATGTTTAAATGGTGCCATATGTAAGTATGTGGCCAAAAAACGGTTACTACATTCAAATTCAAAATACAGAGGTCTTTTAGGTTTCGCTTTCTGACGTAACTGGCAACCCGTAGTTGCTCGGCAGCTGAGACTCTACTGACTGCAATGATTGGTAGACGGCGGTAGGTGGCGCCACATGTCAAAACATGATTTCAAAACATACACATGATTTGTGGTCTGCAAAATATAAACATTTTTTATGCAAATATTGTCTGTACTGTTGTTGTTGGTGAGTTCAGTTTGTTATATGAACATTATTCCTGAGTCTCTGTGACATATTAGGAGGATTTTATGGCCAGTTGCTCTAGATTTATTACATAATGCACCTTTAAAACTCCAGAACATGACTTATGTTGCGTCCGTGAGAAAGTCTGAGTAACTACCAAAACACAAAACACTTATGACCATCATGATAATCAGGCGGCCTGAATTTATTGTGATTCAATGGCTGTTGAATTGTCAAATTCTGCCCCTTTATCCAAGATAACTTTCACTTTCAATTTCGATATCCGACAGTTATTTAAAGGGATACTTCACCGATTTGAATGTGGCTTTGTATTGCTAGAATAGCAGTAGTATTTTTTAGAAAATGTGCTTCCCTCCCTCAGTTTTTCCCTGACTTGTAAAACAATCTGTTTTCCCTTATCCAAATGTGCCCTACTGTGAGTCAAATAATGCGTTTTGCATCACAGTAGGGCAAATTTTGAAAATGAAAACCACATATAGGAGTTACGGTAACGGGAAGTACGCATGCCAAAACCTTCAGCGACGACAGGATGGTCACAGAAGGGTTAAATCAGCTTTGTGTGAACCCTTTTAGCAGTGATTTAAATGTAATCGGCATTTATTTATATTTAAAAACTATATGCACTACAGCTTTAAACAGAAAAACGGCAACAAAAGTCTGGTCTAAGTCAGCGCTGATACCAAAATATCAAGACGGCTACAAAGACGTGTTCACACAGACAAACAGAATCTGCTCGTGTGTGGCGTGAAATCATTTCCTCTGCATAGAAGCTTCCTCTGTTATTACCTCACACATCGACTCTTATAATAGCAATCCAGCAAGGTGCGAGCTCACCTGACTTTAAAGGAAATGGGAGATGACACTCCGATTGGTTTATTGCACGTTATGTCCAGAGCACACCTATGATTACTCGCAAAAAAAGACAACCATTTTGAAACATGCACCTGGCACAGCGAACATTCTCTAAAGTAGATTTGATAACACTGTTCTCCATGTGCGCTGTGTGATTTAGAGAATGCATGTAATGTATGATGCTTTACAGGCAGGCTTTTTCACACTCTTAACTGCAAAGGGTCAAATGCAGCAATGCAACTTATTCGGTTCAGAGATTTCCAAACTCCCCTTTCACCGTCTCTGTAAACAGCAACAACTGAGAAAAGGGCCATCGATCTAAAGTACTGGTTTTCAAAATGATATGAAAGCAACAACAGCAACTGCATGTCTTATTTTATTTATTTTATTATTTTAGTTAAATCAAAAATCAATTGAGAAACATTTTGTCACAAAAGGGAAAGTTTCCCGACGAGCCACCGTGTTTGTTTCTGGCTTGAAATTGGGCAGCGGCGCCAGTGAAAGCGTCGGTCCATTCACGCGCAGCCGGTGTTTTGGCAGTTGTGGGAGGCACCTGTCAATCATGTATAGTGGTGTTTTTCAACCTTAAGAAAAATCCCACAGCACGCCATAAACCAAAAATGGTTACAAAATAACAGATTAAGGGGGGCCAGAATTGCTCAAGTTGAATATATTTTAAATAGTCATTTGGTTTTATAATAATTGGCAATATAACCAGATATAAGCCACACAGGAGTGAACAAACAAACAATTTATTTCACTTCTGGAGTCTGATATCATAATAGGAGGTGAATGCATGTATCTGACTCAAAGCACAATTCCTTACCAGCTATTTGTTATTATTATTATTACTTTTTTTAATTAAATTTTCATGGGTCAGCAACAGGCATTTGAGTGAAAGTGTGTCAACTTAAATCTCCACTGCAGACCCTCATGTTCCTTTTCCTCTGTTTGAGACCCTTTTGAGAAGAGTACTGAGGCTTTTCAGGTTCAGCATCATTCAGTTTTTGCTGAATTTGTTGAATTAGTGCTATGAGCTGTGACCAAAACACCAATCCAAAACATAAACACAATTTGTAAAAATCATAGTCATGTTATGTCTTTATATAATATATATACATATATATATATATATATATATATATATATGTTTGTACATACATTGCCTTTAATGTAAGCTACTGAAACTATCATCAACTACACAACTCGTATAAGAAGAGGGACATCAACAGTGTAATAGAAAATCTAATTTAGTAGCAGGGAAGTTTTCCTTGGCAAATATGATGATACATATCTCTCAGGGCCTTGCTCTTCACCTGTGCCCTCTCTGATTGGCCAACACCATGAGAGTTTGCCTCAGGAGAGGAAGCGGTATATACTTCCAACTCTTCCGTAAAAGATTGAACAACATTTAAATCTTTAAAAGCCTTGCTATCAGGGAAAGTCCCATGGTTGTCAGGTGAGTTATTTTACCAGTGCAGAAAAGCTCATTTCACAGTGCTCACAGGCCCCGTCTTTGATTTATAAAGCATTTGCACTGAGAACGAAAACATCATTCAGTCATTTTCAAATCTAATTTATAGTTGCCCCGGAACCTGCTATCATGTAGCATTTTGTCATTCGGGGATGTGGGAGGTGAACTGACAGCATGTTCCCCAGCAAAAAAAAAAAAAAACACTCAATGGCTGACAATGACACTATTCTCTACTGAAGAATATAAAAACGTATTATCAACATTTCAGTACTTTAAGTGTGTCCTTTGGTTGAATTTCCCCATTTGGAAGAAAAATAAAAAACCCTTTTCTATTATAGGAATTCATACAAAACCTCACATTTTTAACCTCGACTAAAATAATCTTGTTCCTGTTTTGGCAGTTAAGATATTTCAAGGCTCCTTTTTAAACAAACTGCTGGTGGACTAGCAACTGGACTGTCATAAGAGTATATTATTTAATGTCCAAACTGACTGGGGCAAGGGAGTTGACCCCTCTGTTACCATCCTGGATGTGGAAACTATGGACTGGCGATCGTCAGATCAGGGCCCTATGTCAGCTGAGATTGGCACAGCACCCCCCCCCCCCCACGACCCTCATGTAGAGGATAAAGTGGTAGAAGATGGATGGATGGATACCGGAAAGCATAGAAATAGAGCTTAGCCATAAGCCATATACTTTTGCGTCCAATCACAGGCAAATTTCACTAGCTCGTCACACGTTTGTGACGCCAGCTTCTCCAGTAACGTAACTCCTAAACAGGTTGAATAACTACCAGATATCGAAAGTGAACTTTATCTTGAACATTTTTTGACAATTCTACAGCCATAAAATCAAAATAAATCAAGGCGGCCTGATGGTCATAAGAGGGTTAACTGTTGGTCTGCACCTGGACTAAAATACATTTCAGCGGTTGTAATGTACCATAACAACACACATCAATCAGAAGGAAAGTCGTGGGATGGATAATAGGTACAAAATAACATGTCCTGTCGTCGCTGCCCTTTTACCCTCCATGAGCTTCCCCCTGCACTGTGGCGATAAATACTTAAATAGCGAGTGGGTCTATTTCCTCTGGGGACTTAGAGCATGCTGATATAGAGCAGCAGAGTTGCTGACAGTGATACCACGGCCACTGGTAGCCACTTGGCTTAAGAAAATAGCCGTGCCAACAAATACTTTCAGTTGATCCATCAACTTTGAGGCCAGTGTGTAAGTACAGCTCCATTGTGTCGGGCGGTCTCATATATATTTCCACAGATTGTTTGCAGAGTCATCGATACAGGCCTGAGTGGGTAATTCTTTTCTGTGTCGAGGTCCAAAGATTAGACCCATGCACTTCATAACTGCTGCATCATGAGACCTGTGGTGGGATTGGAGCTGCGACATTGTTCTTTTCACCGCGTTTACTATAGAACAACAACAACACCACCTGTTTCACAGATGCCGGAAAATGTTGAAAAATGAAGATGCTGATGAGATTTTGACAAATCAGAATCTGATATTAGTGACAGTAGCTGGTGGAGACTGTAGCAAAAAAGTCCAGTTTCTACCGGATAACGAAGACCTGGATGAATGAGAATCTACGTGGACAAATAGTTGATGACTGCTTTTTCAGAGACCGTATATGAGCCACATGTGAAGATGCATCACAGTAATCACAGTCCTCTTTAATCCTATTTGATTTCACACACCACCAGGTAAATGGCTTTGTTATTAACATCAGAGCAGCCCCCCCACCCCCACCCCCATGAGTACATTCAAATCATTACAAAAGACCACAGAGAAAAGCTGGGAAATTGCAAATTGCTTCCTATCATTTTGTTTCATCTTATGCTCCTTTGATTCCCCTAAAATCCAGCAGCACCACTTTCTGTCAGTAACGCAGCAAAGGCAGGTAACAGAAGCACTATGTGGCTGTTTGTCAAGAAAAAGAAGACAAGAGTAAAGCCATAGAAGTCTTCTAACGCTATCTGATGACTGATGAATGCTCTATTTATATGTTTTTTTAATTACACATTAGACGCACACCGAAAAAGTCAGCTGTAAATACTCAGTAAAATAAATGTCACTAACTTCTAACAATGTTTTATGCAGCTCTGTTGTAAAATGTATAAATTGTATTTGTATAATTAGTCATGTAAGGACTAAAATGTATTATAATTTAGGTATTGAAAAGTGGACTATTTGTTTATTAGGAATAATAAGCAGATTTGAGACTAGCACTATTCGACGTAGGGCTGGACAGTATGGCTTGAAAGTCATATTGTGGTATATTTTGAAACATTTTGTGGTAACCTGTACTGTATATACTGCGATATATTCTTGGATATGTACATTAGTGGACTTCACAGAGTTCCTTCTCCACTTGGCATTTCCTCTTCGGCAAAGTGCTTTTTTGATCAAGAGTTTTAATCGTGGTCCATTAAGACTCCCGTCTTAATTTTAAAGGTTGCCTTGCATGCATTGATCAATCTCTACCATGGCCAAATGTATATAGTTTATACAACCTACCATATTAACCACTGTCATGTTTGTAAAATAGCTATTTAGAGTATTCACCAAAACAGTCTGCGATCCCTGGAGCTGCGTAGTAAAGGAAACAGCAGCAGCTGTGATTGAACATGCAGGAAAATCAGGGAGCTGTTGATCGGGCAGGTATTTTCAATATCAAACATTCACGTTCTGAACTGAACAGCTAGCTTTTAGCGATAGAATAAACTTCTGAAACCTTTCATGGGTTCTTCTAAGTTTAGCTGTTTTGCTTTACTTACACCATGTGCTTCTTCCACCTCACCTGGTCAGTCTTGGTGGAGCACACGAAAACAAACTATCCTGAGTATGAGAGGGAGTATTCTAATCTTCAGCGAGACCTGGTGGAACGTATCAACAGCCATAACATACGATAAGACGCAAACTAGGCAACTTTTGGGGTTTCCTCCCTAGATACCAAGGCGCCAGGCATCTGGACCAGATACACCATCTCAAGTCTTACTAATTATGATTCACGCTGCTAACTAGAATCTGCGATGATGCCTTACTGTTCAGATGTCAGACATCGTCTCAGACACTCGGATTGTTTTTCGAATCGTTCTCCTCGGATCTGAGCCGTCTTCAATAAAGTCTTTCAACCGTTTATCTCCAGAGGTTGCGTGAAGCTGAGAGGCTTAACCAGCGTTCAGCACCCCAATTTACCGCCCGATTCATTGTGTTCAACTAATCTGACAGTGGTTTTAAATGCAACAAATGTCTGTTGATGTTTAAAAGTTACAAACTACAGCTTTAAATCGGCGTACAGTGCTGAATTATACAGCACTAACAGCATAATGGACGTCTTAATGTTATACATACGAGTGTCGTTAAATAGCGATACTGACTTCAGATCCCCTGAAGCATTTATGTGCAACTTTATTTACTCGGCGGATACTGTTTAAAATATTTACAGTACGAGTTATTTCAGTCAGCTATTCCAACGGACTTAAACGGTCCTCAGGGATACAAGTATTAATTTTAAGTAAACATGAGCAGAGTGGCTCTGTTTTCATGCCTCACAGTACCAGATTATCATACTCTCCCTTTGCTGAATGTATTAGCTGTTATAATACAGAATAAAAAAGACAAGTACAAGGCAAACATTTAACAGATTTAACACAAAGTGAAAAACAACCATTTATAATGCGCTGTTATCATATTGTATTTCATTGCATATTACAGATTTTTCCATCGTCTCGGTCTCTCTTTACACATAGTATCTAATAAATTCTCCGCTGAGGATATCTTTTTTCCACTGGCGGAGCAAAGCCATGCAGGGAGCATGTGTTTGTGCTCTGCAGCTCAGAGATATCTGAGAGGCGAAACTTGACTCTTGACCATCTTCGCCGCAAAACCATTCAGCAACAATTCTGCCTCATTTTCCCAGCAGCACACAACGGCAAAACCCAAGGCTCATCATATGCCGTCCAAAAAGCTGCCCTATGATATTAACCCACACCCGGATGAGATGTAGGCGGCGCACGGAATGCACTTTAGACACATTCATGTGTTTGACATGAATTCTAAATGAAGATACAGTGAACAATCTCACACACACACACACACACACACACAGAGAGAGTGAAGAACCTCTTAAATGAATGCGGTAGACGAGTTTCAGAATGTGAATGATGACAAATCCTTGGCATAATAAAGACAAACTACATTGATACATAGGTGGCGCTGGGGTCATTCATCTTCTGCCATCTAAAATGAGAACCACTCATGGTTCGAATGAAATGATGCATTCCACCAAAATTAATGTTAAATGTCGATTTATGTTGTTTATTTGTGTTGCATGGAGGATTCATATCAGCCACCCTGAAAATATGGCTGGTTTGGTAACTTTTTGAAAGCAAGGTCTCTCTCCTGGCCTCTTACCATACGGTTTTAAAAACGTAACAACATTTTTTTGGCATGCTTTAGCTTCAAAATGTCCTAATTATGATGATGTGCAAAAGTTCCTCTGTTTAAAGTCTGCTTTTGTTTACGTTTTTGTAGACAAAGAAAGAACAAAACAACTAATCCTGAATGAAGCTGATGTGGTTTAATGGACATGGATCAATCGGTGTCAATTCTGTTGCCACGCATTGACGAACGTATGGGACATTCTGGAAATGTTAGATGCACCAGTGCAACCTTATCACACTCAAAAGATTGTTGGTCACACATACAACTAAATTGATTGCACTTTAGAGCCCTGACGGTGGACACGTCATGTCCGCATCAATAAAAACATGTATGCGCATGAAGGTCCATAATTCCAGTGGATTTTTGGAACCAATTTTCAACTGAAACCTAGTTTTCAATTCCCATCCCTATTTATGAGTCAGCAGTCTATAATAATTATAATGGGATATTATTCAGTAATTGAACCCCTGAGGAGGATTTCATTTCTTTTCATCCTCTTAGCTCTGCACAAAGCACAGCTTCAGTGACAGAACAGCACCCAGGGGACCGTGAGGGATTTAGTGTCTTGCTCCAGGACACTTTAGCAAGGGTGGCTGATGAGACTGGGGACTGAACCTATGGGCCTTTTCGGTTCAGGGTCAGATTCCCTTAATGATTTTTGTTTTTTATTATTATTATTATTTCATTCTCTCGTCTCCTCCTCCTTTCAATCCCACTCCTATATTTCTGCTCATGGGAATAACATGTACATAAAAATGTGTAAAACACAGCATAACACGTAACATTTCTCAAGGGTAATATTTCTGCTGATGGTCAGGATCACACATGTAGTGATGTTTTTCTTGCCTGTAATCAATTCCACCCACCCATTCATTTTCTCTTCCTGTCAGGGGACTGACCGTGTCTAAGCATACATTGACTGAAAGGCAGAATAAAATCGGAAGCCAGTTTATTGCAATCCTCTGATCAAGTAATTTGCATGAATCCTTCCGTATACAATTTTCTAAATCTAATTCTAAATCTGGGTAGATTAAGGAAGCTGGGTATTAAAATAATTAAAATAATGATTAAGCATGATCCATATCACCTTGCTTTGGCCCTCGAAAAAACATTTCATTTTGATCTAATGCCCACACCAATAAAAGTCAAATTTTTTACATATCGTCTACCATACAAGCCTGTGGGAGCAGTGTTCTGATCTGATGTTGCCACAGTTGGACAGGTTTAGGCTCAGCAATGTTATGTGCTCAGAAATATTAAATCAGCTGACTACTTAAATGTCTCGAACGACCAGAGAATGAGAATGAGAATCTTTGGGATGTACCAGAGAAGACGGTCCAATGCCATCGTAAATACAAGAGCTTGGCACTAATGTGTATTAAAGGGGACACATTATGCAAAATCAACTTTTTAATCATTTAAATCATTATATTTGGGACTCTGGAGGCCCTATCAGTCGGCAAAGTGTGAAAAAAGATGACTCACTCGTGTTTTTGTGGTCCTCCTCAGTCTAAGTACAGGAGATAAAAAAAAACGCAATGTTGACTTCCGCACTCATTGGGAGGTCACAATGCGCTAAATTCCTGGAATTGTCGTCTCGCGGAGCTTCGCTTTGTACGTAAAACGAGGCAACAGTATCCGAAAATCGGATGTCCGCAAAGACTGCGAAAGGTTCTATTCTTGGCTCCACAGTGCAGCACAGAGTTCTACACAAACTTCCAGCCTCAGAGGATTTATCTGTCCAGTGGATACATGTTATGACGGCAATGTGCCTGCTAGAGCCTGCTAATGACCACTTTTCCAAATACTAACTGCTGTTAGCTCCCAGTAGCCTCTGTGGCTGATGTCATTTCCTGTCCCTTAAGTTTCGTTTTACTTGTTTTTTTGTTGGACCTAAAGAGATATCACTAAACCGAGTGTTCTGAACAGGGCTGTGTTGTCAGGGTGATTAAACTGCTGTGGTGCTTCATCTTTATGGTATTTTGACATGTCACAGACATGTTCATTAGGACACCAGGGAACTAGTTTAACTTGGACAAATAGGGTATAATATGGGACCTTTAAATAAAGTATGTTACAATGCCATGGCAAATGCATGTCCTAATCAAAGCTACAGGCACAAAATGCTTGATTTTCTTTCGAGCAGGGCAGTGTACGTGTACTATGATACACTGTCAGAATCATAACGGATTCTGTATCTCGCCTAATAAATCATTTGCTGCCATGCAACACAAGCAGCAGCTCGTTTTCATTCAACATTAATAGAGTAATAATTTTTCCAAGCCAACTTGCATCGCCTCTGAATATTCCAGCCGAGCAGCAACTGTAGAGATGACATCACTTTAGTTTGCTGCTCTGTTTGTGCTTGTTATTGTTACTACTCAGCAAATTAAACCTGCTTGTGTAGCCATTTTCGACTGAAAGCATCCCAGTAAAGAGGCTAATTTTATACCTGCACTTTCACCACAGCTCCCACTTGAGAGCATTCTGCGTGTGTGTGCGCTTCTGCACAACCATCCACGGGAGTTGTGCCGCAATCAGCCACCGTGTCAGGGCATAATTTAATGTTTATGGCAGCACGGTCTCTCCCACGGGTGTCAAATGAGAGGGAATATTAGTGTTTCTGAGCTATTAGGAGACCAAGGACTGCACGGGGCTGACAATTGAAGACACCAAGAGATGAGGCTCACAGTCTCCTCAGCAACGGATATTTTTAGAGGTGTTTTTTAGACATGGCACAGATGTTAAGAGTGGTATAGGATGAGTGTTTGTGAGGAGCACACAGCTCATTGCCTCATTATGATTTTAGCAACAGACTAAAGGATGCTGTAGTTTGATGGATTGTTATGTTTCGATTATACTGAAACTGCTCACCTCTTATGTCTGACCTGGGGTACAAGTCATTGTTAATCAGCTCATATCACATCAAGCCAACTTCAATGCATAGTATAATTAATAAACGCATGTATGTGTCTGAAGGCACACAGTAAGTGGCTGTGGTCATGGGCTGAGTCAGAGGGAAGTCTCAGGAGGCTGAACTCTCCTAATTGCATTCCGTCCAGTGGTAAAATGTCATGTTTTTATTGAAATCTGATTCCTGTAACGAGACTTGATTCATTAGCTCAAATTAATATTACGTAATGAGCAGGGTCATCGTAATACCAAGGTCAATTAAGAAGCAGATAGGGTCTCTTAAATGTTATGTTTCGGAAGCTTTCACAGCCGCATCCATGTGTAACGTGAATTCCAGCATTCAAACAAGTGAAGTGTCATTACGTTTTTTGCGTAAATTAAGTCTGGGCAAATAAAATGAAAGGATATGTGACATAGTGAACATGTTAGGGGGGGAAAGTGTAAGATTCGCACTACGAGCAAAAAGCCATAGGGTTTGAATTTGGTCATGGGATCATGGACCCTCCTATAATCCTGCTCCCAAAACCCATTTAATCCCAATGTGTGAACTGGTTTTTGACCAGTGTATAATCAGCATTCACTCCTGATTCATGATACATGCATATCTTTATTTACTTTGGTCCAAATTGGCATTTGTGGGACCTTACAAGTCCGACATGAGCGTGCTAATTTATTCTTCATCACTTTTGGTAACGATGATTCAGCGTCGTTTGCTGTGCGAGCCTTAATCCATGACTATTTTCAGTGAACGTTAAGACTTCATTTTATAAGAAACTTAAAGGCGCCATATGTAAGAATGTGGCCTAAAAATGTTACTACACCCTAATTCAAAATACCAAGGTCTTTTAGGTTTCCTTTTCTCAGCCATTGTAGCTCAGACGTAACTGGCAACCCGTGGTTGCTCGGGCAGCCGAGACTCTACTGACTGCAATGATTGGTTGACGGCGGTAGGTGGCGCCACATGCCAAAACATGATTTCAAAACATAAACATGATTTGCAGCCTGCAAAAAAAAGTATTAATGTGAATTTTTGTCTGTACTGTTGTTGTTGGTGAGTTCAGTTTGTTATATGAACATTATTCCTGAGTCTCTGTGACATATTAGGAGGATTTTATGGCCAGTTGCTTTAGATTTATTACATAATGCACCTTTAAAATTCATTCTAACCAAATTCATCTGGGTTAAAAAAATAATCCCAGGTGTACAAACTAATTTAAGTGTAAAAGAGGCTTAAGCAATGCTTGGATGGAGAGATGTGGATGAAGAGATTCAACACAGGGGCCCATTATTGAATGTGCTTTCCCTCCCTTAGGTTGGGTTCTTATCCCCCGGGTTCTCGCACAAGGTTAAGTAATGCTTCAGCCTGCCGTCTCTGATGTGAGAGGAGAAGAAAGGGAAGGGATGAGTGCTCTGCTGCCACAGAGCAGATGTTAAGGGAATGAGGGACTGGAGTACAAGCGAGGCAAAGACATTGAGTTCTAATAATTGATAGAGTCTCTGAGAGCAAAGAGCTTCTGAAAGAAGTCTGACTGGGTTAGTGTTAGTATAATGACCAAGAGTCAAACACATGCAGCTGTACTTTAAATACCTTTAAATCAAAGAACAATCAGGGGCACGTACGTGAGAGGAAGATCTACATGTGCAGAGATGTTGGCTCTTTGTGTTCTGGTGATTCTGCTCTGTAAATCTCAGCCACTGTTGAAGTGAGCCGGAGACTCGCATAAGTAATATTTAGTGGTCACGTGAGCTACCACACCACTATGTGATAATGTGCCATTACCTAACCTGATGAGTTAATGCATTGGTTTTATGGGCATTTACATTTTCCTGCACTGTAGCACTCTTGACAGCGACTTGACAGCGATACCTTTTTAGATATTCTTGCCTCATGTCTTTCTCTCGACGCTCTCACACCAACTCCCCCCACTTTAGATTTGAAAGAAGGTTTTTCTATTACATGCAATCTTTTCACTTCCCATCTTTGCCCACGGTCATGCCACCTATAGGATACATTAAATGTATACAGGTGGTAAAAGGCATCTACTATCATTTCACAGTGTAGATATTTCTTTTAACTTTTGAAAAATTCCAATTAGCTTGAAGCGAAAATCCAACTAGAGCTGCAAAGAGTGATTATTTTCATTATCGATTCAACCGACGATTACTTTCTCGATTAATCGATTCGTCCATAAAATGTCCGAAAATGCTAAAAAAACGTTTGTCTAACCTGGAAATGATGATGTTTAGTCCACAAACCAAAATGATTCAGTTTTTAATGATGTATTTGTTATGTGAAGCAAAGAAACAAAGAAAATATTTACATTTCATTTTTTTAATTAAATTAATTTAGTAATCGATTAATAATCAATTCATCGATTAATCGTTTCAGTTCTATTATGGGCTTTTACTTTTCCTGCAGTGTGGCACTCAGATTTTTTGATTGTTGGATATTCTTGCCTCATGTCTTTCTCGCCACGCTCTCACACCAACTCCCCCCACTTTAGATTTGAAAGAAGGTTTTCCTATTCCATGCAATCTTTTCACTTCCCATCTTTGCCCACGGTCATGCCACCTATAGGATACATTAAATGTGTACAGGTGGTGAAAAGTAGGTCCGTGATGGTAGAAGGCATCCACTATCATTTCACAGTGTAGATATTTCTTTCAACTTTTGAAAAATTCCAATTAGCTTGAAGCGTAAAATCCAACTAGAGCTGCAACGAAAAATTATTTTCGTAATCGATTAATCCAACAATTACTTTCTCCATTAATCGCTTGGTCCATATAATGTCAGAAAATGCTAAAAAAGACGTTTGTCTAACCTGGAAATGATGATGTTTTGTCCACAAACCAATATTATTCAGTTTTTAATGATGTATTTGTTATGTGAAGCAAAGAAACAAAGAAAATATTTACATTTAATTTTTTTAATTAAATTAATTTAGTAATCGATTAATAATCGATTCATCGATTAATCGTTTCAGTTCTATTATGGACTTTTCCTTTTCCTGCAGTGTGGCACTCAGATTTTTTGATTGTTCGATATTTGTGTCTTTTTCTCCACACTCTCACACCAACTCCCCTCACTTTAGATTTGAAAGGAGGTTTTTCTATTCCATGCAATCCTTTCACTTTACTTTCCCATATTTGCCCACGCCCATGCCACCTATAGGACACATTAAAACAAATGTGTACAGGTGGTGCAAAGAAGGTTCGTGACGGTAAAAGGCATCCACTATCATTTCACAAGTGTAGATATTTCTTTTAACTTTTGAAAAATTCCAATTCCCTTGAAGCGGAAATCCAACCCAACAGTTTTTGCTGCATCACTGGCAGAAGTAAAAAAGGTCCTGAATCAAGAACATCATCAATAAAACGCCACGGGCCAAGGAAGGAGCTGCTGATCTGTTAACCAGCCGAGTGGGTTGTGTAAGCCAGAAAATTCAAGTTGTAGCGGTTACATACATAACCACAGGAGACCAATACAACATTTCTGACAACAACAAAAATCACTAAATGAATTGCCGGTGTACAGGAAAAACAAAGATCCACTGAGTGAACTCTCACCCTGACTGGACCTGAGGAGACCTTTTTTAAGCCCATGAGCAAAGCTGTCCAACGTCATGACATCTACTGTTCATTTTCAGCAACACTTGCAGCCGCTCAACCCGTTAGTCCCTGATGCGTGGCCAGGCTTTGTTTTGTGGTGCAAGTCCAGCTGCTGTGAAATTCATTAGATGATGCCGTTCCTGCTCCGACTGTTCATTCGGCTGCTTCTGCTTTGGGTCACGAGGGGTAGTAATACATTAGCATGCAAATGCTCTGTGGCATTTTGATAGAGGGACAATGGATCTGTTCTGAAATGCTACACTGGGAATTAGACCTTGGCTTGTTGGTAACCAGGGGACACTGGCTTTAGACTCGCTTCATTACCGGAGCATCTCTTAAACGGCGAGAGCGCTCTTTAAACTGAAGCACGCAAAACTTTGGTAAATTTCGGTTTGCAGGCTGAGCAAACAGCACCAGTGTAATAATAAGTAAACAATGACAAATAACACCAGTTTTCAATTGAAAAATGTATATACTTCCAAACGCTACCAAATTCCCCTGGACTCACTGACAGCACCATAAACTGAATTGATGGGCCCCCATGTCTCAAAGCTGCCCCTGTGGTCGCAGAAAAGATTTTTTTATAATACCCCACATTGCTCATATTGTGAAATACTATACCTGTACACATTTAATAGTAAATCTATCAAAAACAGATTTAAAGGATGGTGAGGTTTTTTTTTCCATGGAAGACCAATGTTTCTGTGTAACAAAAAGCTTGAACAGGACTCGCAACCTGTAAAATGTATGTTTTAAATGTAAATGCTTGGTACATTCAAACCATTGACAAATGCTTGATTCGCTCCTCATGACTTTTACAATCACAACACTTAGAGCAGGGGTTCTCAAAGTTTTGATACCTGAGGGCCAATTTAGGAACCCAACATTGGACTGAGGGCCGCCAAAGGGAAAAAAAAAGGAAAGAAAACAGAAATAAATGCCATTTGTAATAATTTTAATGACCAGATTGCAGTTCTACATTTTAGCGTTAAGTAATATAAGCATTAATATAATGTAATTTAAGCATTAATATAATAACCCTTTATAATTTACTGGGTAATTACCCAGTATTTTGGCCATTGTTCTTACCTTCTAATTACAGGTTAATACCAAGTAACACATTTCTGTTACCATATATTTACTGGGTAAATAGCTAGTAATTGGGGGCTGTAGCTACCTGCTTATTACCAGCTTATAACCCAATAATACACTAAAATTCACCATATAGAAACCATTTAAATACTCCATTTTTGTTTAGACTTATAGGTCTGTATCCATTAATGTCCAATAAACATTTAACAAGCTTAGTAGCTCCTGGATTAAAACTATCAACTGTAATTCACCGCGGGCCGCCAGAAATGTTTCTGCGGGCCGCCATTGGCCCCCGGGCCGCACTTTGAGAACCAATGACTTAGAGGGAAGGTGGACAACACAACAGCTAAATAGTGCTAATAAAGTGAAACATACAGTTTGGACTGAACTATTTTGGACTAATATCTAACTGTGATTGTTTTGACTGAAATTGCGATTGTGGTATGATTCGTGACATCACACTATTTCATTCGAATAACGTGTTTGCAACGATTGCTGTGCAGATCTGAAATCTTTGTTTCTCACAGATATACTTCAGTCTGTAGTATACGATGTGTACAGGTCAGGACAATGTTCTATCCAAAATGATCATTTGACACACATTTTTAGCTCGAGAACACCAACAATTATGCGGCTAAAAATAAACCTGGACGCTCAGTAGGACTGCACGACTGTATTTGAATCACAATCACAATTTTGCGTGTGCCCTTCAAAGAGGATACGAAGCAATTCAAATGTTCCCGTAAACCACTGCCCGACTCTGTGCCAGTCACAGCTGCTGCTGTTCCTGCAACACGCAGCTCCAAGTTATCAGAGACATGTGCGGACAAGCGACGCTTCATAAAAAGACACGTGATTGAAGTACCGTAGAAACAAAAGACTAATGTCTTGCAGAACAAGAAGGGAAGAGGCCCGTCTATCTCTCTATGTGTGTGTTTGTTTGTGTGTTCTTGTATGGGTGTCTTTGTGAGGAACAACACACTTTTGGACAAGCCAAAACGCTGTATTCCGTCACTTTTTTTCTATGAATATAACATTAAATTAAATCAGAAATACACTTAATACATCGTTAATGTGGAAAACGACTATTCTAGCTGCAAACGTCTGGTTTTTAATGGAATATGTACATAGGTGTATAGAGGCCCATTTCCAGTGTTCTAATGGTACGTTGTGTTTGCTAATCACTCTAGAAGGCTATTGGATTGGATTAGAAACCCCCTGAAAACCCCTTAAAAGGACTTTTCAAGGGTTAAGACCTGATTTAAGTGTAAGAATTGGGTTTAGGTTAGGGTTAGGTTAAGGGTTGGGCTTGTTAATTTGAGTCAAGACATGCGATGGTTAAGGTTAGCGGCTACGGAATGCATTGTTTCTATAGGTGTCCTCACTACGGATGCTGCACAAACGTGTGTGTGTGTGAGAGAGGAAGACTGAGTGAGGGAGCAACAGGTTGGGCAGGAGAGAGAGACAGAGTGTTTTCTGGCCACGTCTCTGTCCAAGGGGGCGACAAAACTTCCGCACTGGAGCTTTAAGTTCAAACCTCTTCTGATGTAGAATAAGCATTTCTATGCTCTCTTAAACTCTGCCTTTTTTTTTCTTCACCCTCCTTCCCTTTTGTCTTCCAATAAGGTGGCCTGTGCATTTCACAGTCGGTGAAAATACCACGGGAACCGAGAACCGGAGAGTTTGACAAGATAATTCGCAGGCTGAGTGAAAACCCCAACGCCCGAGTAGTCATTATCTTCGCCAACGAGGACGACATCAGGTGAGCTCTCAGAGAAACTTTAATTGCTCGTCAGTTACACAACTGTTAAAGTCACGTATTCTGACTCTCTTGTTTAACGATTCCTCAATAGCATTCCGTGTGTTTTTTTTCTCCCGAGTGAAAACACACTCAACTTTAAGAAAAAGGAAAATCTGACGACGTCCAAAGTGATAAATGTTTAGTTTTACCAGAGGCCTTTGCAGCTGACGTTAAAATGTCACAACGTCTCATGTGAGGATAACAATATTAATTGCCCTTTTCCTGTACAGTCTGCTACCCACATGTTAATATTCATGAGGTTTAAATGGCAAATACGTTTTGGATTTTGGCTACACTCACATTTCCATTAACCTCGTCGCTGGGATATAACAGACGAGTTAGATAATTAGAAACACAAACACAACAACAAAGTTGTTAGTTTTCCTAATGCCACCTTAGGAAACGGCACAATAAGACCAGCAGTAAATGGACAGTTACAAAGATTGAAAATGTCCACTATATGTTTAGCGTTCAAAAGTTTGGGGTCACCTATACAATTTTCTTTGCGTTTTCCATTAAAAGTCACACTTTTATTCATCAAAAGAGTTGCAAAATGAAGAGAAAATATAGTCAAGAAATTGACAAGATTAGAAATAATGATTTTTATTCAAAATAATAATTTTGCCCATTCGTCAAAGAACCAGCAAAACTGTTTTCAGCTGTGCTAACATCATTGAACAAGGGTTTTCAAGGGTTTGCTAAACATCCAATAGCCTTTTAACGCGATTAGCAAACACAATGTACCATTAGAACACTGGAAATGAGCCTCTATACACCTTTACCACACGTTTACCACATTAATAATGTATAGAGTGTATTTCTGATTCATTTACTGTTATATTCATTGAAAAAGTGAGCTCCCTTCAAAAATAAGGACATTTCTAAGTGACCCCTAACTTTTGAATGATAGTGTTTCTAGATACAAAACTGCAGTCATAAGGATTTTGTGCAAACACAATAAAATATCAGAAGTTGTTTTTTTACTACACGTTTCAAGCAAATTACTTTTGATTTGACCACCCTGTGTTTAAAGAGCAATATTTCCCACACAGTTATTTTTTATAGCGACGTAAAAACGTATTCTGTAACAGTAAAGCCTGGCCATGGCACTTTAATGCAGGGGCCATAATTATTTTATTTATTTTAAATTGAATGTTCTACATTGAAAATAAAGTGCAGCTATCCAAAGAACTCGCAGGCTTCGACCGTACATACGTGCAGGTTTTGAGGAGATTAGATTAAGATTAGCAATTTATGTTACTTTAATATGTATATTTATTCCGTAGCCTGCCATACATAATTCAGTATTTCCCATCTTTTATGCCGACCCTGGTCTCGCTTGTAAAGAAAGAGATTTCCGTTACAATGTGCAGTCTAGGGCTGTAATCAACCAAAGAAACTCTTGGTCGACCAAAGTCCTGAAATTTCGACCAAAAATCGACTAATCGACGGGGGTTACTTTGTGGGTGCGGCTCTTTTATTTTGAAAAGACCCGCAGCCGCGGCTGGAGTTCAACAGAGTCTGACGCCTCTGACAGCGTTTTGCATTACGTTCATCCAAAACCAATGAACGATTAATAGACTAAAACATTGAAATATGCTAATAATTCTGATGTTCATACTCAAAACGGACGGAGCAACCTTAGCTTAGCGTTTTTAAATGATATGTCATGTTTGTAGTAGCGCTGTGTAAAGCAAACTGTTGCTTGCAAAGTTTGCATTTCACTTTTTTCTACTTTTTGAAAAATGCTACCACACTGCTGATGTCTGACATGGATGCGACAGAGGACCGAATGTAGCCTAACATCAAAAGCTCAAAATTCACGTCTAATTAATGACAACGCTAATCTGTCCGACTGTCCTCATGAGCCACGGAGCGACGACAACCCACTGGGCTGGACTAAACCAAAATAGTGGAAAACAAGGGGGGTGTTCTCTGATGACAGGCTGCTACCTGTGAAGCACGGGTGCTGTAAAACACCCCTATTAGCATGTGGTACTTTCCTTCTAATGAAATTCACCTTAAAAAAATAAATAAAAAATAAATAAATTTAGTCGACCAATCACAATTTTGGTCGAGCCAGAGCGTGTCGACCAATAAGTCGACCAGTCGACTTTGACTTTACAGCCCTAGTGCAGTCCTCGTCAAACAAAGGTTTATAAAATGTACACTTGTTTCCACTCTCTCAAACTTTTTTTGTGTTACTCTGCAGCATCATTGTTGTGCTATTTACCACCTGATTGCACGCAATAAATCTTCCCGTCTCCCACACACACGGAAAAAAAAAAAACTTTGACTCTCTATTCTTCGTACCCGTCACTGTCAGTTCTATTGTAATCAAATGTCTATCCACCTCTCTGACGTCTAAGTCTGTTGTTGTCCCCGTGTCACAACACCAGAGCAAATGTGTGTCCCTGGCTTTTCCTTGTGGGGACAGAAATGTGTCATTATCTCCTGCTAAGATTGATAGTCTAAAATTAAGGCTTAATTAATCCACATGCCACACATAGGTCACTGCTGTGGCTTCTGCAAAAGGAGCGCGATTCCCAGCAATCACTTAGTAAGCCAGTGTATTTCTTGTGGAAGTGGGCAGTGATGGTCTGCTGATGACCAGGGCAGAAAGTCCCTGTGCTCATCGACTTAATCCGGCCCTGATAACTTTGTAATAGTCTGAATATGTAGTCATTATAGAAATCCGGTGGGATTCCATCGCTGCAGAGCTGCTTTGATTGAACACTTTAATGCAATCCCTGATTAGTTATATGAATATAATACTTGGAGCGTTGTACAGAATACAGAATAAATGTTAGCCGTGCACTCTGTGGTCTCACAACGTCCAGTGAGAATACACATTCGGAGAACAAGGAAATAAAAACGAAAGTGATCTGGATGAACCGCTGATGAGCTTTGTGAACATTTAACATTCAATAATAAGTGTAATTTCAAAGATTAGATTGAATAAAACGCTAAGTATATTACACATAAATACCCGATAAGCGGTTCTCAAATGTTTGATATCAAGTGACACCTGAGAAAATATTGAGCTCTTGGAAAAAGTCAGCTACAGACTTTTCACAGGAGGGATTTATTCCTAATAATACCCAACATCCTCCTCTTCCTCACAAATACTTCAGACGAGAGATATGATGATTATCTTTATATAATTTATGTATTTTTGTTTCCTCAGCTCCACTCCGAGCACATATCCTGGGTTATATACCAGACAAGTATTTCTGATTTTCCACCAAGTACCACCGGAGGTAGAACCAATGGTACTAGATTGTGGAACAATCTTACACAGCATGTTAGACATGCCCCCTCACTGTCCACTAGCACTGCCAGTCACTGCTGCTGCTGCTGTTCCTGCAACACGCAGCTCCAAGTGTCCAGAGACCAGTTTGGACAAGTAACGCTTCATAAAAAGAAATAGATATACAACACATGACTTAAGTATCGTAGAAGCAAAAGACTGAAAAGGGAAGAGTCTATCTGTGTGTGTGTGTGTGTGTGTGTGTGTGTGTGTGTGTGTGTGTGTGTGTGTGTGTGTGTGTGTGTGTGCTCTTGTACTTGCAGCATACTGAGGACCAGTGAGGGTTTTTAACCAACAAAGTGAGGTCATTTTTAGGTAAAATTTTACCCAACATTTTGGGTAAAATTTTGGACAAAAAATTTTGGGTACAATTTTGGACCAAAAAATTCTGGGTAAAATTTTGGACCAAAAAATTCTGGGTAAAATTTTGGACCAAAGAATTTTGGGTAAAATTTTGGACCAAAAACTTTTGGGTAAAATTTTGGACCAAAAAATTTTGGGTAAAATTTTTGACCAAACATTTTGGGTAACATTTTGGACCAAATTTTTTTTTCAAATTTTGGACCAAATTTTTTTTTCAAATTTTGGACCAAATTTTTTTTTCAAATTTTGGACCAATTATTTTTTTCAAATTTTGGACCAAATTTTTTTTTCAAATTTTGGACCAATTTTTTTTTTTAAATTATGGGTCAAAATTTTCTTTTCTTTTTTTCAAATTTTGGACCAAAAATATTTGGTCCAATTCTTTTTTTACATTTTGGTCGACATAGTTTCAGTATGATTTTTTTGTAAAAATTTTGACCAAAATTTAAAAAAAAAAAAATCGAAACAGTTTTCCAGCCCTTTTTGCTCTGGGGCTCCACCTGCAGACATTTTATAGTACTGCAACCAGTGGTTCTATATAGATGTCATTCATGAAGTAGATATTTGTAATTGTGTTGATTTATAAAGTGGAAATGCTGGTCCTCAGTATGCAGCAAGTACAAGAATGTGTTTGTGTGTGTTCTTGTATGGGCATCTTTGTGAGGACCAACTTAAAAAAACTTTACGGCGTAAAAACGTAAAAACGTTTTATTGTGTGGCTTGTTAATGTGTGTTGTTTTTTATATTTTCCACAGTATTTTATTGTTTTATTGTATGAATTATTTGTTTTATTTAAGTGCTTTATAAATAACATTGGATTGGATTGGATAGATCAAATAATTATGTAAGGAGTGTATGTGGCTAAATGTCGTGTCAGGTGATGTTTACAATTTTATTCACAAACTAGAAAAGCACTCTGAGAGCGCAGACCTCCGCCAAGGCAGCTCAGTGCCTACAAAATAGCAATAAAAAGAGTGATAGCGTCTACGGATCACTCCCAAAATGTAATCACTTCTTATTGGTCCCAAATGCGGACATTTCCTGAAAATGTCATCCAAATCTGTCTGTGACTTTTCGAGTTATGATGCTAACAGACAGACAGACAAACAAATTCTGGCGAAAACATTTACCTCCTTGGCAGAGGTCAACAAACTTGAGCTGGAGTTGGAAACCTGTCAAAGTTTGACCCCAACACTTCCTCACCGAGTTAATTTTTAATCAAACCTTTCAGATTATCCAGCCATATCTCCGTGATCTAATGTCCAGAAGGTGGAAAAATCTATCTCTTTCGTTTTTTTCCTAAATGGGGTGCATAATTGCACCTTAAGACATGCTCATTTAACTAAATTTTCTGAGAGCAGACTCGGGAAAAAAAAAAAATCATTACCAATCAAACATTAAAAGCTCAGGGTCATAACTTGGGATGACTCACACATTTCACAAAAAATCTGTGGCAATTATTTTACAAGGTTATGATGTCCTTTTTTTTTTATGCGAGTGCCTAGACTTACGGTGGATGTTAAAAAAAAAAAAAAAAAAAAGTATATGCCGTGTAAAAAAAGCTGACATGGTGTACAACACAACATGATGCTTAATATTTATTGCTCCAGCATCTTTGGGGGCGATATAATGGCCAGTAATGCTTCACATGCCAGGTGGCTGGGTTTAAATTTAATGTTGCTGTGCTCGAGCCTTCTTGATGTAAGACTGCTGCTGTCGCGGAGCTTGCTGGCAGTTTTTTTTTTTTTTTTTTTTTTATGACTCCCAACACTTACTTCCATTGGCAACAAGCCTGAACAAATGTGGCGAGGGTGTCATTTCGCCACGGCAAAGAAGAAGTACGCTACACGGGGAATACATAGATGTGGTGTCTCTCAGTTCAACCTTGTCCAGACAGAGTTGTCAATGAAATGAGCTGTGAAGCAGCTGCTTATTTTGTTTAAGAGTGTATTAGAGGCTGCACGATTCTGGAAAAAAAAGTGAATCACGATTTATTTTTGTTTACAAGGTTCAGTGAGAAAGCGTGAAAAATTGGAAGTGGGAGGGGCTAAAGCGTGATGCTAAAAAAGCGCTAGTTATTATCGTCGTGGCTTAACCCTTAGGGACTGTTATAATATTTGTTACATTCATCCTGCTTATCACAAAAACTGTGCTTTTTAAATTCAAAAGCTATAAAAATATAATACATTATGATCTATTTTTATTGCGCTAGTTTTCTTCATCTATATCTGCCCTAATTATTTAAATTATATATATATATTTTTTTAAAGATTTTAACCGTTTAAATTCCATGATTTTGTCATGACGCCACCAGATTGATACCCAGATATAATAACATGCATGCATTAAGCTTTACTGGGAGCAAAATCCAACAAAATTGCAGTTTGAATGGGTTTCAACGGAGGCATTTTTTGGCGCAAAACAGACCAAATGTAACTTCTGCTCATAAATCAGCGTATTTTAGCCTTACTGCCAGAGCTGAGCTGGACATAACAAGAAAGCATAAAAACACACATACATCTTGACAAATTTCATGGCATATTATGCATGAGAATTGACAGGATTATCAAGAAATTAAAAAGCTAAGAGCGTAAAATACGCAAAACAGGCCCCAAGGGTTAAGTAACATTGTTAGCCTAATAGCATAATTGCCTAAGTCATTTTTTTTGGTAATTGTGATATCTGCCTAACTTTACCAATGTTTTTGCTAAAAAAAAATGTTTTTTCTTGTTTTCCCGAAAACGTTAAAATATGACTTAGGCAACTATGCTATTAGGCTAACGATATGGCGTGTCGCCACTCGCTCGACTCGTGACGTCATAACTAGGGAAAATGCGTGAAGTCCTCAGACTGCCGTGCACTGATTGGTCAGAGTTGCGTCACGGGAAGAAGCACAAAAATCAAACCGAACAATGCCGAACTGTAGATCAGTTGAAAAGGCTCAACAATCCTGAAAATGTGCGTTAAACGCCAAAGGAAATGTCTAAAATCTCATCAATTAGCAGAGGAGTCTGGTGTATTTAGCAATGAGATCACGTGTAGTAGCGAATCGAGATTGCGATTTAATAATGATTTATCGTGCAGCCCTAGTCGAAAACCTAGGCTGATACTTGACTGTGCATGCAAAACAAAGCCTGGTCACCACGACATTTTATCAAAGGTCTAATTAGAAATCTCTCTCTCTCTGTGCCACTCTTTCCCAAAGACGACTCCTTCTCGCTGCGAAGAAGGCCAATCAAACGGGCCACTTCATCTGGGTGGGCTCTGACAGCTGGGGCTCCAAAATCTCACCAATTCTTAACCAGGAGGAAATGGCAGAAGGGGCAGTCACCATCCTACCCAAACGACAGTCCATCAAAGGTATTCATAAAACACTTAACTGCATTAAATCTTATTGCTTACTCTGTGTATTGTTTTCCGACACTTACACAACATAAAGTTAGGCATGGTTGTCTAAACCTATATCACAATCGGTCTTTAGGGGACGCACGATATTGGACTTTTTGCCGATATCCAATATGCTGATATATCGGGAGTGCTAGAGTCAATAACCTTGACTGATAGATATCATGATAGATCATATTTCCCCAACTTATTCTGCAGCAGATGTAGATATACATTTTCTTCATTGATCGAAAATAAATAATCGGAAAAAAAAAATTGGAGAGGGCACCAGCATAGAAGTCAAGCAGGTAGCGGCCTATTAAACCTACTGTTGTCGTCATTAGTCATACTGGCAGATCTTGTGTGTATTTGCCAATATTATGCTATAATCCATTTTACAGCCAATATCTTATACTGGCTTTAAAATGTGCTGATAATATTGTGCATCCCCATTTATTCTATGTCCTCACTTTAAATGTACAGTATAGATCTTGACCAACGCTTGTAAAGCTGGAATTAAGTTGCCAATGGATAACCAAGTTTGAATAGGATTACATACTCGTCTATAAAGTTTACCAAACTGGACTCGGATCATGGAACAATAACTCACTGGATCTTTAAAAGGAACCCCGGCTATAAGACTTGTAGTTCTTAAAAGATAAATGTTAGTATCAGTTATAATAAATTGATATAAAAAACCTTCTTGATGTCTTAGTTTTTATAAAATTTGTAAAAATAGTTTAACTCGTAAGTCGCCATTGTTGTTGACGTCGCAATGCACTCTGGGTAGTGACGTATAAAGGTTGTACTGGGGGCTTCGGGACCCTGTTGTGACTGTTCAGCATAAACATGTCATCTGTTCAGCATTTTCAATTTGAACCCGAGCGAAACATACAGGAGGAGGAGGAGGAGGAATTTTATAACCTTTATACGTCACTACCCAGAGTGCATTGCGACGTTAACAACAATGGCGACCTACGAGTTAAACTATTTTTACAAATTTTATAAAAACAAAGACATCAAGAAGGTTTTTTATATCAATTTATTATAACTGATACTAACATTTATCTTTTAAGAACTACAAGTCTTATAGCCGGGGTTCCTTTTAAAAATGATCACTACTGATATCTACTGAAAAACCACCAGAGTATATAATGTGCTTTTAAAAAGATTTTCAATGATTCCCGTCCTCCATTATTACAACACCTGTGTCCTATTCTTTTGCAGGTTTTGATCGCTATTTCATCAGCAGAACACTGGAGAACAACAGAAGGAACATCTGGTTCGCAGAGTTCTGGGAGAACAACTTCCAGTGCAAGTTGAGTCGGCACGCTGTGAAGAAAGGATCTGGCATCAAAAAATGCACCAGTGAGTATACATGAATAGATGCAAAGGCAGTGGAAAGCACTCACTCACTCACTCACTGGCCAAGTGTATTGATTGTGTCTGCTGTGAATACATTATGTGTGTGTGTGTGTGTAGTTGTTATGCGGTGGTAAATTTATTTGTCATCAGGGAGAGAGGAATCACACTTCTCTAATTTAGGTTAAATGAAATGGGCGTAGATTAAGTGAATGGGAATCTCTAATTTTCGTCCAGGAGAAATTAATGTTCCCATTACTTGTCCGCTGGCGAGGTTTAATTTGCAGTTGGACGACAACAGCAATCGCAAAACTGTGCCACCTCCTGCGCTGAAAACATAATCAATAGTAAATCCAATCAGCACATTAGAAACAAGCTTTCAGGTCATTAAAATCTGTAGTCTCCACAGGTCTGTCTCCCACACAAGTCTGCACAACTACTCTGCATCTCAAGTAGTCAAAACTGACTGATTTAAATGTGGTGACGTTTATATTCCTGTAACTACAATATATGTAAAGTGACAACACTTTCATAAACTGTTACAACAGCAATTTACATTTTTAGTGAATTTCATGTTCATATTTAGTCCAAATGTGTGTGTAAGTGGTCAGCACTTCTTTATAAAGCCTCCCATTTGGGATAATGTTACACATAAGCACTGAAGAAGTTGAAATGATTATTATAATTTTTTTTTGTTATTGTACAGAACTGGTAACTAATGTTAAATAACATTAATGTGGACTTTGTATCTCTATGGGGGAAAAAAAAAGGACAAACATTTACATGAACAAGATTTATTCCTCTGCAGTGGCAATAAACTCAGCACATGGTCTCGCCGATAGCTGTGCTACAGTCAGAGTTTAACAAGGTATTTAGGGCTGACAATGCGTAACGTTAATCACAATATAAAGCAGGGCTATGACTATGGGCCGACACGCTCCCACACACACACACACACAGCAGGGGAGCCTCCAGCAGAGCTGCTAACCCAGATACGACACATGTGCCCACAGTCAAACACTTAGAAACCTCAATAAATGTCCGACAGTAGCTTCGAGCCTCTTACCCTCTTTCTACTTTGTAGCCATAATGCACTGAGTAGCTGTCACTCTGGGTTCCCCATCACCCCGCCCACATCACAACATAATAGTGACAAAGCCACACCCCTGTACAGTTATTGCTCGGCAACTCCTTACTTGCTTTTTTTTATATGCTGCAAAGACAGGTTTCAGCAGAATTTGAGCATGTACTTACACTAGAAGGTCTCTTTAATACATACATATACACATGCATATATATATATACATACATATATATATATTTATATATAATATATGTATAATAATACATACAATATGTATATATATATTATATATACACACATACACATATACATATATACACATATACACATGTACATATACACATGTACATATACACATGTACATATATGTATATACATATGCATATATGTATTAACATATACACATACATATACATATACACATACACATACATATAGATATACACATATATATAGACATACATATACGTATACATATACACATACGTATATACACATACGTATATACATATACATATACACATATATATATACACATACGTATATACATATACACATATGCATACACGTATACGCATATGCATACACGTATACGCATATGCATACACGTATACACATATGCATACACGTATACACATATGCATACACGTATACACATATGCATACACGTATACACATATGCATACACGTATACACATACACATATACACATACAATGTATGTGTATATGTGTATCTGTATATGTTTGTGTAGCTGAGATTGGCACAGTTCCCCCCTGCAACCCTCATATGGAGGATAAAGCAGTGGAAAATGGATGGATTATCAATTATAAACTGGATAAATATATCTTGTGGAGGATAAAGCGGTATATAATGGATGGATGAATGGATAAATATATCTTCTGCAGACCAATATTAAAGCTTATTATGATCAAACCCCAGTGTCTATATTGTTAAACTATGGCGACACCGTGGCAAAATTCTTATTAGTTATTTGGAAGGACATTGCATAATAAACATTACATTTTATTGTTTTGACGTGAGGTCCTTTCGCTGCTTATAATCTATCTGACATTAAACAAAATGTCACCGAATACCATCGGAGACGCACTAAATGTGGACAATAGATGAACAGGCAAAGCCAATCAATTAGCAGTGACTTAACGGTTCATTCTCCACACAACAAATCCCTTGGTAAATGAGCAGAAATAACTCCGAAAAAATTCCTACTAGCTGCCTTCTGGAAAATTATTTCCTCATCTATCAGTTGTCATGGTGGCTGATCTTGAGCTAAATTGCTGCAGCCCCTTTTCATTCTCTGAGTAGCCCCGTGGGAGCGATACATCTTTGCTGGCGTTGTGTTAGAAACAAACATTTCATTCAGAGCTAACTATCCTTGCCATTGTTAAGTCTTACAAGCACAATCCTTTCCTGTCAAGACTTTAAGTCTTTCTCCCGCCACAATAATGCCGTGAAAAAAAACAACCAAACAGTTTATACGCCGTTAACAGCACATTTATGATGATGCAACATCGCCTAATCATAATCAGCCATATCAAACAAAAAACAGACCCAAACATGACTCCTTTAAAACGTTGTTGATGGGTTTTTTTTATCAACACATTTACAATATTTGCTTAGTGAAGCATTGATGGGATATTTTGGGGAGTTCATGGATCTTATCAGATTCTATGTTTTTTCCATTGTTCCTACATCCGTTCTAATGATTTTGACCAGTGGATACTGCGTATCGTATCGTATTCTTTTGCGTGTTCTTCTATCAAAGCTTTTAATCACAGCACGCCATCACCATGACATCTCCATCTCTGGGAAATGCATGTACCATTACAGCAAGGCAGTAACAGATCATCTTCCAGGTACGAGACATTAATGCGTATCTATCTCAGAGTGCAAGGGAAAACAACACAGAGAGCAAAATGTATAATTCACATCCTTGCTTCATCCTTTTCCCAGTGTTGTGTTTACTGCCCTCGAGGCCAAGATTTACTTTGTAGCTTCAGACTGACATTGTCATCCCCGGAAAAAAAACCACATTACTCTGTGTGAATATCCCCAGAGTGCCGCATATACACTATCAATATGACCTGTCCACAGGTCGTGAGCTACGTTTTCCTTGACACTGACGCTTTATTAAAATATATATTCTATAGGCATTTGTTATAGCTGAGCTCTCATAACATGGTTGGTGACGAAAGTGCTCGATTTCCAGCTCGGCGTATTCGTGAAAAAGGAGATTAACTGGCAATAACGGACAGACATTTCGCTCCGTCATGAGATTATTTTTGTCATGACTGGTCAGTAAGCCTAAAACATCAGTTACGAGTTGAATCTAGTCTCTAAATTTGCTCTATTGAGAGTGTTGGCAGTGCTTTCCTTCTGGTACTTGCTGCATTTTACTCCCCAAAAGCACCATTTTAATTTGTCTCCTTAGTTATAATGCTGTGTGAACTAGAATATATGAAGGACAATTTGCTCTCGGAATCGTGCATTGCAGCATTCCCCTCTAATGAAACCTCTCTGTCTTGCCGGGGCTGCTGGCAAAGATGAGAGCCACTGCAGGTGTGATGCTTCTGGTTTGACGTCATTTCGGCACACGTCGAGGCTCAGCCTGTGTGAAGGAAACTGGCTTGAGTCACTCCGTTGCTTTGCATCCCTGCAGACATGAGTCATCAAGGCTAACAGACACAAGTACATGCCCGCAAAATGGTCTGACGCCCACTGCTCACTGGAAACATCAAGGGACACCACATGCAACTAATCAGCGCTTGACAGCTCTTTGATTTGATTCCCCCGATATGCTATGCAAATGATAGGAACAAAAGGATGTTTCCTCATCTGTGCAGATGTTATTATTGACCTGCTCTGGTTCAGAGAAATGACTCCATGTGAAGGAGGGGCATTTCCGTTTGTGAGTTCTTGATTAAAGAGTGTTACATTAAGAAATTCTCAGTTGCTGTCCATAGTTCTCAGCCGCAACAATGAGTTCACTTTAATCTCGCCGGCCACGTCTTTGGAAAAGAAGACAAGCACTGAAGCGCCGAGGTCTATTTCTGTCGCCTTCTTAATTGGAATAAGGAAATGAAGGGGGGGGGGGGTTAGTTGAAACGGTTGTCAGTCAAAGTTTGTCAAGGCCCTCGCGAGGGACAGAAGAGGATATCATTTTCATGCTAGAAACACGGCGTTTGTCTGAAACACGAGATGCTTGAAACAAAGAAAGAAAGGGAATTATAAGAATATTAATATCATGTGAACCACCTTGTTTCTCATCACATTTCCGCAAACATTCCATTCGTACCTCTCGTCCTCATCAGTCGCACACATGCATACTCGCATTCCATGGAAGCGGTAGTGATTTCTCACCAGGACTTTGCCCTCATTTGTATGCCCTTGTGCATGTACTGGCAGGTACATGCTTGGGTAACAATGGAAAATCCCAAAAAAACTCAAGCAAGTTTCCATGGTGACCGTCTTCTTTGTTATCTCTCTTGACCAAAACAAGAGCATGCTTGGTGTGTTGGGCTACAACGCAGCATGTGCAGTCAGCTGGTATAGAGCCTGAGTGGAATCACACTGGAGGAGTGGTCAAGTTCATCCACTTAGGGTAGCGTAGCAGATAATCTGGACGTGACCACATAAAGTATCACCGCGGGGCTAGGGGAGAGTTGCTTTTATTTTGCACAGAAACATAAATAATAATGCTGGGCCGTTACCAGCGTGACATGTTTACGTGACTCCCGATTGTTAAAATGAGTCTCTAGTCTAGTCTCTAGTTGCGCAGTCAGGCACCGTTTACCAGTTAGCTTTGTTAGCTCGCTAACAATCCAACCGTAGCGTGTTTGTTTATTAAAGGAAAAGAGCAGCGCTACAAATAACCAGCGTACCTGTGTACTCTGTGTTTAGCGTTCCTATAGAGGCTTATTTTAACAAATCAGGAGTCACGTAAACATCACACACGTCTTTTTCCGGTCATGCGTTACCACTGATAGCGCCTTTCGCGCGGTTAACGGCACATTAAGGACACTACAAATGAAGGCAATAAAGGCGGATTTCCACTGGGCGCGTTACAGCCGCGGAACGTCAGCAGCTTGGTTTTGCTTCGTCCTCTGCCCGGCGTCAATCCCCACCGGGCGCAGCGGCGCCATGGGAGCCAGCGGTATTGACGGAAGATCACGCGATAATCCTGAACGGACACGAGATCCCCGTGATAAAATGTGTGTGTGTGTGTGTGTAAAGGAAACAACAACAACACAGCTTCTTTCATTCTACGACGTGGAAGAACTGTTGATCTGGTGTCATAAACGATTTTATGTTTCTGCACTTCAACAATCAGTCTCTCGTCGTACGTTACGACTCTCCGAGACCCTCTGATCAATTGACTGTTGACCTGGTAGCACCAGTTACGACTTAATGTTGATATGAAGTCGTGACAGGCTATATGACCTGCGTATTGTGTTTTATTTTGAAAGGGGGGGCGGAAGCGTTTTTACTTTGATTGTGTGTCGGATTTGTCGTCTGGTGCGATCTGCTCTGTTGAGCTTGGCGTGACTCGGCAACGGCAAAAATAGAACTGCTACCTATCGATAGCGCTGCGGCGCGGCGAGCCGGTTCTCGGACTCTCCTGAGACGCGCCGCAGCCCGTCCGGTGGAAATGCTCACATTGATTAGAATGGAAGCGATCAGCAACGGCGACCGCACCGCGTGTAACGCGCCCAGTGGAAATCCACCTTAAGGCTGAACTGTCTTGTTACCTTTGCTTGCGCCAAGTCAAAATTCATGTTTTCCGAATCCAGACTGGCGAGAAAGTTCCAGTGTGTTCTATCAGCTAAGTGCAAGAGCTAAGTTGGGCAGGCAGCCCATCATTTTCAGCAACACAAAGAAATAAATCACAGCGTGCACAATATATGGAATTATTTTTTTTTGTTCACATCTGCATGGTGAATGAATGAATGAATACAGATGGGAGGCAAACATTAAACAATTTAATGCAATTCAAAGCAATGTTGATGGACAAAACACAGTACAGACCACTGTACTGTGCGGCTTTCAGAAACTCAAGGTTGCCTTGATGAAAACTTCTAAAGTACTGATAAAAAGATACAGTAGCCAGTTTTCATCTTCATTCATTTCATTGCCCTAGAGCGACCTTCCTGCAGCCTTCTGCAATCACTGTGCTTTCTTTACTCTGTATTCGGCAGATACAGACAGTTATTTTATTAGTAGAGCAGAATGAACATGGAGTATGTATGCAAGTGAGGCACGGGAGAATGGCTCACAGAAACAAGTCATGCTGTACTCTGTTTGCATCACCTTTTAGCTTTTTTTTTTAGTGTCAAAAACCCAAGTTGCGAGAACAAATCGTCACCTTTTCTTCTCCTGTTTAATAATAAAACCATAGAAGTGATTTTTGTACAGCATTATGATGTTGAAGAGAAGTTTCACTCCTGAAATAAGATGTTGCGGATAAATACCACATCAGACTTGTCAATAATCCAATCTCTCTCTCTGTTAAACATGGGTTTTACAATTCGTTATGCAGACAAACCAACAATTTATTCGTTCACTCAAGATCAAAACTTAATATTTGACATTTTATCACAGAAATAATCAATATGAACTAATTGGAACCTTTTTTTAAATTGTGATTTTAACATTTTTGGCTCCATCGTCCAATTCCGTACTTGGGTTTTGGCCAAAACCATATTTTGAAACGTTAAAGTGACGTATTCAATACATCGTTGATGCCAAGGCAATGTTTGTGCCAAAACTGAAGAAATTCCATTTAGGTTTGTTGTTTTTAAAGTAAGCGGTCTTGAAAATGGAATGGGCGGACACCTCTGGTTCGCAGCTGTCACCAAAGCTGAAAGGACGTGTTTGGACTATGTGGAGAAATCTGAGCTTTAAAAGGGAAACCTACACCTCATTTAAAAACAAACGCCTGTCTGTTTATTCTAGCTTCGGCTCGCCAACGGGACGCATTTGTAAACTGCCAATATTTAAGCTATTTAAATCATTCAGAGTCTTATATAACTGAGGAAATACTGGGAGTATGCGTATATTTCCCATAACAAGACAAAAACTATTCATCTGCTTAAAGCAGACACTTGTTAAACTCTCCGACGAGATAAGAATCCCCGACACAGACGTCTTACGAAGCACAATTCTCCTTTATCAGCTGCGTTACGTCGTGTCCATGTTATCAGATCATTAGACGTCCTTCACGTTGTCTGGTGTTGTTGCTTTTCTTGGAGCAAAACCAGCGAATGATTTACTGAAAAGGGCCAAGCTTTGGTTGAGTGACTTCCAAGTGAAACCAAAGTGAAACCAGCAGTGTAAAGACTTCAAATGTCGCCGCCTTGACGACAGTAAGCACGTTTTGGAAATGATATACATTTGTGAGCAATTAGGATGTCGTAGCAATATCAATCATTGAGCCATTAGAAAACAGCCTGCTTAAGCTACTGCTCATTGGCACAGTGAATTAATTATGGTGCCTTTTTTTTCCACTACTTTTCAACATGGCATTATTGTCAAGAGCCACTATTCTCTCTCAAATCATTCTTAATGATGTGAAGACACTGATGTGATTTCAAAACATTTATGCCGCAAAATGAGTGTAAAATTATTTCATTATTCTAAGAAGCATCAACTTTCAAAGCAGGAAGTAAAAGCACTCACTGTCTGCCTACTGAGTCGGTGCAAATTAACCTCGATTGCACTGATTGTCAAGATTTTTAATTTTGGCTTGAATAAAATCTCAAGACATTGTCACAAAGAACTTTAACAATCACCCGTCTCTCCTCGTCTCTGGAAATATATGAACTTCTTCTTTAGCTTCACTTTCTTGAATGCTGTCGACTGCCTCATACACGCAGTAAAACACATATTGGACACCGCCTGCTTTGTTATTTCTCCCCGTCTCATAAGTGACAATGATTTAACAGGATAATAAGACTCTCTTTGTCGGCGCTAAAATGTCTGCCACCTCACAACAACAGCATGCTTTTTATCACAGTACAAACACAGGGCTGAACCATATAATATCCAAAATATCCAATTTTGCAATAGATTTGCAATATTTTACATGTTTTAAGTTAATCGTCAGTGCAATATTTATTTTATAATAGAGTCGAAACATGAGGGAGCATTAAATATTAAAGTTTCTGCAAATGCAGAGTTTCCTCTCTTCACTATTGTATATCAGGGGTCTCAAACTGGCGACCCGGGGGCCACATGCGGCACCACAATCGATTAAATGCGGACCCCAACTTAATATCAGGTTATAATGAAAACATGGCTCACGACCTCACAGTCTTTTTAACATAGTGTGTAGCTGAGGCACAGCTGCTAGAGAGGTGATATAATATAATATAATAATAAGACATTTGGTCAATATTATCCCATTATTAAATGTATCATATACAACATTCAATTACATATATAAATACACTTGTTTGGGCCCGAGCCACGAATGGCAGTGGGCGAAACGGCTCCTGATACGAATTTTAATTATGTTGTCCACACTACTATTTATGTAATTAAAATAAAATAAATGTCTGTTTTTGATATTAATACATTAATGTTGCATCATAAATAGTATTATTAAGTATAAGTGTGATATCATGATGTAATATTGTTTAGAGTTGTTTTTGTTCTCACTTTACAGGGACTACAGGTAATTTTAATGCAATAATAAGATTTTAAAGACATGAATTAACATCAACATTAAAGGATAAGTATAAATCCTAAGCCAGAAAATTATGATCATTATTATTATTATTCAGGCCCAGACAGTGAACTGCACTGTCCTCTCACAGTCTTTGCTCAACCACTGCCAGATGCTTTCAGGTTTTCCACAAAGCTCTATTTCCCAACAACCACTGAACTTGAACTGAACTGCAACTGCGACTTTACATTACTAAGGCTGGAGAGAGAGGGAGAGAGAGAGAAGTGGTCAAACAAATGCATATGATGAACAGGCAGCAAGTGTAGATAACAAACTCGGGGCAGTGAACCAAAGACATGAGTCGCATCGTTCTGATTTTCACAGAGTTTCACAGCGGTGAGAAGCAAAGCACAAAAACAAGACGCTGGAAGGTTTTTAATGTGAACACAGATATAAACCGAAAGTGCAGTGTGCTCTGACAGAGACATTGTGCTATGAGTGTTACGGACACATATCCATGATGCAGCTCTCTGCACACAGTGAGGCTCAGTCAGGACCATGGCAAGACGTTTTAAAATTTTGACTACGCATTATCAACATTATTTCCCCGGCGAACAGCGAGGGGCCGGAGAGTGGGGCAGGTCTAGTTGACACCCGGAAAGATGACCGTAAACAAACAATAGTGTCTGAAGTGGTGCGTGAAATACTTGTCAGAGAGAGAACTTGGTGAATTCCTCACCCCCTCTTTTGCTTTGCCATTTTGTTCGTTTACGCTTCATAATTTTTAATTTAAAGTGTAGAAGGTAGAAATAAAAAAAAACCTAATATTCCAGACTTTCTGCCAGGGAGTCGTGAGGCATCACAGATCCTTGATCTTTGTTCAATATGACACATTAAGCTTGCTTAAAACCTTTAGTCTGACATCTAACATCCAAAAAACATGTCATGTAGAGTTCAGTTTGGTACAGTTTGGAATGGTAAGTCCCTGGGTCAGATTTGTGTTTCGACTGACAACAGTACCTTCACTTAGTAGGCGGGGTGTTTGCTGCGACCGATGCCCGACATTGAATGCAACACAACAGACAACAATGGGGGACATCCAGCAGCTCTGCTTGGTCTGTGGCTGTTTGTCTGAACAGAAGACGTCAAGTTTTGGATGAGAATAGACTCTGGACGTTTTTCTGTCACCCAATCAGCTGACTGTCATGGGTGGAAAAAATCCCATCTAGAGCAAGAAAACTGGTATCATTGTGCATGCAATAGTGCACATGTCAGAATCTAAGCCAACTCTGGACAAATTCAAGACCACCTGCAACTCTGCCATTACTGCAAAAACACAAAACAACCCTACATCCAATTTCTCACGGTCAATAAGCTACTCAACCACATACACAACAGGATTTCATTACTACAAAACCTGTGTTGTAATTTCAAGGATTTTCCTCCTGCTTTCATCAACCCGCAGTTACATCATATAAATTGAATTCAATATTACCACCGTCCTCTCTGCCTCCTAGCTCCGCTTCAGCTTTATGGAACTGAACAGCATGACCTTATCAAAAATTCAAGGTCTTCCACATTCCAACGTGACCCCATGCTCCCTTATCTCTGATAAAATCATGTCTGCCTGTCCTCTTTCCCCTGCTGACACAAACCCTTAATGAGTCTCATATCATCCAATTCTAAAAAACAAGAGGTTCATCCCTAGTATTCCTTTCCATCTCGAACCCTCATCATCTGCAGTCTTTCTAATGGTGTCCCTCAGGGCTCAGATGTTGTAGTTTTCTGCTCATTGTTTGCATTATTTCTCTTTAGCCTATATTTCATCATCACAACTTCAATTATCACTTCTATGCAGATGACACAACTCTACCTTCTCTCCGGGTTTTCAGACAATTTGTTACCTTCAAGTCTCTCCAAGTTTAAAAGATATGAAAGCTCACAGTACCTGAAACTTAATCAGCAAAAAATATTTTCCTGCCTCAACTACTCGTCCTCTATCACAAAATGTGCCTTATTATACTGCTATTTACACAGTAGCCCAGAAGGAGCTAATTAAACACTGATTCAAGGGCGGGCTTTTGGTGTTACAATGCTATGCGAAGGCTACCATAGTTTATACGCTTACAGCTAATTTGTAGAATATACAAAGGGTATTCAGTTGGCTGCAATATGCACCTTCATCCCTAGATGCTACGGAATCCTACACACTTTTAAAACAAGCATGCTAACAGCAGAGTAACTGATGCTTGTGACCTTTATTCTGCACAGCCTACAATTAAATCATTACATTTAGAAATCCTGCTACTTCTTTCTGTCCGTGTATGAACCAATGGGTCACAACATAATAACAGGTAAATAGAATTACTGCAGTGGCACATCTGCAAGTTTCTGAGGCCTGTTTTTAAATCTAAATCTTGATTTTAACATGATTTTAAACTTCTCTTGTACTTTCAGTTATCGTCTAATTCATTGGTTCTCAAAGTGCGGCCCGCGGGCCAAAGGGCTAAGCTTGTTAACTGTTTATTGGACATAACTGGATACAGACCAATAAGTCTACAACTGTATTTACTACGTCATCAAATTTTGGATGACAGTGACACAGTATAGTATGACGTTTTTGTCAAATTTTGGACCCCTTTTTTTTTGAAAAAAATTGTCAAATTTGGGACAACATATGTAATTTTTGTCAAATTTTGGACCAAATTTTTTTTTAAAGAATTGTCAAATTTGGGACGACATTGAAAAAATTTATTGTACGTTTTTGTCAAAATTTGGACCAAAAACTTTTTTCCCAAAAAATTGTAAAATTTTGAACGACATAGTATAGTACGACGTTTTTGTCAAAATTTGGACCAAATTTTTTTTGAAAAAAAAATTGTCAAATTTGGGACAGCATATATGTCCTTTTTGTAAAATTTTGGACCAAATTTTTTTGGGGAAAAAAATTGTAAAATTTTGAACGACATTGAAAAAAAATTGCCACATTTTGGACAACGTAGTATAGTATGTTGGTTTTGTCAAATTTCGGACGCCATAGTTATTACAAATGGAATTTCTTTCAATTTATTTTTTTTTTTTTCCCTTTGGCGGCCCTCAGTCCAATGTTGGGTTCCCAAATTGGCCCTCAGGTATTAAAACTTTGAGAACCCCTGGTCTAATTCTTTAAGGCATAAATGGGTAAGAAACAAACTGATTGTCCTCAAACTGTACCTGATCTGTGTGTTACCTGAGTGTTATTGTCGCCCTCAACGTATCTGGCAGGGCATTCACTAATACAAGGATTAAGCCGCTAATTGAAACCTTGCTTAGTGATTAACACATTTCCAAAGCATTCGACCGACCCCAGCCATGATTAATACACACCTTTCATAACTAATTACATTAATACTGAAGAAGGATTGGGCCTGTTGTCTTGTCTTAGACTTCTCCTGTACCACTTCATCACACCCTCTGCTCTTGATTAATAGATGTGAAGTGGTACGTGAATTTGTGGAAGACCTGAGGATGTTCGCAAAAAAATGTTTCCCCCAGCAACATTTACCATCTGTACAGTGACAAACTTTTGCTCAGTTGAACCTACCTGAAACTTCTTTAGATCATTGTACCCCGGAAAAGCCTTTTAGCGGCGACGAAAAGGTGCCATTTAAGGACATGTTAAAGGAACCGGGATATACAGTTAATGTTGAACAATTCTGAACTGTGATCAATGCTCCACAATTAAAGTTGTTGCACATGAGGCCATTTTAGAGTTTATGGAAGAAGGTTCCGTGATTGATGTCTTCAAGAATTAGCACATAATTAATGGTTAACGTGCACAATTCAATGCCAGTCTTTAAATAAACTGAACATGGTGGAGGGGAATAAAGAAGTTCACAATTGAGTAATCATGCCTCCTGAAACACTATAATTTGCTTGATTTTACACATACCAATCATACTGTCAGCCTTATATTTCAACTGATTGTGAAGCAGGGGGTTTTTCTTTATGATTATTTTTAACATGAACGTTATTTTATTGTCTTTCATATAAAATGTTCTTCGCTCCGGCTTCGATTGCTTGTCATAATAAAACGCGGCAATGTGCGAGTTTAAGCAAACACGTCTTTAGTTATCCATACACATGTGTTCTTGTTTCAGACCACGAGCGGATCGGGAAAGATTCTTCCTACGAACAGGAGGGGAAGGTACAGTTCGTGATCGACGCGGTGTACGCCATGGCTCACGCTCTGCACGACATGCACAAAGACCTCTGTCCGGGAAAAGTCGGCCTCTGCGCCAAGATGGATTCCATAAACGGCACACTGCTGCTCAAGTACATCCGCAATGTCAACTTCACAGGTGCGTATTCCTAATTCTACTTATAGTATATAGGCTCACGGCTGAATGTGTACCGCACCTAAATCATCATTTGTTATTGCTGACCAGCTACATTATTCATGTAGAAAAAAAAACAAAAAACAAAGAAGCTCCAGTGATTTCATTCCTTATTCATACATTAAGAATGTATAGCGTTCCACGAGAAGTCGCTGCTCGACTGCTTTATCATTCTGAGGCATTTGTTTTATGAAGCACTTCAACTAAATGCCCATGTGTGTACAGCGGTCTCCAATTATCAAGCTACTGAATGTAAATTACCAGCAGCAAGTACAGGGGGCTGAGATCTGTGGGAGGGTTGACAATCAACAGCAGAGCAGTGTTTTATAGTTGCTCATGATGCGCAGGAACTCTGCTTTGTGAGATTCCCCCCCCCCCGCCTTATCTTGTCAGTGCTGAATTGCCCACACAAGACATCTCCTGCTTAAAGTGTGCTGGCTGCTGACTTTGATTTGTACGAGAAAGAGAGGAAAAGACGAGAATAGTAAATGTAGCATTTTAGCAGCAAACAAGGCTGCAAAGATCAGAGCTGAAACAATTACTCCATCAATCGATTACTAAAGTAATCGTCAATCGATTAATCGTTTTGAAGCTTTTTTCATTATTAAAACAAGATTTCTGATTCTTTCCGACACTTAAACGTGAATATATTCTGGTTTCTTTGCTCCATATAACAAGGAAAGCATTAAAAACTGAATAATTTTGGTTTGTGGACAAAACAAGTCATTTGAGAACATCATCATTTCCAGACGAAATAATCGACAGATTAATCTATTGTGAAAAATAATCGTTAGTTGCAGCTCTAGCAAAGAGTGATTATTAGTAAAGGATTGTTAATGATAACTTCATGAAACGTCAACTATTTTGATAATTAATTCATCAGTTTGAATGTTTTATTATATATATAATTTAAACTGATTCTATGCAACTGAAAATACTTCTTAGTTGCATCATAGTACAGTTTATTAACCCAACATGTTAAAGTGCTAAACATCTATCTTTTTTAATCAGTAGAATCCACTAATTAAACAAAAAATAAATATTAAATAAATATATTTAAATATTATGCTTTGTCACCGAGTTTTTGTGGTCTTCGTTCCCACAAGTCTTGCTTTTGTTATTCTGTGAAGGCACACAGTGCAACAACAACAGCAGGGGTTTTCCTATGACAAGGATCGTTTTTATAGTATATAACTAAAAAGGCACTGGCCAGAAAACAACAACAACAACAACAATAAGCTAAGAACGTTTGGCTTCTGTTGCTTTAAGTTAACGCACAAGTTTTCTTTTAGCGGATACGTTATGTGCCTAATAGATGTTGAAAGGAAACTCTAATACTGCAGGTGCTGTCTTCAAAGTCAAAGCACTGTTTACCTGTTCCTGAGTTGGCTTATTACTATGCAAGCAGGTCAATTCTCATTTGTGTACATTTTTTTACTGTCACATTTGATTTTATGATCAAATTTCGCACCAATGGAAAAGAACAGATTCAATGTGAAATACTGTATAACAGGTTTGTACGGAAGATGATTAGGTCCACACAGGAAAAAAAATATTTGAGTCCCAACTTTCAACTGAGAATTCTGACTTTAAACATAGAATCACTTTAAATTCTTAAATTCTTACTTTAAACTCAGAATTCTGACTTTAAACATAGACTCACTTTAAATTCTGACTTTAAAACTCAGAATTCTGACTTTAAACTCAGTATTCGGAGTTTAAACATAGAAGCACTAAATTCTTAAATTCTGACTTTAAACTCAGAATCCTGATATTAAACATAGAATAACTTTAAATTCTTAAATTCTGACTTTAGACTTTAGACATAGAATAACTTTAAATTCTTAAATTCTGACTTTAGACATAGAATAACTTTAAATTCTTAAATTCTGACTTTAAAAACTCAGAATTCTATCTTTAAACTCAGTATTCTGACTTTAAACATAGAATCACTTTAAATTCTCAACTCAAGAACTCAAATACCAGAACCCAAATATTGTTTGCCTGTGTGGCCCTAATCCTCTTCCGTAGGTTTGTGATATCGTCTACATACAGTACTTTATTCATTCTCAATCCGTATTTTACTGAAAAGCTAATCAGCACTAAAGTCTTTGGGGGTTAAAAGTGGGATGGCTAGAAAAATCAATGCTCCACATTTACCGGAAAAGTCTTGCTTTTAAGACTTATTCGACTCAAAGGAGTGGAGAATTTAAAAGGATTGTAGGAAACCAGCAGGAAACTCTATCCGATCCCTGCGTATTCTGGGAATTATCCACCGACAACGATGCTGACCTAAGGAAAGAGGAAACCCAAGCACGACAGAATACTGTCCTTGATCAATGTATAGTATTAAGATTGCAAGCCCAATGATGCCGAGGTAAATAGCAGGTGGCATTTAAACTCCACTTGTCCTCGGGAAATTCTGTTTTATGAAGCAAACTTGCAAGACATAAAGCTGATTGCAAAGCAGTGTGATTAAAGGTTGGCTATAGCATTGGGTTTTCAGCGTGGACATTTAATGCTGCCCCATTTTCATGAGGTTTAATTATTTATTCAATTAAGAGTTTGTTGTGAGAAAGCAGCGCAGGTTGTGATAGAGTGATCCAATCAAACATTCCTAACGGTAATTAAAAAAAAGACGAGTGGGGAAAATGGAGGAACAAGACACGTTTGGTGACAGATAAAGAGTCACATTGTTCAAACTGCAAATGCAAAAACGACTAAATAACCTGAAGTGAGAACATTATTTTAAAAATATTTACAAACATAGACAGTGGTTACGATTTAATGCAGTTTGGAAGATTTTATGACACTTCCTTAAGGTAAGTGTCATAAGAAAGGAGACTCTTAGCATGTAAGTTTCAACCTCCATTTAGAGGAGAAAGAAAGTGCGTAAGTGTTTCCTCGCTTTCAGCAGCAACATATGTATCCTTTTTTGATATCATAATTTGCAAATGCATTATACTGATAATATATGAATTGTATTTATAGCACTTTTCATCACACGATGACAAAAATTGAATGAGCAACAGTAACCATAGCAACAGCAATAATGAACAATTCTATATAAAAAAAAAGAAGTTGTATGTGAAGTTCATTAAATGCAAATATCACACATCTTGTGGCTGTAACTATAAGCTTTATCACAGAGTGAAGGATTATTCTTGGTTAACTGCGAAAAAATTAAAATTACTAAGTGCAGCTCTAAATGTGTCAGATTGGCATTTTATGAGCACATACATTGCAAGAACTGCACCTGAGTAATAAGAATAATACGACGTATGCACACACTGTTGTGAATCCAATTAAGTAACACTATATTAGGTGCAAATGTTAATACATCTATATCATTTTCATTGCTTATGTGTAAGAGCTGGGGCTGATAGATGGTAATTCTGTGCAGTGTTTCCTCAAACATATGAACACAGATGATTAAACAAGCCGTTACTTAATATCAGCTGACTGAGCATGAGACAAAGAAAGAAAAGTTAACAGGGGAAAGTTAACAATCAGGACAATACAATAAGAAGGGGAACTGCGTCCCACTGGAATGCCAGTATTGCTGAGAAGTGCAAAAGAAAATCTTGATAATTACACGACTGCCCGTTGTTGTCTTAGACATGCCCTCTAGATAATGCAAAAAGACGGTGCTAAAGCAATTATCTGCTATGGGTTTTAATCAGACCTCTGACACAAACACACACACAAAAGTTTCAGAGAGGAGAAAATACTGTCGGGATGTTCTCAAAGTCTGACACAAAAAATATCAATGGCTGATTATTATCAAAGAACAAAAACAAAAACTAAAGAACTGAGTTAATATTTTTATTAACTTTATTTACTACTACTACTACTTACAGGAATTTTTGAAATACTGGAAATGATCCATTTTCCCTGATTCACTTTGACAGTGAGCTGACTTTCTTCTCAAAAATATAAAGTATCTCGGAATGACTTGATATTTACCTTCATAATAGTCGGCAACGCCCTGAACAAGGATCTGTTGAAAATATTTGCAAACCTCTTAAGGAATAATTTTAATGAATTTTTTGAAATTCAGGAAATGATCCATTTTCCCTGATGCACTTTGACAGTGAGCTGACTTTCTTCAAAAAAATAAAAAGTATCTCGGAATGACTTGAAATTTACCTTCATAATAGTCGGCAGCGCCCTGAACAAGGATCTGTTGAAAATATTTGCAAACCTCTTAAGGAATAATTTTAATGAATTTTTTGAAATTCAGGAAATGATCCATTTTCCCTGATGCACTTTGACAGTGAGCTGACTTTCTTCTTGAAAACAAAAAGTATCTCGGAATGACTTGAAATTTACCTTCATAATAGTCGGCATCGCCCTGAACAAGGATCCGTTGAAAATATTTGCAAACCTCTTAAGGAATAATTTTCAGGATTTTTTGAAATTCAGGAAATGATCCATTTGCCCTGATGCACTTTGACAGTGAACTGACTCTAGTCTCGAAAACAAAAAGTATCTCGGAATGACTGAAAATTTACCATCATAATAGTCGGCATCGCCCTGAACAAGGATCTGTTGAAAATATTTGCAAACCTCTTAAGGAATAATTTTAATGAATTTTTGAAATGCTGGAAATGATCCATTTTCCCTGATGCACTTTGACAGTGAGCTGACTTTCTTCAAAAAAATAAAAAGTATGTCGGAATGACTTGAACTTTACCATCATAATAGTCGGCAGCGCCCTGAACAAGGTTCTGTTGAAAATATTTGCAAACCTCTTAAGGAATAATTTTCAGGAATTTTTGAAACGCTGGAAATTATCCATTTTCCCTGATGCACTTTGACAGTGAGCTGACTTTCTTCTCGAAAACAAAAAGTATCTCGGAATGACTTGAAATTTACCATCATAATAGTCGGCATCGCCCTGAACAAGGATCCGTTGAAAATATTTGCAAACCTCTTAAGGAATAATTTTAATGAATTTTTTGATATTCAGGAAAATATCCATTGGCCCTGATGCACTTTGACAGTGAGCTGACTTTCTTCTCAAAAATAAAAAGTATCTCGGAATGACTTGAAATTTACCTTCATAATAGTCGGAATCACTCTGAACAAGGATCCGTTGAAAATATTTGCAAACCTCTTAAGGAATAATTTTCAGGAATTTTTGAAATGCTGGAAATGATCCATTTGCCCTGATGCACTTTGACAGTGAACTGACTTTCTTCAAAAAAACAAAAAGTATCTCGGAATGACTTGAAATTTACCATCATACTAGTCGGCATCGCCCTGAACAAGGATCCGTTGAAAATATTTGCAAACCTCTTAAGGAATAATTTTCAGGAATTTTTGAAACGCTGGAAATTATCCATTTTCCCTGATGCACTTTGACAGTGAACTGACTTTCTTCTCGAAAACAAAAAGTATCTCGGAATGACTTGAAATTTACCATCATACTAGTCGGCATCGCCCTGAACAAGGATCCGTTGGAAATATTTGCAAACCTCTTAAGGAATAATTTTAATGAATTTTTTGAAATTCAGGAAATGATCCATTTTCCCTGATGCACTTTGACAGTGAGCTGACTTTCTTCAAAAAAATAAAAAGTATCTCGGAATGACTTGAAATTTACCTTCATAATAGTCGGCAGCGCCCTGAACAAGGATCTGTTGAAAATATTTGCAAACCTCTTAAGGAATAATTTTCAGGAATTTTTGAAACGCTGGAAATGATCCATTTTCCCTGATGCACTTTGACAGTGAACTGACTTTCTTCTCGAAAACAAAAAGTATCTCGGAACGACTTGAAATTTACCATCATAATAGTCGGCATCACCCTGAACAAGGATCTGTTGAAAATATTTGCAAACCTCTTAAGGAATAATTTTAATGAATTTTTTGATATTCAGGAAAATATCCATTTTTCCTGATGCACTTTGACAGTGAGCTGACTTTCTTCTCAAAAATAAAAAGTATCTCGGAATGACTTGAAATTTACCTTCATAATAGTCGGCATCACTCTGAACAAGGATCCGTTGAAAATATTTGCAAACCTCTTAAGGAATAATTTTCAGGATTTTTTGAAATTCAGGAAATGATCCATTTGCCCTGATGCACTTTGACAGTGAACTGACTTTAGTCTCGAAAACAAAAAGTATCTCGGAATGACTGAAAATTTACCATCATAATAGTCGGCATCGCCCTGAACAAGGATCTGTTGAAAATATTTGCAAACCTCTTAAGGAATAATTTTAATGAATTTTTGAAATGCTGGAAATGATCCATTTGCCCTGATGCACTTTGACAGTGAGCTGACTTTCTTCAAAAAAATAAAAAGTATGTCGGAATGACTTGAACTTTACCATCATAATAGTCGGCAGCGCCCTGAACAAGGTTCTGTTGAAAATATTTGCAAACCTCTTAAGGAATAATTTTCAGGAATTTTTGAAACGCTGGAAATTATCCATTTTCCCTGATGCACTTTGACAGTGAGCTGACTTTCTTCTCGAAAACAAAAAGTATCTCGGAATGACTTGAAATTTACCATCATACTAGTCGGCATCGCCCTGAACAAGGATCCGTTGGAAATATTTGCAAACCTCTTAAGGAATAATTTTAATGAATTTTTTGAAATTCAGGAAATTATCCATTTTCCCTGATGCACTTTGACAGTGAGCTGACTTTCTTCAAAAAAATAAAAAGTATCTCGGAATGACTTGAAATTTACCTTCATAATAGTCGGCAGCGCCCTGAACAAGGTTCTGTTGAAAATATTTGCAAACCTCTTAAGGAATAATTTTCAGGAATTTTTGAAACGCTGGAAATGATCCATTTTCCCTGATGCACTTTGACAGTGAGCTGACTTTCTTCAAAAAAATAAAAAGTATCTCGGAATGACTTGAAATTTACCTTCATAATAGTCGGCAGCGCCCTGAACAAGGATCTGTTGAAAATATTTGCAAACCTCTTAAGGAATAATTTTCAGGAATTTTTGAAACGCTGGAAATGATCCATTTTCCCTGATGCACTTTGACAGTGAGCTGACTTTCTTCTCGAAAATAAAAAGTATCTCGGAATGACTTGAACTTTACCATCATAATAGTCGGCAGCGCCCTGAACAAGGTTCTGTTGAAAATATTTGCAAACCTCTTAAGGAATAATTTTCAGGAATTTTTGAAACGCTGGAAATTATCCATTTTCCCTGATGCACTTTGACAGTGAGCTGACTTTCTTCTCGAAAACAAAAAGTATCTCGGAATGACTTGAAATTTACCATCATAATAGTCGGCATCGCCCTGAACAAGGATCCGTTGAAAATATTTGCAAACCTCTTAAGGAATAATTTTAATGAATTTTTTGATATTCAGGAAAATATCCATTGGCCCTGATGCACTTTGACAGTGAGCTGACTTTCTTCTCAAAAATAAAAAGTATCTCGGAATGACTTGAAATTTACCTTCATAATAGTCGGAATCACTCTGAACAAGGATCCGTTGAAAATATTTGCAAACCTCTTAAGGAATAATTTTCAGGAATTTTTGAAATGCTGGAAATGATCCATTTGCCCTGATGCACTTTGACAGTGAACTGACTTTCTTCAAAAAAACAAAAAGTATCTCGGAATGACTTGAAATTTACCATCATAATAGTCGGCATCGCCCTGAACAAGGATCCGTTGAAAATATTTGCAAACCTCTTAAGGAATAATTTTCAGGAATTTTTGAAACGCTGGAAATTATCCATTTTCCCTGATGCACTTTGACAGTGAACTGACTTTCTTCTCGAAAACAAAAAGTATCTCGGAATGACTTGAAATTTACCATCATACTAGTCGGCATCGCCCTGAACAAGGATCCGTTGGAAATATTTGCAAACCTCTTAAGGAATAATTTTAATGAATTTTTTGAAATTCAGGAAATTATCCATTTTCCCTGATGCACTTTGACAATGAGCTGACTTTCTTCAAAAAAATAAAAAGTATCTCGGAATGACTTGAAATTTACCTTCATAATAGTCGGCAGCGCCCTGAACAAGGTTCTGTTGAAAATATTTGCAAACCTCTTAAGGAATAATTTTCAGGAATTTTTGAAACGCTGGAAATGATCCATTTTCCCTGATGCACTTTGACAGTGAACTGACTTTCTTCAAAAAAACAAAAAGTATCTCGGAACGACTTGAAATTTACCATCATAATAGTCGGCATCGCCCTGAACAAGGATCTGTTGAAAATATTTGCAAACCTCTTAAGGAATAATTTTAATGAATTTTTTGATATTCAGGAAATTATCCATTTGCCCTGATGCACTTTGACAGTGAGCTGACTTTCTTCTCGAAAACAAAAAGTATCTCGGAATGACTTGAAATTTACCGTCAAAATAGTCGGCATCGCCCTGAACAAGGATCCGTTGAAAATATTTGCAAACCTCTTAAGGAACAATTTTAATGAATTTTTGAAATTCAGGAAATGATCCATTTTCCCTGATGCACTTTGATACTGAGGTGACTTTCTTCTTGAAAACAAAAAGTATCTCGGAATGACTTAAAATTTACCATCATAATAGTCCCCATCGCCCTGAACAAGGATCCGTTGAAAATATTTGCAAACCTCTTAAGGAATAATTTTCATGAATTTTTGAAATGCTGGAAATAATCCATTTTCCCTGATGCACTTTGACAGTGAGGTGACTTTCTTCAAAAAAACAAAAAGTATCTCGGAATGACTTGAAATTTACCATCATAATAGTCGGCATCACCCTGAACAAGGATCCGTTGAAAATATTTGCAAACCTCTTAAGGAATAATTTTAATGAATTTTTTGAAATTCATGAAATTATCCATTTGCCCTGATGCACTTTGACAGTGAGCTGACTTTCTTCTCGAAAATAAAAAGTATCTCGGAATGACTTGAAATTTACCTTCATAATAGTCGGCATCACCCTGAACAAGGATCTGTTGAAAATATTTGCAAACCTCTTAAGGAATAATTTTCAGGAATTTTTGAAATGCTGGAAATGATCCATTTTCCCTGATGCACTTTGACAGTGATCTGACTTTCTTCTCGAAAACAAAAAGTATCTCGGAATGACTTGAAATTTACCATCATAAATCATATAGAAATAGGGTATAATATGGGACCTTTAATAAATCACACATAAGTCAAACCTTGAAGCAGATGGGCTATAGCGACAAAAGACCGCACAGGGTGTCACTCCTGCCACTTTATTAGGTGTCCCTTTTACCCATTAATAGTGGCCAGGGAGTATACAAGCATGCGGTTTATCCGTTGGAACTTTATATCTTTGGTACAGCAACACAATCTATATACAAACTTGGTAATTGCAAAAGAACTGCACTGAAGGAGAGACAAGCAAGCAAATTCAGCACAAGCAAATATAGACAGGAATACGATAAATGCTCCTTTTTCTCAGAGATGCTCTGTTGGGGGCTCATTTCACTACATCTGTGTGTCCTTGTTCGCTTACAGCGCACTTTTATGATGTGTTGCAGCTGGAGAGGGGTTTGTAGGCCATATCAGAAGCAGGCAGGGAGATGAGAGAGAGACCCCAAAGTGGTGATCAAAATCAGTGCTGTCATTTGTTAGCACTCCGAGTTGGGACCTCACAGATAACAAGCAATGGGGGCAATAAGCACAATGAAGGCGTGTGAAATGATGTGGGAACATGACCAGACAGCAGCCCTGGCCCTCCTCAAAGAATCAGGACAACATGGCTGTCAACTTCGATTTGGCTCCCATCATTAACACTTGAACAGTACTGGGTTGACGTCCTCTTTGCAGCTTCATTTCATCTTATATTATGAGAGGTATAATGAGAATGAAAGCTTGAGTTTTTACTCTGTTTTCCAGCACTGGGGGTTCAGCAATAATTTACAGGATGCCCTCTAAAGTAACAATCCGTGTTCTCTTCTCGTTTCTGGAATAGGAATCGCCGGCACGCCGGTGGTCTTCAACGTCAACGGAGATGCTCCAGGCCGCTATGAAATCTACCAATACCAGATTGGAAATAACACAGCAGAGTATAGGATCATCGGTCACTGGACGGACCATCTCTATTTAAATGTAGGAGGTTTCGAAATATTAGCTACAACTGAAATGGTTTATCGTCGTCATTTGGACATTCCGCAATTACTAATTCAACTCGTTCAGTCTTGTCAATGGAATAAGAAAAAAAGGGCAGGGAATTAAATATAAATCTGCAGCCTCATCAACATGTGTTGATCATCAGGTCTGTAGAGAGGTATGGAGTGGAGAGATTGGAGGATGAAGGAAAGTTTGTCGCACACAAAAAACGAGGTGCACCATACATCAATTAGTACTAAAGCATATATTTCTTTCATGTGGATTTATTTTCCTTTAACAGAGCCAAAGCAGTCCATTTACTTGCAACCATTATGTGTGGCATTTAGCCTACAGGAGCTCTATTATTACGTCCACACACGGTAGAAGGCATTCACCTTCTTATAACTTATCACTGATAACAAAGATTGTCGGTAATGCGTCTTGCTTATGTTGGGTTTTATAGGGCAACAGCTTTCTCTTTCGTTGACTTTAATGAACATACAGGGTAAAGAGATGCTTTAGTTCAACACAAACTGTCCGTACAGCAGAAAGAAGGATTTGCTGCTGCACACAGATCAACCTTAAAGCTTCATTTGTGTCGCATGTAGCTTTTCCAGGCACGAAACAAATAATCTAGATGTTTGAATAAGTCAATACTCCCTCTCCACACCCTACATCCCCTTAATGAGAGCTTAAGCAAACTGCGCTGCAATAAAAACATATAAGGTCCAGCACAGTACAGCATTAGATTGGGTTGAGACTGCAGGGACACATCTCGTTATTGTTGCTGCACATGCATATGCAATTAAAAAGCAATAATTTTATGTTTTGAGCAATAAAAAAATAATAATCTTATTTGTATTTATTTTATTTGTTTTAAAAGGTGCATTCATTTGGTGAATATTCCATTAATAGTTACTGTGTCCTATTATTCAATTCTTTGTGTGATGTCACCCTCATGGTACATAGATCATATCTACAAAGTTGGACATTTGCCAGAGGAGGACAACTAGAAAGTAAGGTTATATTGAATTGCCACCAGGGGGCGAATCTTGGTTTGAATGATGGCAGTGGTCAAACCAAACCAATTTTGAGGCTTCAAAATGGGAGTTCAGATGTTTACAGGTGATGTCACTACCGGGTGCCACTTGCATACAACTAGTGAAAAAATATGGAGAAAATAAAGTCGTCAAAGTTGTGTTTGATCCATATCCACAAACAAATTCAGCATCAACAGTGTGTAATTAAGTCTATGTGTTTTGTAAAACAGTGTTAATATGGTGAATAAAGTGGAAACTGATCAGAATCCTTCCTTGTACTTTCCTTCCAGATCACTGAGATGCAGTGGCCTGGTGGAACACAAGACGTCCCCTCCTCTATTTGCAGCCAGCCTTGCCGCCCTGGCCAGCGCAAGAAGACGGTGAAGGGAATTCCGTGTTGCTGGCACTGTGAGAACTGCGATGGTTACCAGTATCAGGCAGACACTTACACCTGTAAGATGTGCCGTTTTGATTTGCGGCCCAATGAGAATCACACTGGCTGTGTTCCCATGCCCATTGTCAAGCTGGAGTGGAGCTCCCCGTGGGCAGTCATCCCTGTTCTCATCGCCGTCCTGGGCATCATGGCCACACTGTTAGTGGTTGCGACTTTTATGCGCTACAATGACACACCCATTGTTAAGGCGTCAGGTCGAGAACTGAGCTACGTGCTGCTGACGGGTATTTTCCTGTGCTATGCTACAACATTCCTCATGATCTCCACTCCTGATGTGGTAATATGCTCACTGCGAAGGATTTTCCTGGGCCTGGGTATGAGTATCAGCTATGCGGCGCTGCTTACCAAGACCAATCGGATCTACCGAATTTTTGAGCAAGGAAAGATGTCCGTCAGTGCCCCTCGATTCATCTCCCCAGCATCGCAGTTAGTCATCACATTCAGCCTGATATCAGTGCAGCTCCTTGGAGTGTGCATCTGGTTTGGTGTTGACCCGTCGCAAGCCATCATCGACTACGAGGACCAGCGTACGGTCAATCCCAAAATGTCCCGTGGCGTTCTGAAATGTGACATTTCAGATCTGTCCCTCATCTGTCTGCTGGGTTATAGCATGCTACTAATGGTCACCTGCACAGTTTACGCGATTAAGACCAGAGGTGTGCCCGAGACATTCAACGAGGCCAAGCCCATCGGCTTCACCATGTACACCACCTGCATTGTATGGCTTGCCTTCATCCCCATCTTCTTTGGAACCTCACAATCAGCAGAGAAGGTAAATATAGGATTTAAAATGTGTTAAATAACCAACTAATTGTTTTGGCCCATTACAAACAATCTCTTGTGTCAGAAGACAACATTCTGAGCCTTTTCATTTTATTTACAAAAAGGACAATTTCCTGTATCGCCCGTGCATCTCACTGTGAGGAAAATTGCCACTCAAATTATGTTGATTTAATGGCATCACGTTTAATTCATCACAAGATGATGGGTTTTGTGCTCCACAGTGGGGGTTACAAGGCCTTTGGAGTCGATTTGTGAGGATAATCGATTCAACTCAACTTTGCCGGGATGATGTTTCCCTGATTTGTGTTTCTGTGTGTGGCATGTTTGATTCAGCACCACTGGGTGGAAATAGCAAGTAGTCAATCACTCGTACGTTGTGTGTGTAATGTACCATAAAATTACTGTGTTGATTGTTAATTAATAACTTGCCTCGTATGGTGCTATTTTAGAGGATTGTCAACACAGATGTGCATTTAAACAACACAGTAACAGTGTTTGTGACGTTAGGAAGAAGAATCAAGCACCTCTTATAGGGAGGGGTGGGCGATATGACGATATTGGATCACGATCGTCTACAGAGAACACTCTCGGGCTGCTCTCGAGAGCTGCGATCTACCAATCATAGCAAACTATGGATTTGTGATTCCCCCACCCTGATGAATTCAGGGAATCCATGGTTGAAAAATCATCAATCAAGGGGGGCAATGTTTTAAAATGATAATCCTTCCACTATACTACTATGCCAAATAACCCATTTTGATGTGAAGTGAAGTGCCGGTTTTGGAGTTTGAAACTGCTCTACATACAGCACAGCAACCTAAAACTGTACTTTTGACAACACAAGCATTAATGTGGAATCCCCCTGTGGCAGAATCCAAAATGCACTTGGACCAGATGTGTTTTTAGGAAGTTGGGTCAAATTACTTTGGCATCAGCTGGCAACGAGGCTGCTTACTAATGCAATATAACTAACTGTTCAAGTGGCAACATAACTTGGGCTCTCTGTACTTTGTTGCTGGTTGTCCACAAAAGACAAGACAGAGACCTAAGATACAAATACTATGTTCTTCACTAATTCATTAAAGAGTGGGTTACAGAGCTGCTCGAGTCCAGCAAAGAACATTAAAATTAAATATACCTCGTTTCAAGTTTTCAGAAAAGCAAGTTTAACTCAAACACACTCCGTTAATAATTGAAATCATTATGGCCAATTCTAAATGATATTCTGGAGGAGTTTTTCAATTTAAAACCACCCAAATCACATTTCACCCTTTGCACAATGGAAATTTTGACTTGTTGCAGGGAAAGCACAAGTTATAAGATATAAACAACTACTCAGTTTCATTAAGTCTCCAAATAACGCTTGCCAGTGGCTGGATAGAATATATTCATATACAGCACATTATTCTTACCTAGTTTTGACTTTCCTCCTTCGACATGAAACTACTCTGCTATGAAAAACATCTGAAGGCCTTTTTCAGCACAGATTTCGACTCGCAGTGGAAGGAAAAGCACAGGTGCCAATGATCTCTGGATATAATGATGGCTCCGTCCTTTCATGTGTCCCAGTACACCATGACAGTGTGATAATAAACCAGCAGGCACAATACAAAGCGTCTGAACACACAGTTGCATCACTGGTTCATTGGTTTTATTACCTGCACCTTTGCAATGTCACGGTATCTTCTGTAAATTAAAATATAGATATTTGGAGGCATGTATTTCTGTTCATATGCTTTAGGTTTAGATGGGGACAACTGTGGCAGCAGTTTAGACAAGAGATTTGAAGCTTAATGACCAAAAAAAAAGGAGCAATCCAGCTTCAGATAAACTTCATAATGGCTGTGCTCGCTGAGGTTGCTGTCCCCAGTTCCATTCCCTCGCTGTGCCAGCGGAGCAGATTGGCAATCATATTGGTGTGTCAGGGAAAATTTATGTCACCAGGGCTGATGGAAGTGGACAAGGGTCTTGGCTCCCCCCCCCTCACAGAGTGACGCCTCGCTGTACTCCAGAGGGGGAGCAATATTGTTCTGTACTCACCCCAAGCCACGTGTCATCTTCTCAGGGGATTACTGAGAAATTATTGTGCGCTATACTCGCAGCGGGATAGAATACCAATAGCCTTTCACCTCCATTTTGCATCGACATCTTTGTGAAGTCGGAGGGCTTGATTTGTGAACGGCTTTTGAGCAGCTTTTGTTTTAGTACATCGCCATCAAAGCCAATCAGGCAGGTCAAGCTAGTTATTGCTTGTGTTTAGTGACTTCATGCTGCACCAGTCCAATGTCCAGTCTGTTCAAAACCATTTAACAATTATTTACGGGTCATTATAAATTAATTTTTAACTGGATTTTCGAAAGTGACGGCCCTCGTAACATTTAGGAGGAGCAGAAATTGAAAATGAATTTAATTAAATGTGGTAGCGTATAATCTAGTGCTGGGCACGTTAACGGCGGTTAACGGCATCAACGTTAGCACATGACGCGTTTCCACGACGCCCGACTGTAAAAAGACGCGTGACGTCATGTTTACTCGCGGTTGTTAAAAATGAGTCTCTAAAGTAACGCTAAACTTTAAAAACAGAGGCACACATACGTAGTACAGAGGTGCGCTGGTTGTTTGTAGCGCTGCTATTTTCTTTTAATAAACAGACGCTCCAGTTCGACTGTAGGCGCGCTAACGGCGCTAAAGGAGCTAACTGGTAAACGGTGCCTGGACTCCGGTGCCCGCGCCATGTAAACATGACGACACGCGCGTCTTTTTTCCGGTCAGTCGTCAGGGAAACGCGTCATGCGTTAAAATGTGCCCAGCAGTAGTATAATCACTTTAAAATCAAAAAGTTTGTTTTTTCTCTGCTTTGCATAAGTCTTTTATACTGTAAATGTGCTTAAGAAGGGCCTTGCTGCCATGTTTCTATGGTAGCCTTAATGGACAAACCAGACAGAGTGTGTGTGTTTCATGTTTTGAAGCCGAAGCTTACGATGCAAATGAGGAAGAACAACATCCTTTATGGTTGTAGACCAGCATAGTTCCCTGACATGCCTCGGAAAGAGAGGAGCGAGTGTGCGGTCTCAACGTTATCAAAGCCAAACTAAAAATGTGTATTTGACAATTATCGCGACATATTGTGAGAGTTGTATTCACCTTAATAATATAACCTAATACTTAAAATAAAAGCGCAAAAATCCTCAGGACATTTTCTAACATACAAATATCATATGTCACAACCACACGTCGGGAAACATCATCCATTACGAGTGACATTCTGTCATAGCAAAAGGCTTAGTGAGCTATTCCTACACCAAACGACTCAGTCATCTGTGATGTCTGAGAACGTAATGTCAGACAAAACCTCGGGCAAATCTCTTTGAAAGATGTCTGCTTACTGCGTTTCCCACTGTACACTGTTCGCCTCGTGTTCATCAACTTCAGGACACCCCCAGCAATGTTCATTCCACAAGTCATTTCAGTTGTTCTCGCCATTTTCCCGTCTAATGAATGTTTTTTGACACCGGAGTGCAGAGGAAAAGATGGAGTGGGATCGCTGCAAATCAAGCCATTAAATTGTTCTGATGGGTTTTTTTTTCTTGCTTAAGAAAATGCAACCTTAAACCATATATATATATATTATACATAATAATGTTTCCATATTATTGTCAGTCTCTGTGGCTTGTCATTTTCAACGTGTCAAGTGTCTGTATCAAGTAAGATCTACCCATTACATTTTTACTCTCCAGGTGCTGAATCGCCACATTCCCCTCCGCCAACAAATCAGAGATGGACTGTGTATCAGTGCCGGGGTTATTATCATAAATGAAAAATCACTGGCAGGCACTTTTAATGTGCTGTAGGATGTTTCTCTGCGCTCCACAGTTGTTGCCTGTGGCTATATATCTGTTGCCCAGCTGTGAGTTGCAGCTGTCACTGGCTTTCAGAGCGACATTCCTTAAGTTGTTATCTACAACCTTCAGGGGTGAAAATATTTATATGCAAAAAAACATATACGCCCATTAGGCGGGGGTGGGGTGGGCACTTCCATTAGTTGCGTATCATAAATTAACAAGCACAGCAATGAAAGCGATGTTGATCGTGATGCATGTGGATATAAAAGGGCACTGCGCGCCATCGCCGTGTCTTGTTATGTAATGATTATGGGACACAGAGTGCTGTGCGAATTTACATGGAACTATTTATCCTGCGCTGTCGACATAGGTCCCATTTAGACCCGGTGTTAGCATCTGTTCTCAGTGATCAGATCGCTGTTCACATTCGTCCATAAACCACCTCCGAATATGTTTTTTTGTGAACAGAAACTGTCCTTTGAGTCTTTATCTCGACTAGAAAAATCAACCCTCACCAGAGCTGATTCTGTTTCATCTCCACCGCCTTCTCCGCAGATGTACATCCAGACCACGACCCTGACCATCTCCGTAAGCCTCAGTGCGTCCGTCTCTCTGGGCATGCTCTACATGCCCAAGGTCTACGTGGTTCTCTTTCATCCGGAGCAGAACGTACCCAAGCGCAAGCGCAGCCTGAAGGCTGTGGTCACCGCGGCCACCATGTCCAACAAGTTCAACCCCAAAGGTGGCCTGAGGCCCAACGGAGAAGCAAAGTCGGAACTCTGTGAAAGTCTCGAAACACAAGGTTGGTATTCTGCCTGACAGCACAGTGACGAGAAAGTGAAAGTTTAAAAAAAAAGGACCAGAAGCTGATTTTTATGCTGATGTAATGGAGCTGCCGCCATGTAAAGTTACAGCTTATTTGAATATAATTAACTAATTTCAGGTGACAACGTAATTGATGGCGGTGTTATTTTTGCACTTCAGCAGTTTAGGAAATTAGCAAGGATTGTGTTTGAACAGAAGAAATTAGGGTTGTTTCAGTTCCAGCTCAAGTGCCGTTCCACTGCGCCTCCCTTTTGAACATAAGTCGTTGCCAATGACACGAAAAGAAGTGTGTTAGCAAATCAGAAATCAGTGTTTTCCATTAATGATCTACACTGTGGGGGGCCCATAGTCTAAATGTCCACTTCTCAAAATAACATAAAAGACTATTAAACTCGTTTCTTGCTACGTTAGTTGGAGTGGATTTCGGACACTTAATGACCCTTTTCCATTCTCTGTAGAAAGAAAAGAAAGAAAGTGGATAGCAGCGTAGCCTCATAGCAAGGAGGTCACTGGTTCAGACCGATATTCGGTTGATCGGACACTCTAAATTGACCATAGGTGTGAGTGTGAGAGTGAATGGTCGATTGTCTCTGTGATGGACTGGCAATCTGTCCGGTCTGTACCCGGCCTTTCGCTCTACGTCAGCTGGGATTGGCTCCAGCCCCCCCACGCCTCTCATGCGTAGGATAACGTGGTAAAAAATGACTGAATGGATGTTTATATAACACATTCTTTAAAACAAAAAAAAGCAACTTATCTGTTCGATTGAGATACAGCCGGATTTTGCCTTCATGAATCGCTCTCTTACGAAATCGTGTTTATAATCAGATTATGCAATATGGTGCCTTCACTGATCTGATTTTGAAAGGGGGGATAAATGATTAACACAGTGTTGGAAAAGAGAATATTTACATCACCAAGATAATGTGTATGAGTAGGAGGTTCCCTCTGTGGGGGCAGGCATAAATCCCAAAAACAGCAACGCCACATGGTCTGTTTTTTTTCGAAGGTCCTGATTTAATACTCACTGGATAGAATGATGTATATTAGCACTAAAAAGCCCACAGCTCCATTTGGCAGAATGGCTTCTTGACGTAAGAATGGAATTTTTATGTCCTATCCTATTACGGAGACCTTTCACATGCAGGCACCGATTCTCTCACCGACCCGCTCTGGTTTTGAACTGTGAATCTAACGAATGTTCTTTGTGCTTGTGTGTCAGACTGTGTTGAGGGTGGGGAGCCTTGTGAGGGACTTTAGACTTTCAGGTAACCTGGTTAGATAATAATTTTACCCTTTTAATTTTTCTGTAACCACTACCCCCACCCCCAATCCCCCAGTTAATTTCTGCTAATGTTCCCAACACCACCATGCCTGCAAAAAACAAAGCATCCAAGCTGCCCCTGGCTAAAACACAGCACCCTGAATGTCAAAACACAGTAATCACGCTGACCCCGACAGACATCAACTGGAATAGACAATATTGGTGTGTGCGGTGCTGTGAAATGGCCAATCAGCACAGTAAAGCCTGTTAATGTGGGAAGATGACACCACTCTCCCTGAGTGCAGGAGACAAGCGATAGCCATGTGTCCCCTGTAATTTGTTTCCCTGTTGACAAAAGAAGGAATATGTGGTAATGGGACAACAACAACAATAAGAGTGAACAGGAAAAGACAGATGGGTCTGCCAGCTCCAATTCTTTCTGGACCATCTATTCTTTATCTTGGCCTCACAGCACATAAATATTCAAATAAGGATCATTTATCAATGCTTCTTCTCTTGGAAGAGATGCTTTGGATGCAACGGCGAGAAAAACGCCAGCCCATTCGCACGCCGAAACGTGGCACTGACAAATACACAGAAACATTCACCATTAAGCAAGCCTCTCCTCTGCGGCACTTTGGCCCCCAGATTCTGGCTTTCTTCTGATTGGATTCATCCCCTCTGACATATTCAATCAGCCAAGGCTGCCATGGGCAGATTGGCAGATTGGTAGTGTGATTACCTCCAAGGAGCATGCTCGCTGAGGACAATTGTATTTAAAGGAAAAAAAAAATAAATAAAAAATGATAAGCAGGTACATGTTGACCCTTGCACACAGACTTGTGCAGACAAGCATGACCGCACACACACACACACTGTGTACTCAATCATACGACAGTCACGAGTTTGGTTATGATCTCCGTGGTCTGCCCCTGGGGGTCGTTGGTCTTATTACACAGCTGATATATTCCACAAACCTATGAAACACGGACATACAGTACGGAAGAAGAATACGATACGATGATCAAACACTGGTGACACTTACACTTACAGAGCCAAGTCAGATCACATGACAGTCTTAATGTCATTTTACACCTAATATGCTTTCCATGGTAAAATGGAAACACACTCACTGGCTGCTGCTGCTGCTGCATGTTTTGCTTGGAGCACAAAGAAATATCAGGTGTTTGCATGCGTTTAAAGACTTGAACGTGAATGATAACTATTGCACTTTATACTAGTGTGCTATGGCTCTGTAAGGTGTATCTTTAAAAAAAAAATATATATATATATATATATATATATAAAATCAGCTGTGAAAATAAGAGTTTTCAGTGATTTCAGTAATAATAAGTGCTGGACACGCTAACGGCGTTAAAAAAAAAAATATGCGTGTGACGTCATGTTTACGTGACTCCCGATTGTTAAAATGAGTCTCTAAAGTAAGGCTTAATTTTAAAAACAGAGGCACACATACACAGTACGCTGGTTATTTGTAGGGCTGCTCTTTTCATTCAATAAACAGACCACTCCGGTTCGTCTGTAGGTGCTAAAGGCGCCAACACAGCTAACGGAAATAACTGGTGAACGGTGACTGGGCTGTTACTTTAGAGACTAAGTTTACCATCAGGAGTCACGTAAACATTACCACCGGTGCGCCTTTTTCTGGTCAGTCGTCATGCGTTAACGTTATAGTTATCGCCACTAAGGCCCTTTAACGCCGTTGCCCAGCACTACTAATAATGTAATAATGGGTATGCATTGGTATGACTCTAGCCACAAACAATGTTTGTTAGTGTTACTGTTGCAATGTGTTTTTAATGTGCTGTATAAATCAGTGATTCATTAACTGTAGTACACCCCCCCCCCAAAAAAGAAAAAATAATACAGACAGTATCTGACGGACAATTACTGGTTTCTTTCAAACCAATGTGCTCTTCTTAGAAAAAAGGACATTAATGAACAAAAGCAGACATTTGTTTGCCCAAAAATTTTACTTTTTTACAGAAACGTATCCAAATCCAGGAACTCACAGATGGTTTTCAAAGAAAATAAGGTCAATCAGCTATGTCACGGACACCGACTTACATAACTAATCAGTCGTTTCAGATGTTTTCCAAGTCGCTGTCAAACAGTAGACGGTTCTACACTTTCAAATATGTCTTTTTCAGGGTTGAATAAGAGAAAACCATTCCTTTATTTGCAGAAATTGTGGTGAGCACTTTGTCTTTGCAACAATAACAAGTACCACAGATGTCATAAATACGGCTTATTATAACACTATTACTTCACTATTAAAATCTAACTGCATCAAACTGTTTTCATGAAGTCATCCGTACATAGAACTTCCCATCAAATCAGGACTAACATGCTTAAAGATGTTACAGTTTCACTGCTATTTGCCACTCTCACCTGTTGCTTTTTCTTTTTCTGACTCCTTCCCTTACAGTGCTGGCCTCTAAGCAGACTTACATAAGCTACAGTAACCATGCCATCTAAGACAGAGATGAGCCGTGGAGGTGGAGCAGGGAGGGGGCGGGGGGGCCGGCCTGAGAAGAAATCACCTGATTCTGGGGGAAAACTACGAACTAGGGAAACACTGGAGGATGTCATTGCTTCTAGCAGAGAGGAGTTGGGTGGAAAGATGGGAATTTGTCACTCCAAAAGTAGAAAAGGATGTCAAATGTTTGGGGTAAAAAGTACCGAATGCCAAACTTGTGAGAGATCACAAGAGTTGGGAGATGTCGGGGTGAGGGTTTGGACAGTCAATTTTCCTCTTCCCACCCTTTCCTGAGACACACATGAGTGCTGAGCAGTGACATTTTCAGACGCAGGCTGAGTGAGCCACATAAAGCCAACACTATGTTTTCCTTCTGAAATGTATAGCACACGATTTCAGTTCTCTCTCTGGGGCTGATTCATTTTTCTCATTTCAACAAAAAACAGGGAAAAAAGAGTGTTTTGTTTTTCGCTCTAGTCAAATGCAGTTTACAAGATGAAGCAGTATAAAAATGTTTTTTATTTTTGTTTGTTTTTTTGGTTACTGGTATTATAGGAGTTGAAAGCTGCAGTACTCTTCAAACTGTACATGCCTTACTACAGTATATTCAGTAATGCCACACAAGCTGACCACACGTGGAAATAAAGCAGTGGGTGATCCCAGTTTTTTTTTTTAATAAATGTTTCATAATAATGATGATGACGCCACCATCTTGGCAAATCTAGTGTACAGTCCCAGAGCATGCTTGTGGGAGCATCACGTGTACTGTGCTGTGTTGTCAACGTCTATGGAATGCAACATTTTGTCATGGTTGTCATTCACAGTGGAAATGTCATGTTGCACCATTACCCACTGGGTTACCCTCTGCTGAATAAAGAAGAATTTAAAACACTAAAAAGGAGACAAACCTTAATGGTTTACCCCCCCCCCCCCCCAAGATCCATAATCTTAGAGACTTGACAATACCTACGTTAAACGACCCAGATCTATTGGCCCTTATTTATCATGCACTTGTTACCGCCCTCTAAACGTTAAGAAGCCTGCTGCATTGGTATAACATCAATCCAAGGCTTCAATATTGACCCTTGTTTTCTTCGTTTGCATATTTTCTCGTTTAATTGGAGACATCTTTTTTCTTTTTTTAGCAAGTCCTGCACTTGATGAAATGCTTAATCCTTAGTCTGCAGTCACACCAGATGTATTCATCTTTAAAAACCTTGTTGGTAAATAATATTATAAGCTGCAAAGGGAGAGAGTATTACAGTAGGATTTCGCCTGTGATTTGTGCGAGGTGCAGATATTACCTGTGCTTCTTAAAAAGGTGGGTTTTTTGCAAAAACTGCAGCAAAAACTATTAATGAAGGTTTGGATGCAAAATTAGGAGGAGCTATTTGTAGATGTTGCAAGCACACTACTACTACTACTACTACTACTACTACACTACAACTAAAAATCCAAAAGATAACAGAATGAGTGTTTTACCTTTTAACAGACTTTAAAAGTTCTCTGCAATCCTTAGCGTTCCACTTATACATACATGATACAGGACCAATGCAGGACCTGCATTAAGTAACAGCAGTGTAGGTCCTTCTAATACTTAAGTCTGCAGCTTTTGACCTCATTTAGCTCATTATTCGGTTTATTTAAAGACTCCGGTAGAATCCTGATGTTCTCATCATCATCCTACAGAAATCTAAATGACTTTAATGCACCACTTTTTAAAGACAATATAAAATATGCATAAGAAAAGGTGGCAAAGTGACAATGGGTGCATACTTATAAGATGTAAAGTTAAGACCTGGCAACCTTCTCACGAAGACTTTAGTACAAGTGGAGTGAATCATTGTTGTCATCTCACACAATGTCACATTCCCTCTCCACAGTCCTTATACCACGTTGTCCATTGAGTTTATGAGGAGGAGCTGTGTCCTCTGTCAAACACTGCCGTGGAGAACAGAGCTCCATATATTTAAATCTGCCGATCTCTCCCATTGGTTTCTTCAAGTACCAATAAAAACGCTCCCACTTCTCAAATCTAAAAGTTAATCTCACAACTAAATCACTGCCCTGTCCTGACTAATGGACTGAAAACTCAGACTCCATCGACAATGGACATCAAAATGTCTTTCATGCACTAAAGAAGGGACAGGAAACTATGAAGCTCCATGTCCATAGTTGAGGAGTACTCCGTGAGTTTACTGGCAAATAATGAGCACAGGTACCTCACTCGTTTGGAAAATTAGTGCTCGATTACGCATTTTCACCGACGTTGTTAGATCAACAGTTCACTTGTATTCCTTGTGATCACAATTAAGCGTATAATGCCTGTTGGTTTTCAGTGAGGCTCAATGAGTATTCTCTCAGGCGAAGTCAGTTTTTGGACGAAAAAAAACAACATCCTAGATCTGAACAGGCATGACACAATTGATCTGATCACTCAAACGATCAGTATGAATGGCAGGTGCAACTGGGATACGAGAGTCATTCATGGGTTAGAGCTGCAGACACAACCCCCCCCAAAACAGTAAGCGGTCGAAAGCAAAACAATACGTTTGTCCGATGTCCAGAATGATGACACCAACAGTTACACCAACCGTGTTGTCCACGTGTCCGTCATCATGTCGTGGAACCAGTGATATCTGTGTCGTGTCGACGGCGTCTGATGTTTGAATTTCTGCTTTGTAGCTACTTCTTCTGAGACGACAACCACTTCTCAGTTTGTCTAACATTTGTTGACTTTCTACCATGTTTTACCATTCTACCAGCCGTTTTGTTTCACAGTACAATAGTGCCATTAGTGCTAACACTAAATAACCCATGTAGAAATACTGTTCTACTGGATATGAACTACCGTTCAAATGTTTGGGGTCACTAAGAAATGTCCTTTTTTTTTTAAGGAAAAACCCTTTTTTATAATGAATATAACATTAAATGAATCAGAAATACACTCTATACATTGTTAATGTGGTAAACGACTATTCTAGCTGCAAACGTTTTTAATGTTATATGCAATAGGTGTATAGAGGCCCATTTCCAGTGTTCTAATGGTACATTGTGTTTGCAAATAGCGTTAGAAGCCTATTGTATGATGAGAAAACCCTTGTGCAATTATGTTAGCACAGCTGAAAACAGTTTTGCTGGTTCTTTGACCAAAGCCAAGTTTGAAGGGCAAAATTATTAGTAGAGGTGACCCCAAACCTTTGAACGGTAGTGTACCAGGGTATGCGATCAGAGAGGAGCTGAGCAATTTTTTACCGTAGCGCGTAGAAAATTCAACCAACCGAAAAAAATACTGAATAATATGAGGTAGTCTTTATCTTGTTCCATTAGACCAGTGTGTGAAGTATATGTGAGGAAGATGATGAGAGCGCAAATCATCTCATTGGGGATTAAATCTGCCTCCTGTGAAGTGCGTAGCTGACTTTTCGACCTATTTACACCGCTGTATTTTAACATCGACGATAATGGCGTTACTTCAAGAGCTCAATATTTTCCCAGCAGGTACTTGGTATAAAAAAATTTTGCGAACCACTGTATTAGTGCATTTATAACTGCTTGATAAATAAGGGCCAGTACTTTGATTGAGTGTCTTAAACCCATGAGACTACCACCATTTTCGTTTTTCCCATGCTGTTTCTGTGTCGCATTCAATAACCTTTAAGTTTGTTCTGTTAACATAATAAGGAAGAAAGGACTAAATCTGCACTTGGCACTTGTGTGTTGTAACCTTCATTTTTGTCTCCACGATAAAAGAAAACGGTGTCATTAAATGTTAAAACATCAGCAATGCAAAAATCTGTATGTTGCATGTCAAAAACCATAACAAGTCAGAGACAAGTGTGATGTCCAGAAGGAAAACTACTGCAGAGTATTATAAATAATTGATATTTTTGGTTGAATAAATTATTCTCTCAGCTTCAACGAAAAGTTTAAGATGTTGCCGCAAATGTTTTCTCATCATTTGATAATAAAAAAAAAAGAAGTATTGTTTGTGGGATTGTTTGTGTTCGTGAATATGATAATTTACTTGCTCCTATTTTTTGCCACAACCCTTTATTGTTTTTCTAAAAAAACAATTTGTCTGTGTTACAAAATAGAATATGTAAGTGCTGATTGAAATTAAATGGCAAGTTAATGTATGTTATTAAAATGGATTGATCATGTCTGCTTTATGTACTGAATTGTTAAAAAAAAAATGGAAAGATAAAAAATATTTACAGTGCCTGGATATTTATGAATTATATATAGAAAAAAAATGTGTAGAGCATGTTCATTTTTATACAAGATATTTCTAATAAAAGACTGTTTTGCTAATGAAGTGTTGCCGTTTTCTTATTTGGTGCCATGATTCATGAGCAGCTTTTTTTCCATGAGCAATTTTTCATGTTTAACAGCAAATTACCAGCCAGGTAGTAACCAGAGTTTGTGTTTAATGAGTATAGATGGCTCAGCAGGTAAGTGACTGAGGGCTGAAGAAAGAGATGGAGCCACTTAGCAAATTCACAAAATACTCAGTAAGACAAAGGGATGGCAGAGCATCAAATCCATTTAAAGCCAATTAGGGATTTACTGTAAAACACTACTCAGTTTTGCAGAATGGGTAAAGGTTTCAGTGTACACACGGCACTGCAGTGGCACTGTTCACTCACAGCAAGAAGTTCTGAATCCTGGTTCTATTAAGGGCCTTTCTGTGTGGAGATTGCATGTTCTCCCCATGTGCACGTGGGATTTTTCCTGCTTTGGAACGGACACTCTAGCTAGAAGCTAGATTTCCACAGGGCGCATCAAAGCAGCGGAACATCAGCAGGCACGGTTTTGCTTCGTCCTCTTCCCAGCGTCAATGCCCACCGGGCGCGTAACGGCAGCGCAGCGGTGCCTTGGGAGCCAGCGGTATTCACGGAAGATCGCACGATAATCCTTAACAGACGATATCCCGCGATAGACTGTGTGTATAAAGGAAACAACAACAACACAGCTTTTTTCATTCTCAGACTTGGAAGAACTGTTGATCTGGTGTCATGAATGATTTTATATTTCTCCACAACAAAAATCAGTCTCTCGTCGTACATTATGACTCTCCGAGACCCTCCTTTTTTCATGCATGCTACTACTTTTGCGGCTAACTTGGCGAACCCGTTTCCAAAAGTCAGCTAGCGAATCTACGATTAGCATTAGCGTACTGGCGTGGCTGACAGTCACAACACCCAACTACACTAATGCTAATTGAAAATTAAAAAAATTATTGTGTTGTGCCTGATGAGGTTGCAGAGTGTTTGTATCAGGTTAGCTGAAAAATCTTCTTCAGCTCCCACTATAGGAATACATATTTCCATACAGGGCACTGCACTAGTGTTAAGGCCACATTATACTTCTCCGACTGCGTAATGCGTTATCCGTCTGTGTCACCACGTAGACCACTCGAGCCTTTATACTTTGTCGTGGTGACGGATAGGCGCTGAAATTTCCTGCCCGATCAGTAGGGGTCGCTGCGCAAGGTTGTTGTGCTTTTGGCTACAGTGAGCAATGGCGTCCGAGGGAGAAAGACTGTTGTTGTTGAAACCGTGGCCGTTTGTCACTTTTCTGTGTCCCGGAACGCAGTTTTAAGATAATTTGAGGCGAGAAATTGGCCATTTAGAGTCTAAACATGTGCTGTATGTGTTAAGATATGATGTATTTATAGTTCGGCAGCGGCGTTATCGGCGGGGATCAGCTCCGCCCTCTGTGGACGCTCGGTGCTCACTGTGAGCCGACACAGAGCAGCTGAGCTCGGCCTGTCCTGAGGACCAATCGCAGCTCTTGCCGTCTCCGTTGTCCCTTGACGGAGTGACGGACACTTAAAAAATATTCCGTGCAGCCGGAGACGACGCAGAGGCTCTACAACAGGTTCTGCGTCGACGCAGAGGACTCTGCGTAACCTACGCAGAGAACTTTACGCAGGAGTATAAATTGGGCTTTAGAAACAGAACATACAGTAGTTAATGCAGGGGCTGTCCAACGTAGATCCCTGCCTGTAGGAGTAAGGGTATTGAAACTGGCCATAACTGTTTACTTTAGGACACCTTTGTTAATTAAAATAATACATATTTTCCCTGGTGTATCAATTACAATATATGTATATATAACGAAATCGGTATTCTGAGCCAACCCTAATGTGCACTAACTCGGACATGAATTCACTTGGAGAGCGTTGACTTTTGATACAATTGATAACAAGTGAAACTCACACTGACAGAATTTGAATTTTTCACCCCCATCATTTCCTCTGCCAAGTCATTTCATTCAGAGAAGAGGTATTCTGGCTTCTGAAAAGATGAATGGATCTCACCATCAGTCAAAAAAATGCTGAATTGGAAGGCAAAACAAGAAACACTTCAAGGACACCATGACTTATATATTATGGATACTGGTGGATGGTATGACTTATTTTTCAATGTGCTCCAACATCAATACTTAAAAAAAACTATGCAGAAAAAGTGCCATTAAACGTGGAACTCGGGCAAAATGAAATGCTGCATGTGTACTGGGAGTTTCATCAGTAATCAGTGAAGCCTCGACCTCAACCTCGGTTTAATGGTGGATCAATACGGTCAGCTACACCTTCAGCACAAGCCTTGAACAAATTCAGAAAAAAATCATACCTATCTATAAAAAAACTGACAGAAATATGAACCGCTGAAAATGAAAAGCAGAGACAGTGAAACTTTACAGGGAATTTATTGCAGGGCGATCGCTGATACATCCTTGTCGTCACCCTTGTGTTTTCCAAGTAAAACTCAGGCTCTTCACAATTAGTAAAACAGCAGTATATACCAAACTGTGTCCTCTCTCCCTCTCCGTGATAGATAGGCGAGCGCTGAAGAAGGGAGTGCACATTTTTCAAGTTCTAATAAAGTCTCTCCACCCTGCTGCTAACTTCCCTTGACTTACTGCAAAGCCTTGCTGCACTTCAGCAGAGAGGGAAAAGGCACACAGACTAATGGTCATGGCTGTTTTGTTCAATGAAAGACTTAATTTTCAAGCTGTTTTTCTTTACCATGGGTCTGCACCGTCCACACTAATAACAATAAAATTAATGAAAACGCATCAACAAGAAGTGGGCTCATAATCCACAGTACATTAAGTTCTGTTTATACACACACACACACCAATACTTAAAACTAACCCATTATTGTTAACCAATTGCTAAATGAATCATCTATTTTTGCTATGATATCATTGATCAGAGGTCACTGATTTCTGAAGTCATACTAATCAATGAATTCAGAAAATAACCAAAACTAATACTGTAAATTGCAGGCCTACTTAATATATTTGGGTAGTATTTGTATATTGGTATATATTAAGAGGCAATCAGTCAGTAATCCAGTTCCAGTTCTAACAATAACTGCAGTTGAACTTTAAAAATGCATGATAAGACTACATTTGTATTGACTTTAACCTGATGTAGAAATAAATAACTAAAGCTATGGATGCCTAATGCACAGGGCATATTCTAATTTAATACAGATTAAGACCAGCAGCATAGATGTGCATTAACTAACCCTTAACTTAAATCTAATGACTTATTTGGACTCAGTGAAGGGAAATCTGCAGTCTCTTAAATAGTCCTTTTCTTCACAAGACATTGTCAATAAGTGCAACTGAAGTTTACAGCTTGTACGTGTCCTGAATGTGTCATCACTGCAGAACAGCATGTTTATATAGATTATTCTCATTTTTGAAAGTAAACAATCATTTCATTATACTTTTATTCTACATTCTAAAACAAAACATTTGTTATTTTATAGACATGACGAGTATGACTGCTGTATTTGGAAATTGCAAAATGTGTAAAATGGAACAACTTTACAATACTATTTATACCACTCATGCTTGCTGGAGGAAACCAAAGCAGAGCTGTGCTCTCACAGCCCCAAGAAGAAGTTGTGTCATTAGGATGCAATATTTTTACACTAAACAGTGCACGACCTTTAATGTATTTGTCACCACTGCTATAATATTAACACTGATAAACACAAGACACATGTGAAGCCACTTCTAAGCCAAAATATACAGGTATTTAATGAGTTTTTTGTCCATATAGCCCAGCCCTGCTTCATATTGGAGTAACACATTTGGCCACTGGGGCAAATCTTCAGCCTTTCTTAATAAATATCCAACATTACTTGCGATGCATACTGTATTTTTTTTTGTCATGGCTGATAATAAATAATCATACCACTGAACATGACCACTGCAGGAAACTGATGAACATTTCCAGCGTGCACAGTTGTCACTGTGACGGTGCGAAAGCCCCCCAAGGGCTGATAGGAAATTAGAAAAACTACATTCATAATGGAAATACTACATGCTGTTTGCCTGTTAGGGATGATAACCACATGCCATTAAAGACATATGTGCACCTGTTAGGAAATGTCATTTGTCATCATTCCATGCCACTTACTCCATGCATGATTGGCATAATCACACGTGTGCAGAGGGGATTTGGTTACTTTCCAGAAAAAAAAAAATAATAATAATGTTTAAAAAAGGCTTAATCTCAACCTCGTGATAGGCAAAGTGAGACATTTACCGATCCGTTTGCTCAAACTTCATCTATATTATAATATTAGTCCGGGGGGGGATTTTGTGGAATTTCAGTAATTAAGGACTCATTGAAGAGTGACAGAAAAATCTACGAGTTACGATGATGAATGTTCTGACAACGCAATTAGATATTACCTGTGAAACCTAATCATGAAGCCTCATTAGCATACATTCGTTTTTGCCCAGAAATGAGTTGAAAGCAAGAATATGGACATGGGGAAAAAAGCAATTGCATACGATGCATTTGGTAAACAACCAGCAAGGTCTGCTGCCAAAGGTCGGATAATCTCATTGACCTTCCCGTCTCACTCCTACGTACAGGAAGAGACGAGCAAAACGCAGGCCTCATGTCAAGTGTAAATGTTGTTGGTGGGGATGTTCATGATTCAACATTATTAAATTAAGTGAGAAACGGTTACTCGATTGTTCGATTACTAAATGAATCGTCAAATATTTTGATCATCGACAAATCGGTTCGAGTGTGTTTTAAAAAAGAATTACAGCAAGTTTGATGGTTGTTCAGCTTCTTAAGTGTGATTTTTTTGCTGGTTCTGTTGCGCTATATAACAAAGAAATCCATAAAACTGAATAACTTTTGGTTTGTGGACAAAACAAGACATCATTTTCTGGTTTGAAAAGCGCTGATCAACATTTTCTGACATTTCATCGACCGAGGGCGATTACCTCAATGAATCGAGGAAAATAATGTACAGATGAATCGATTATGAAGTATATTATAATCGTTACTTGCAGCTCTAAATTAAACAGATTAATGATATATGGTGTAGTTACTACTTTCCCCAGCAGAGGGTGCACATTGACCAAACCACTTATGCAATTAGCAGAAGAAGAAGAAGTCAAAATGCCAGGAAATGAAGAGAGAGTTTGTGTTTGGTCGATTTGTTGATTGTTGTTGAAATAAACAGGCTTTCCAACGGTATAAGATTTATTGAATAACTGAATAATTGATAATAATAAATAAGTTTTGAGCTGTACCTTCACTGGTACATTCTACCAAACAGTCACAACATTAGGCTTACATAATGACATAAATCTACGTTTGTTTTGAAACGATGAAATATACGATAAAATAAAATTCACAGACTCATCAATTAACTCACTCAACTATTAAAAAAAATGCACAAATTTGGCAACCCGTGTTGCTGGCAGGACATTCTGTTTTTAAACATAAAACAAAATCACTCTCTTACACCAGGGTTGAAATGGAAGTCACACATATTATTGCTAAAAGCTTCATCCAGAAAATGTTATTGGGTTATTTCTCTGGCCTGAAAGGTTCCCTTGGCTTCACATAGGAAAAGCTTTTACACCTAAATATGCATAGCCTCTCTATGGATATTTCTTCAGAGATAGATCTCCAACTAATGCTTGACTGTAAATTGAGTTTGGGGGGTGTCAGAAAGTAGTAGAACTGTTTAAGAGCAGTCACTCATGCATATTCATGAGGTAATATTATCAAAAACATGGACTGGTGGTAAAATGGTGCGAGGAAAACGTGTGAAGTGGTGAAAATCACAGGTCTTACATGGTCAGAATTGTGTGTCAGACACTGACGGAATTGTTTCGAAACGTCTTGTTAGCAAATGTGGGGGAGGATATTCAGAGAAGACAACAAATTCAGTGAGATTCTTTTGTGAATTTCCCCCGTTCAATTTCTCACCCGCGCATTATACGCCTAGGACGTATCGCCTCGCCATATCATTTCCCACAAATTACCAGGAAAATGCCACATTTTTTAATATTACCCTATTAGGTACAATATTGTCAGCGTGACATTCTCATTGTGCAAATGAATAAGCGCTGTTCATGTGATCATTTAGGGAATACATGCTGAAAATAAAAAGGACTTTTTTCCCCTCATTTGAAATATCACTTTAATATTTCCACTCTGCTGCTCTAACCAGTGAGTGAGTATTTCATTTCCTCCAACAGCAAAACAGCATTAAAAACGCGGCCGAGGCATTTGTTTCTCTCAGCATGGCAAAGACGCATACCCAGACGCCAAGAATGCATAAGAGTAGATTCGATTTACGTCCGCTGCATTCTGGCGCATCATAAAGCACGGCGCGCTGAAGGAATGGGGTCAAAATAAATGTTCTTCGAGTGTCCCTCTGTGGTCAAACATGCTGCGCTTGTCCCTTTTTTTCACAAGTCCTCTCTTATTGACCCACCAGGCGTACGCAACATAGCATTGATCTCAAGTCCACACGCATGCATCTCACTATGTGTGATTGATGTGTCTTCTGTTAACTAATGATGGCTCAGGACAAGGGGTTTTACTGTGAGTGATGAGGCAAAGCTCGGGTGACAAAGTGAGTGAGACTACCTGTGTTCTGCGTACGGCTTCTCATGATATAAGACACAGAATAAAGGAGGTGTGGATTCGCGTCACAAAAATACCACCCATCTGTAGTAAAACAAAAATATATATACACTACCGTTCAAAAGTTTGGGGTCACCTATACTATTAAAAGTCACACTTTTATTCATCAAAAGAGTCGCACAATGAATATATAATATAGTCAAGACATTGAAATGATTAGAAATAATGATTTTTATTCAAAATAATAATTTTGCCCTTTCGTCAAAGAACCAACAAAACTGACTTTAGCTGTGCTAACATCATTGCACAAGGGTTTTCTAATCATCCAATATCTTTCTAATGCGATTAGCAAACACAATGTACCATTAGAACACTGGAAATGGGCCTCTATTAGAGCTGCAACTAGCGATTATTTCCGTAGTCGATTAATCTGTCGATTATTTTCTCGATTAATCGATGAATCTTTTGGTCCATAAAATGTCAGAAAATGTTAAAAAACGTTGATCAGTGTTTGTCAATGCTGGAAATGACGATGTTCTCGAAAGTCTTGTTTTGTCCACAAACCAAAATGATTCAGTTTTAATGATTTCTTTGGTATGTGGAGCAAAGAAACAAAGAAAATATTCACATTTAAGAAGCTAAAACAGACAGAAATCTTGTTTTAATAAAAAAAAAGCTTCAAACCGATTATCGATTATCAAAATAGTTGCCGATTAATTTAGTAATCGATTAATAATCGATTCATCGATTAATCGTTTCAGCTCTAGCCTCTATACACCTATGTACATATTCCATTAAAAACCAGCTGTTTGCAGCTAGAATAGTCGTTTACCACATTAACAATGTATAGAGTTATATTCATTGAAAAAAAGTACTTTTTTAAGGGAAAAATAAGGAGTAGATTATTTCCTAATTCTAGTTTGCATATTATCTTTTATAAAACTATACCCCACACATTTTTACCCTTTTTTCTTTATTTTTTTTACAAACTTGGAACAAGAAGTAAAAATAAAACACAAAAAGACCAGCGGGGGCATATTCTGGGAAGAACAATAAATCATAATGACATCCTACACATTGTTTGGCGGCTCATTACAGCTAAGCCTGTAGCAGTCATTTCAATTGAGCCTCCCTTGACTAGTCACAAAAGTGTAGTAACTGTTATGAAATAAAATGTTCCGCTGTTTTAAATATGTCCCGTTTCTACCGAGGATGACAACTTTCTGACGGCGTAAGACGCAACAGAATGTTGAAATTTAACACGGCTGTGGAAATCACCACAGAGCAAGCAGAGTGAAGGTTTCGGGGAAGTTTACTGTGTGTCCTAAAATATCCACCAGAAAATCAATGTATACAGCCATCCAGGTACTATACTGCTTATCCTTTGAGAGTCAGAGAGAGGCTCGAACTAAACCTAGCTGACACTGGGCAAGAGGTTGGGAACACGGAGAACTGAAGTCAACAGTCCATCACAGGACAGAGAACGATCTTTTCATCCCCAAAAGAACGACTCAACCCTATAGAATTAGATCTGTGTCACTTTTCAGGAAGCAAGGAACACTTTATGAATTGAGCAAACAAAAATGAACACCACAATTAAAATACACACATTGCACATAAAATATCAATTTATTCATTAAAAAAAATATTGTTTGAAAATACACTCTTTTGCATTTGCGCTCCCTCACTTGTTCTTTGTGCGATTCTGACCATGGACGGGCCATAGGAAACGTTTATAATCTGACACACGTTAGATACTTTACTAATATATGTTCCAGACGGACAGTGACTCCTAGCCAGTGACTACTTCCAGTCCATTGAGCTTTTGCTCCAAATCTCCGATCAGCCAATCAGCAGGCAGCTTGCTAAGGCCCGCCCAGGATCAGAATCGCAACACAAAAAATCACAAATTAGGGAGCACAAACTAATTCCCAATCACTGCAACAAAAAGTGTACTTTAAAACTAAGAAAATGCAGTATTTTTGAATGATTGAAACGATATTTCATTTGCAATTTGTGTATTTTGTTTTTTTGTGGTTCGTTTTTGTTTGTTTCTTAAAAAGTTTCATGGAAAGTGTAATAAATCGAATTCCATACAACACCACACAGCCGTTTGAATGATGGTTAGTGGGCCAGAGTGCTCACAAAACTGCATGACGCACTGCCAAGATGGGATGTTTCTAGTTTACCGACCTGCAACAGGTTGCTTATGGTATGAGCTGTAAATATCAAGACTGGTGCAGGACATGTATGAGAACAGTGAAATAGATGAAAGGAGTGCTGATGAAGTGAGTGAATGTCTTTAGGTGGAGGTGGAGCTCAATCAAGGATGGGTTTAGAATCCTCTCTTGCTTGCAGCGTTGATGGATAGTCTGGCAGATGAGGTGAGGCAAGAGTCGCCGTGGACTACAGTGTTTGCAAATGTGCGACAGTGTGATATGTAGCGAGAGTAGAGAGCAGCTTGAACCGGGGCTTGGAGAGATGATGAGCGGGGCATGCGTCGAGTTGAATGAGAGTGGAGGTGAAGTGAAGATGCAAGGGGGCAGAGGTGATGAAAGTCGATGAGTTCAAGGACCTGCGACTGTGTAGAAAATTGGTGCGATGTGATGAGGCAGGGAGTGCAGGGCAGTGCGTAGCAGCAGATGGAGTTTCCGGAGTCATTTGCGACAGGGAGGTCTCAACAAGAGCAAACGCGACGGTAGTGAAAGCAGCTGTGATGTGTGGACGGGAGACAGTGCCATTAAGACAGAGACGGGCAGCAAAGTTTTAGGTGGCGCAGTAGAAGATGCTAGGGGTTTCACGACGGGATTGTCAAGGGTGGACAAGATCAGGAAAGAGCGTTTTAGAAGTGCAGCGCGTGAGATGGTTGTTATAATCTGAAGGAGGAAAGTTTGTGAACGAGCCGGCTCTAAGAGGCGTTTTTTGGAGCGAAAGCATAGAGCCGACTCCCGACGGGGAGAGTCGAATCTTCTTCTTTATTTTGAACGACACACCATGCAGTCAATGAAATGCGAGGACAGACTAGGACCATACCATTGTGTAAAACAAACGAGGAGTAGTTGTACAGGCCGGGCACACACAGAGTGACAGAGATATTTAAAAATCAGGAAAAATTGAGAAGAAGCAGCATCATGTGGTTGTTCAAAGATATTGGAGACTGCAAAGTTCAGTGCAGGGTTAGGTTAGGTTAGGTTAGGTGCAGGTTCTGTGTTCAGTTGTTCATTTAATGTTAAAAACATAGTAACTGTGTATTTTTTTTCCCAAAATAGAAGAATGTGAGTGCCCAGGGAGCCGAGCCAAAAGAACTGAATGTTTAAAAAGAGCCCGACTTCCCATCACTAGGTGGTATGGACATGTCCTGGGAGGAGATGTTAAGGAGAGTACGTTGATAGGAGAATGTTAAGCATGGAGCTGCCAGGTATAAGAAATAGGAATAGGTATAAGAAAAGGAATGTGCTGAGGAAGATATAAACGGAGGCAAAACATCATACTGTGGTGACCCTTAATCGGGAGAAGCCAAAACAAAAATAAGCTGCAGACCTGCAATTTGCAGCATTAACGTGATCTAATGTGACAACCGAAAGATGCCACAGTGAGCAAATTAATTCTGGGAAATCATCCACGTCAGGTGTAGATGTCAGATGTGTTCAATACATCTATTTATCATTCCAAATGGCCATCCACTGTGTTTACTGTAATCAAAGCAGGACAACAAGGAGCAGCTAAATCCTGGACAATTCACTTCAAACTCTGCGTGGCTGCATATATTCTGTACGAATATACTTGGGCCCAGTCCCATTTCTCCCCCTTAAAATTTACACTTGGTTTGGAGCGCCCTCAAACGTAAATTCCCTTTGTTGAGGGAAGTGGCTTCCCTATAGATTTGGGACACCACCATATGCAAATTAATGTAGTGAACGTAACGAACGTGCTAACCTACGTTACGCGTTGACTATTCTACCGGTGGAGCACATTACTACTCTCGAAGCACTCTGCAAATAGCCGCTAGCTGGCTAGTTAGCTAGCTACTTTCATAAATCGTCAGTTATTTTCTGACATTAGTGTTCAAACTGTCCTCTGGATGTATCCAGCTTAACCAACATATTCCAACACATTTAGACATTTTAACATGCTTATTTGCAAAAATATACAACTATTCAACGAAATTGTTCCTCTGCAGATGCGGCCGCCCGCAATGTACCATTAGAACACTGGAAATGGGCCTCTATACATCTATAGTCTATAAAAAAAATCAGACTTTTGCAGTTAGAATAGTTATTTACCACATTAACAATGTATAGAGTGTATTTCTGATTCATTTGTTGTTGTTGTCATGTTGTTATATTCATTGAAAACAAGTGATTTTCCTTCAAAAATAAGGACATTTTTAAGTGACCCCAAACTTTTGAACGGTAGTGTGCATTAGCACCGTATTAGCACTGTAACACCGCACCAAAACAGACCCGCGGAAAATAAGAATACTGTAAAAACAGTGCCTTTTAAAAATGCAATATGCTTCCATATGCCGATAATGTCATGCATCGGTACTCATGGTGCATCCCAAAGCTGGCAAAGTGGCCACACAATCTGTGGACTGGCTAAGCTAATCTCGAAGTAGCGTAGTTAGCAGCAGAAGCAGTGAGCAAAGCTAACGGAGACCGTGGAGGAATCGAACACAAGCGTCTGCAATCACGTATGTCTCTCGAAGCAGAGACGGGCAGAAAGTGAGATGAATTACTCCATAAAAAGCGACACTGTTCAGCTCCATGGAGTGAATTGATAACACTATCAGAGTTCATGACTGCAGAGACTCACTCCCAGCACTCGCACTCTTCACGTACAGTACACGTTCTCCTGACCTACAGTAGGTATTTACATGTTCAGTCCGCTGTGCTACCGAAGACACCGGCCCATACGTCTCCCTCGAACCCTCTGAATAATTTAGCTCAACAGCCATTCCTATAAAAACCCTATCTATATTAATGAGCAGCCTCCAACCATTTGGATCACGGCATGAGGGTCGTGACCCCTCCATCATGCCTGGGTTTCTTGAGGACCGGACCCTTGCCAGACAATCTCAGGACGAGTATGTGACGAGCAGATGCAATGCAGTGTGGAGAAAAAAAAAATTGGTGCGTGTTCAAATTTGAAAAATCGCACACTCTCCCATTCATCAACAAGCTTCTGCTTTCACTTGATGTCACAGACGCATAGAGCATCCTCTACTGCAGCCAAGCTATTGTCAAGCATCATTTCACATCATTCATGCAATGGGGTTTGGGTCTATGTCGCCTTTTTTTTTTTTTTTTTTTTTCTTGAAGAGCCCGAGTAAAAGTTCACTCTATTGGAAATACGGCTTACTGCCACAGCTGACTTGCAGTTTCTGCAGTAACTGACAAGAAATGGAATAATGTAACAACACTGTCCTAAAGGGAAGACTGGAGCGTTGGCTTTAACATTAACAAAAAATGTTGTTTAATTTTGTTTTACATTCAATCCAGTGTGTAGTTCTTCCTAACTGTATTTGGAACATACTTCATCTTTCTTAATTTCCACTCCGGTTTAAATAATCAATTACTAAATTTATCGTCAACTTTTTTGATAATCGATTATTCATTTTGAGTGTTTTCTAAAGAATTAAAACTAGTTTCTGTGATTTTTTTCAGCTTCTTAAATGTGAATATTGTCTGGTTTCTTTGCTCCATGTAACTAAGAAATCACTTTTTTGGTTTGTGCACAAAACAAGACATTTGAGAAACACTGATCAATATTTTCAACATTTTATAACATAGTTGAACCCCGTCTTTTTAGCACAGGATGCACAACTTTGAATTTCATAAAACATTAAAGGAATTTAGTTTAAACTATTGTTTTCCGTTTGTTATTTTAATATGCCCTTTGATACTTGCTCACATAATAAAAAGTTTTTCTGAGCATCCATTAAAAATATATCTTAGTGCTGCAGCCCCTCTGATGAGACACAACATTTCTGTCACAGTCTCTTCCAGCACGTTGGTTAGAATACAAATGATACTGTATGCAACCGTAGCATTAATATTCCATATGCATAGCTTGTCAAACATTTCAAGGCTAAAAAGGCCTCTCGGCTCTCTGGACGGCTTTTGGTCATGGTCCAGTGGCAGGACGTTAACTGTACTCGGGCATGAATTTACTCTGCATCAGAACTCAGTTTGAATCGTTTATGAGACTTGGGCAATCTCCTCTGTTTTGTTAGCAGAAGTGAGCTAAATTTCATCAGTTGTGCAACTAATATGCATGTCCAACACCATCAACACTGCAACACTAGAGGAACACTGCAAACACAGGGAATCCATAAATATGAGTGCTGTTTGTTCCAACGAGATCCAGATCCCAGTTATTGCTTTTGGAATGTGGATGAAATTGTTCATGAGGTGAGATATGGGTGGAACTAACTTCCTCGTATCACCTGTCTAATGAAGTAACTATGCTCCTTTAATTAATTGAGCACTTTCTGTGCTTCTAACGTTTGATATGGAGGAATTATACACGGGGCTTTATGATTACATTTAAATTAACAACTGGTAGATCAAAGGCTTTTCATTCCTTATCATCATACCATCATACCACCATCCTTATCGCACTCACTCACTCACATTATCCTGCACATGAAAGCTGCGGGGGGTCACTGGTGCAAACCCCCAGCTGACATAGGACAAAAGGCAGGGTACAGCCTGCCCTGGACAGGTCGCTAGTCCATCACAGGAACACATAAAGACAAATAACCATTCACTCACAATCAATTTAGAGTGTTCAATATGCCTAATCCCTACATCTGTATGTTTTTGGACTGTGGGAGGCAACTGGAGAACACAGAGAAAGCCCACACACACACACACAGGGATTATCATTACTCATACATGCTAAAAAAAAATATGCTCCCTGATGTGGTAAAAAAAACAAAAAAACACCACTCATGTACTTTCACTGTGGTGAAGGTGAAGTAAGTAGTTTATAGTGCCATCTAGAGGAGAGGCTGAAATTTACAACAAAGAACTGCTCCTCTGCTCACCCCCTCCCTTCCCTGAGCGCTACGGTATCCTCAGCCGGTCAAATGTCGTCCTCGTCGTCTTTCTCCGTGTCAGCAGATGCGGTTCGTGAGGCGAGGGAGAGGGCGGAGCTACCACGGCCGTAGCAGACGAAGCGGAGAGAGAGGAGGCGGGACTTCTGCTACAAGTAAAGAGACGCTTGATTTGTTCTCTCGCGTTTGTCCTTACAGGCTCCGGTAGAAACATGGCGTCTCGCTGCTAACAGTGGCTATGCAACCGCGGCCCGCGACCATGTTATTTTACATGACTTTTTGAAACACAGCGACTAGACAATGCAGGAGCACATAATATGTATAAAAAAGTGGATTTTGGGTTATATAAACCCATAAATACTACACATTGTCCCTTTAAAGACACATCTCTTCAGATCTGTGTTGCTCGGCATCATCTGCCCTCGACTTAATGAAATGTAATTGTCCCCCGTATTGGGGTGAAAAGGTTTTCCCCATAATCCTATTAAGCGCTTTTTTATTATTGGTTATAAAACTCTGATGAAGCCTGTACTATGATGTCAGGTTCAAAACGCTGCCAAGGCGTGATGCCAGTGTGGGTGGAAATCAGATATTGATCACAACCAGTTTGTGAATCGTCTTTAAATGAAGATTAAAGAGCCGTACTGTGCAGATTTACTCCAACTGCCCCATCCTTTCAATGTCTCTCTCTTTCTCTTGTTCTAATAAACATCCAATATCACTAAGCCATTCCTCAGTGGAGCATCAGCTGCTGTAGCTGGCCATTTGTCTTCACGGTTAGTGATTCACTTAGCGAGAGGAGGAGTGAACAGCCCGAACTTTCATCAGAAGTTGTTGTTATAAGCGAGGGTAAATGAAATGAGAGTAGTATATTAGCCTGGATGGACCCAGCGGAGAGTCTGCCAGCGATTTGATTCACCTCTGCAGACATTTGTTTGGCAAGGACGAGGACTTTGGACCAACTTCAGAATCTCTTACAAAAGGGAACCAATCACACGCATGGTTTTTCCCCCGTTACATTAGAGGTGGGTTTAACACGACGATAACTGAGAAACATCTAGCAGCTTTTGTATCCATCCAACATGGTGGCCACCGAAGAGCAGCCGTCTGTTGATTTGCTTTACAGAGCTCACCCGAACAAAAGTCGTCGGATGCCATTACTAGATTGTCATCGCTCTAGAAAACTACAACAAGCACACGTATTGACCCATTTTCCGTCGCTCTGCATACGTCATTCAAATCACGGGTCCGATTGGTTGAAGGTCTATCCAGTTACATACAGATGCTTCCTCTAAAATATATTGTATTTACATTTGAAGACAAAACGTGCGCTAGAACGCGATTACAACGCGTCACGACTTTGTTCAGAATCAGCTGCTTGTCACGGTTGACGGATCGTCTTAAGTGATTTTCGTATCCCCGTAGCAGCCTCTGCGTTAAAACCCCTTGAATCTCAGCTTCAACTGTTCTCTATGGGATGGGATTTTTGACTGTGGTGAGCTCGACGCTGATTGGACAAATGCGGCAAAAACGTCACTTCCAGGGAACCTCAGCTTCTCTCGGAGTCAAATAGAGCAGTGGGGTCGGTGTGGACGCTGGGCTTCTGCATGAAGATTGGAGGAACTGTCTGAAAGGCGGAACCAGTTTTTGATTGACAGCGTTGCAGAAACATACACGACAGCGGAGCCTTTTCTGACTCGGTCCTGTGTGTTTTTTGCTCGGCAATACAGCCCACTTTCGTCTGTACATATACACTGTAAATTATAGCATTTCAGTTTAACATAATCATCGTATTTCCTTGTTCTAGTTGTTCGTTTGCACACTTTACATATAAATAACGGAGTCTGAAATTAGTTCATCTTGCTTCAAAGACCAGCAACTGCCTTTTACCAGAAGGAGGTGGTTACACCCTTTTCAGACTCATACCACATGAGGTTGAGATGCAGTTTGGCATAAAAATGATAATAAAGATAATGAAAAATGCATTATTAATCACAAATTACACCACAGTGATGACATGTGTGCATGCATGAAGCTGTTATTCATCGTCACCAGGCAACAGTTTGCAGGTCAGTCGCATGGCGGTCATCCAGTGACACCTTCAACATTCCTGACTACCATCTGTCCTGTCAGTGCTTTGCTGATGTCTCCATTACAACAATACTAGTTGGCCCATGAGATTATACCTCATTGCGTCTGACAACCCGCAGTCTGAGGAAAACTGCAGTGATCACTATGCTCATTCAAACAGTCACTGGCCTTTCCTCTGCTGCCAAATCTACCATGACAGGAATCTGCTCTGCTCCAACACAAGTACTATTCTACTTACTGAACTCATATTTTATCTGAATGGCATTAAACAGAGACTGTGTTTCTAGATGTTCTAGGTCACAAGCAACCTGTGAAAGGTTATTAAAAGGTAAATTACCGCTATAAAAAGCTTTTACTCTATTAATGATATTAAAAAAGTACACAACTACTTCCTAGTGAGGATAACAGCTCGTCTTTAAAAGAAGAAAAAGAACAACACATTGGTTCGGAAAATGCAGCAACATGCAACGTGACAGATGCTGAACCAGTGTAGCATTCTGTGTCGAGACAATGCACCACTGAATAATAGCAGTTCTTGCCATTCTGTATGAATGTGTTCATTAAATTAAAAAAAAAAGAAACACGTGATGACAAAAACTATTTTTAAGTACATAGGCATGTGAAAATAGTCACCCTCACCACAGGCTTCAGCAGCAGGAGGTAGAGAAGATGACAATGTTCTGAGGTTTCTTAGCACGACACAATGAACTTACACATCGTGATAAAAGCAAAACCGAGCGCAACTGATGTCACTCCATCTCCCAGTTTCACGGTGAGAAGCTGTAACCTAATCTTCTGAAAACCGGGAGAAATTATTTCTCACAGCAAAAACCCAACCTTCAAGAAGACATTTAAAGTCGTCAAATCAGAGGAATTTCCTTCAGATAACTGACGGGGGAGCCGAAATACCCCCGAAAAATTTTCCACTTGCATACTGAAGCCTGAGTTGAGTTTTTAGATCGTAATGTGAAACTTCTACATTTGCTTCCCTCAAATGTCCTCCCTCACGTGTGTGGTCCCAGTGTAATTTAATATTTTACAGCAGGGGTCGGCAACCTTTTTGAGGCCAAGCGCTACCTGAAGGGTAGGGAATAATATGGAGGGCTTCGATATTAACATTTAATGCAATTTACCATTTAAATTATGAATGTGATGGAGTAAATTGCATACACATGAATTCCGGACGATTATCGCAGTTTTTGTCATCGATACCGTTGATTAGAAACTGCTATAAGCAGCGTAAGGTGCATCTTAAAGAGGCAGAATGACTTTTTCCTTTAGCTGCACGCGACCACAGATAAGGGGCGTTAGCGGTCACCTCTTCGCCACGAGGTGCAAGCCTTACTTCTGATGGGGCATCGGGTGAACACTTCAATGAGCGATCGCAATAATCAACCGCCATTAATTAAGCCAGAGGGACAGCTTAGTATTGATTTTATTCATGAAGAACATCATGTTGGCCGGCGGCGCATGAATTCACTTACAGCTGTGCTCCATCACTTTTGGCAGTGTTATTTTTAGAAGTGTGCTGCAGGCACCTTATTGGCTGCCCGCAGGCAACCAGGTGCTTGCGGGCACCATGTTGGTGAACTCCGTTTTACAATATTTTTGTTGCATGAATCTCTGATTGTGGTCCAGAGGGTCCTCCATTATAGATTCTTATGTTGAAAACAGTAGCCAATCTCCATCAGGGTCATGTTAATAAGAATTCTAGCTTATATTCTCTACTGAGTAACATGTAGTTATTTATTCTATTATATGTGCAGTTAATTTCCACCCTTCACATTTTACTAGTGCTGTGCAACAGGTTAACACATGACACGTTTCCATGACGACTGACTGGAAAAACACGCGAATGACGTCATGTTTACATGCCGCGACACCGGAGTCCAGCCTCCTTTAGCTGCATTAGCTCCTTTTAGCGCCGGTTAGCTTGCCTACAGTGGAACTGGAGCGATCTGTCTATTAAAGGTCACATAGAGTGGTCCCCGCAGTCCCTTTTATGACTTTAAACCGGAGTCAGACCCAGAGTCAGAAGACACTGTTGCTCGTGAAACACCTCCACAACGGACGTTATTCTTCTTCTGCGGTTCAATGTACGTAACCGGATGTGCCCGGACTAGTGCCCGGAGCAGGACGATCGGTTGTTCAGGAGAACCACTGCTTACGTAACTATTACGGAATTTTCAGTGATCTCGTTGAGCCCCGAGATTACAATAAAACACAACGTTCTCAGCAGTGGCTGAACTGTTTGTTTCGAACCGTCAGGGCTTCATAAACAAGGTCATGACGCAGATACACACCAAAAAAACAGCGATAATAGGAACTTCCGGTCTAGTTCCGCTTTAAAGGAAAAGAGCAGCGCTACAAATAACCAGCGTACCTGTGTACTGTGTATGTGTGCCTCTGTTTTTAAAGATTAGCGTTACTTTAGAGACTCATTTTAACAATCGGAATTCACGCAAACATGACGTCATGCGCGTCTTTTTCCGGTCAGCCGTCGTGTCATACCTTAACGTGCGTTAAACGCCATTGACGCATTAACGTTTGACAGCACTACATTTTACACTTTATTGTGATTTGAACTTCCTGCTGTAAATCTACCATCAGGTGTACTGTTTCTCTCGCAATAATGTCTAAATCTTTATATACTCAGCGGCTCATTTGAACAGTAGCCTCAATCCTTGGTGAAGCAGAAATGAGGCAATCAATAAGTCACAAACCTGAAGCTCTTTTGTGAGAAGAAGAAAAATACTCATAATTAATGTGCGACTCCAGCTGCGCCTTGTTACCTGCAGTTAGACAACATTTTAATGAGCTCTGAATTACTCCAGCTTGAATAGTCGTGAAGTGAATGCGGGTTTCATCGTTTGCCGTGTTTGATCTCAAAAGAAGAATTTGAATTTGTTGTTTTTGCAATGGATATATAAGAGGGATCAGGAAGCCTTGGACTATGTTATGTAGCTGCTGGTGGTGGATTAGAGTGTGTTTGCAGAGCCTGCTTTTACCCAGAGCTCAAGATGAGAAGACGAAATGTCTCAACACCTGTTGTGAAATCAAACACAAACCCACAATGGAACAGAAAACCCCAGCCTCCAGGCCACCTGGGGCTTAAGACAGCACAGCAGAAACAAAGGCACACAAGCCACATAAGGCTAAGCACATAGGAACAAAGACAGGCATTGTAGACTCAGCAGAAAGAAAAAGTAGAACTTTCTAAACATAGCCAGTGTTGAAAATCATATTCCTGCACGAGGAAAAATAATGATGAATCCATTAATTACGAAGAGTTACTCAAAGGTATTATTCATTTCTTTTCATACATGTGTAGTTTCTCTGGGCCTCGCATACAGCGCAGTTACGACTTACACCAGCAGAGAGTGCACATCAACCAAAGCGCTAAGGTAGTTAGCGGGAGAATAACAACATTTCCAGGTAAAGTAAAGTAGAATAGAATAAAACAGAACAACCTATAGAATGTTACAGATGCTACTTTCTATGGAAGCATATTTTATATGAATTCTCTCTTAATATTTTAACCCGTTTTATATACCTACATACACAAACGTTCAACTTGTACAAAAATTAACAATATTTAACCAAAGTAAACTCTCCTGTCCACTTCAGAGTGTAGGGGAACCTTTAAACTTGACATAAATATTATGTGATTTTTAATGATACTACAGCCTTACATATTGACACAGGAACAGCTCCATTGTTTTATTAGCCTAACATATCACTATATAAAGTTACTATAGTTTATCATCATGATTAACCAGCTAGTGTTTATTAACTAATGCAGAAAACGTGCAACTTTGTACATAAATGATTTCATTTCTGTAAATAACTTTAGTTTACGTGCAATTTGTAGAAAATATACCCTCTTAACTCAAAACATTTACATATACTCCAGGAGTTGCTAATTGCTGTAATGACTGTAATTAATGACATGTCTTGCCATGAAGGATACTGTTAGAGATACTGTCTAATGTGTTTCTCTAGTATGTGTAAGTGAAATCACATTTTTCACATTATTTTTTTATTGCAAAATGACAAAAAATGATGTATATACCTGGCACTTGCTTTCACTATTATATTTATTTTTATGTATGATGGGGTCACATATATGGCTTGATACTGAGAGCCATCATCTGCCAGCACAAGTAATTCTTTCTTTTTTTCATTATGGAGTACATTATGATGGGCAACCTAAATTCAATTTCCTGCTTCCATTATCATTTATGTGTTTGTGTTCGTCTACCCTCTATCTATAGACGCATTGCATTAGGCTTGTTTGGAGCCAGGTCTTATTTTATCATAAATAATGGTTTTATACACCAGGAAAGAATCCAGGTCCTGCCAATAAAGTGGTGGAGGTATATCATAGCCCTCATTAAGCAGAGCTATTATGAACCTGCTGGTGCACAGTGGCACAAGATGGGATGAAAAAAAAATTCCCATTCCTCGAGCTTGAGCAAACATTACCGTTCCACCATCTGCCCAATCCCTCCATAGATTTGAAAAAAAAAAAACCACAAGGGAGGATTTCCTGCAACTGATCTGGGCCTAGTCGTTACATTTTCAATGAAGGCACTGTACAAAATATAAATAGACAAAACCTTTAACGTACTTCACCGTGTCAACATCAATGGCAGCATGGTATGTACTGAATCGTCTACTGCTTTATCCTCCACATGGGGGTCGTGGGACAATCCCAGCTGACACACAGTAGGTGGCTGCAGAAGGTGGAGTGGCCAGTCCATTGCAGGGCCACACAGAGACAAACAACCATTCACTCTCGCGCTGCATCTATCAAATATTTTTGTAACCGAGTAGTCAACCAATTATTTTCATGGACACAAAACGCAAAATTACTATTATTGTTTAAATTATGTATTTAAAGGTCCCACATTATATCCTATTAAACTAGTTCCCTAGTGTCCTAATGAACATGTCTGTGACATGCTTTGGTCAAAATACCATAAGGATGAAGCACCACAGCAGTTCAATCACCATGACAAAACAGCCCTGTTCAAAACACTTAAAAAAAATTAAATAAATAAATAAACGAAAAAGGGAGAGGAAATGACATCAGCTACAGAGGCTATGAAAAGCAGTTAGCATTTGGAAAAGTGATCATTTGCAGGCTCTAGCAGGCACATTCCCGTCAGATATAACATGAACCCACTGGACAGATAAATCCTCTGAGGCTGGATGTTTGTGTAGAACTCTGTGCTGCACTGTGGAGCCAAGAATAGAACAATTCGCGGACTTCGTCGACTTCCGATTTTCTGGTTACCATTGCCCTCCAGTCATTTTTTTCCAGACTTTGCCGACTGATATGACCTCCAGAGTCCCAAATATAAGGATTTCAATTATTAAAAAGTTGATTTTGCATAATATGGAACCTTTAAATATCCAATTACTCGATTAATCGAGGAATAATGGGTAGAATACTCAATGATAAAAATATTTAAGCTATTTAAATCAGCTAACATCAATGTTTAGAGCGTGCCAGAAGCATTAGCAACTGGATGCTATCCTCTCAGATGCTGAATCATTGAGGACGTGCTGATATGGTCCCATGTGCGGTGTGAGTATGCTAAAACGGTCCATGCGGAACAATGATCCATGATCTGAACAGGCCGTGCGAGATAGGAATTAGATGAACACTCGAGACAGAGATTCTGCCTCGAGGAATTTTTGTGATCGAATTACTCAAATCACTCGGGTAATCGTTGCAGCCCTGCAGCTTCCCAATTAACCGGAAGCTGGAGAACCCGGAGAAAACCCAAGCACACATTGAGAGAACAAACTCCACGCAGACAGGCCACCATGCTAAATACTACACCAACAGTGTGGCCCCATGTACAATGCATTCAATATGTGCATTTAGCCAAATATAATTGGATTACATTTTGAAATCAAAGCACTATTTAACTGCAACAAAGAAACAACAGACCAATTAGTCTCGTGCAAATTGTCTGCATGAAGTGTAATTAAGCATAAACAATTATACAATTGTGTCCAAAGTCATTACACTATCTGCCAACACAGTCAAGGGCATTGTTTTTATCCCTGATTCTCACCAAACATGGTGCAATTATTAATCGGTGGGGCATTTCAATGATGGTTCACTTTTGAAGCTCAAAAGAGATCAACAAAATAATTGTCCGAACAGGATATTTTCCGGAATATTCCCACACATAATACAGTATATTGATCAGAAATCAATCCCAATCATATGTTAAGTTAATGGAAAACAAATAGAACTCATTCTATTCTATTCTTCTGAAACAAAAAGAAGAAAAGTCCTGCTGAGACTGCAGTATTTCAAACGAAAGACAAGTGAATTGGCTTCAATTGGCAACTCAATCCCTCATGGCATGATCTCAATAGTCCTCTCCTCCACAATTTGGTTTTAACAGCCCACTATGGAGAGTGCTTTGTTCAAATTTTGTACGACACTTTTTGACTGACAAAAACATCACTGCCTCAAACACATTTGTTTTTTGTACAATAACCCTCCCTGGGTAATTAATTGCTTCAAATGTATTAAAGGATTCATATTATATCCTATTTCTCCAAGTTAACCTAGTTCCGTGGTGTCCTAATGAACATGTCTGTGTCATGCTTTGGCCAAAATACCTTAAGGATGAAGCACCACAGCAGTTCAATCACCCTGACAACACAGCCCTGTTCAGAACGCTCTGTTTAGTAGTATCTCTTTAGGTTCACTTGAAAAAAAAAAAGTAAAACTAAACTTAAGGGACAGGAAATGACATCAGCCACAGAGGCTACTGGGAGCTAACAGCAGTTATCATTTAAAAAAGTGATCATTTGCAGGCTCTAGCAGGCACATTGCCATCATATATAACATGTATCCACTGGACAGATAAATCCTCTGGGGCTGGAAATTTGTGTAGAACTCTGTGCTGCACAGTGGAGCCAAGAATAGAGCTTTTCACAGACTTTGCGGACTTCTGGTTTTCGGATACAGTTGCCCTCCCCAGCACTCTCGCATGTTTTACGGACAAAGCTGAGCTCCGCGAGACAACAATTCCAGGAATTTAGCGCATTGTGACGTCCCAATGAGCTTGGAAGTCAACATCACGTTTTATCTCCTGTACTTAGACTGAGGAGGACCACAAAAACTTTTTTTCCACACTTTGCTGACAGATAGGACCTCCAGAGTCCCAAATATAAGGATTTAAAAGATTTTGCATAATATGTCCCCTTTAAAGTCACATAGACACGGTGACACATGAAATTACACTCACGCTTTCAAATATTAATGACACAAAACAAGCAACAAACGACGAAATGGACACCGACATCGTTTCTGCATCGTGATGTTCACAAATGGTAAACAACCCAAAAGCCGCCGACTGCATGCATATCCTTGTCGAGTGAATCATACTGTTGATGTAAACGTGCCAAAGAGGCAGACTGGTGAACAGTTTAAGTGATAAACTGTTCCAAAACATTAAAAAAGTGTGGGTTTGGGAGACAAATTTTCCCGACACGTTGTTAAACCGAGGAGGCGGTTGAAGGATGCCCCACACACCAACACATAAATGTTACAGTAAATCCTCCAGCATAATTAAATCCACCTGGGTTGTGGAAGAGGCTGCGCCATCATCCAAAAATCGACTCCACCTTTCAACACCGTTTTTCCCCTGCAATTTCCTGCTAAATATTACCCAAGATTTACAACTACACACTCTGAAGATCACTTTACAAGCTCAAATTCTTTTTTGACCCATTCGGGGCCTATAAAAAACCCACATCATTCTTATTGATTTCTCACTAAATAATTGTCAGCATTAGTGTACTGGAAAATTGAGCAAAAGGGGCTTACACTGATTATTGAGGTAATCTTGAGGGACACATCAGGCGAGTAAGGTAAATTAAAAGCAGCCCTCAGACAAAGCTAACTGAAAACACCATCTCTCACATTATCAGGTAACCTCAGAAGATCATTTTTAGGATTATTAAAAAGTTTTGTTCACTTCGGTCACGTGGCATCAGCATGGAGCACGTCTTTGTGTTGAGGCGTATGGGATTTAAAGTGAAGTGTACAGAGTTTGTCATCATATAGATATCATTCAGATGCGGATCTCAGATCTACTGTATCTTGAATTCCATTCCATCTACAACTCGTCACGATTAAAGTTAAAAAATATCTTTAATTACCCTCTAAAGAAGATATCAACATGGTCATTTTTAGATATCTTGAATTAAGTTTCAGATTCAGTCAGTTATGAATTATGACTTGTCATAATGACATTGTAGATGTCTGAAACTGGAACGAGAGATATCTACAATTTAGTTTTGCAGACATCTATAAATATGACAAACCTCGCACACGTAAATGGCAAAAATGACGTTATTCTGATTAGTAAAAACAGAATCACAGATAATCTGAAAACGTCTAAATGACGTCACAGATCAATTAAAAATGGTAATTCCAGACAGTTAAACTTGGCGATTAAATGTCACAAATCTTTAACAGCAGCGTCTCCCTCGCTCACTGCAGAAGCTCAGTTCATGTCCATTTTTTCTTCCAGGAAAATATCTATAGTGCCTTTGTTTTGGCGACAGAAGTGAGCTTTAAATGTGAAAGTGAGTCAAATGTAAGTCGGCGTCATTTTAGATCTTTCTGTGAGAGACTTTTGCTGAATTCAGCTTTGCGTCCAAACTCATCACACCAAGACGAGAGATAAATGGGCCGGAGAGGAGGCCTCCAACTTTGACAGCCATTCCACTAATGTGTTGCATTTTTTTTTTTTTTTACAGAAATAAATCAATCTTGTGTTGGAGCCAAATTCTCTGCCATTTTGATAAACAGTAGCTGATTTTGACTGAAAGCGGTAGCTGCGATATTATGCTTTCTGCAAATGCAAGATGTATGGAATGGATTGTGTTGAAATGCAGGCCAATTTTCAAAACGGAGCCGCTTTGAGTGTTGGCACCATTATTGGGGAAACGAGGTTTTGAGTGACCTCATCCTCAGGGCCACAAAACAAATTCCTCCAGTGCCGCCTGAGGTCCTCTCTGTTTGCTGGGAGCAGCATAATATTTCTGTCTTTTTATTATGAGGGATGTATTTACCTGACCCACGGGTGGGGGACTTTGGACTGCCTGTTATCAGAATTCATTTAACCTTTACTCCAAAAAATCACAAGTGCCATCCATTGTGACAAGTTTTTGCGTTTCGGCTTGACGACAGAAGGGTGGGGTCAGAGATAATATTTGCAGTACTTGGTGCAATTGTCTCACAGCTTCACCCACTGTATTTAAGCAACATGAAAAACTACTTTTTGTTGCCATGCTCTAAAACATCAAAAAAAGATATTTCATTGAGTGAAATTAACAATTTATTTTCAGCGTCTCTCTCAGATCAAACAACTTATTATGACTTACATTTTCAAAAATATTTACTCAAGCAGATGTAAAATGAGTATGTTAAGATGTTGAGTGTTTCTGTCATCATTCTTGTTTACGCACTTTCATCTCCCTTTATATATTTTAAGCCAGACTATTTGTGGCTTCTACATTATTTTGTGTGGTTTACGCTCGGTGTTATTTTCATTTAATCTTTATAATTGCTCTTGTCCAACAGTGGGGCTTTGTCACATACATTTAAAGCGGAACTAGACCGGAAGTTCCTATTAACGCTGTTTTTTTGGTGTGTGTATCTGCGTTATTACCTTGTTTATGAAGCCCTGACGGTTCGAAACAAACAGTTCAGCCACTGATGAGAACGTTGTGTTTTATTGTAATCTCGGGGCTCAACGAGATCACTGAAAATCCCGTTATAGTTACGTAAGCAGCGGTTCTCCTGAACAACCGATCGTCCTGCTCCGGGCGGTAGTCCGGGCACATCCGGTTGCGTACATTGAACCGCAGAAGAAGAATAACGTCCGTTGTGGAGGTGTTTCACGAGCGACAGTGTCTTCTGACTCTGGGTCTGACTCCGGGTCAAAGTCATAAAAGAGACTGTGGCGGGGAGTCGTGAAGAAGCTATTTTTAAACACTGTTAAAACAATGTTTTGATAATGAGGAGCAGTGCATCCAACGTTCCAGAGGGGGGCGCTGCGCTTCTGAGAACGGATGTGCTGGATAGTACTGGCCAATCACAAGACCCTGTCTTCTGGGGGTGAAAGTTCACTCTGAAATCTCGCAGCAGAAAAACACCGTCAGAAAAGAGGATTTCTATCAGCTCGTTTACAGCAACTAGGAGGTTTTTGACCATAAAAACAAGTTAATATATGTAAGTAGACCTCCATAACTAACATTTATGTGCAACAGGACCACTCTATGTGACCTTTAAATCATTTTGTGAAATATAATTTGGTTGTTCCATTTGGAACTCTTCTTTTTTACATATGTGATTCCAGAACCGATGCAGGAAACGCTATTCTCTATCGTTTGTTGTTTTTGAAAGTTTTCCAAAGGTTCTCGGATTTATATTAGACAACCCTTCCTGACATGACATTGAAGTTTACAGTTCACCCAACTCAACTTCTCTCAGTTTAATTTACTCCAATACTTCTCGGCTTTACAGTCGTGCCGGGAAGACAATGGGTCAAAATCAAAGCTACCGTGGGACCGGAGTAAACAAAAGGAGGAAGTGCATGCTGTGCTTTCTGTTGGTGTTGCTCTCTTTGTAATAGCTGGCTAAAATCCATAGAACCAAACATTCGCTATAAATGAACTGCTCTGTTTTGAACACAAACCCGTGAGTTCCATTAAGATCCAAATTTGAACCAATTATTGATCATTATTTATCATTATCTCAACACTTAAAATGTTTAAATCTGCATCACATTTATGGCTAATTACCAGCCAATTTGACTGGCTTTTTCCTCAAATGGGTCTTAGAGTTCAGTCTCAGATTTGGTCTCTCGTCCACTTGAGAATTTGCTTTACAACAGAGAGTGATCTCATGATGAAAGATAACCACCTCCATGTAAGATCCAAATGCCTATGGATATAAAAGCTAATAATTAAAACAATTAATATGTTCCGAATGAACAGTGAACACAATGTAATTACCACTGCTAAAGTCTGGTTTGGGCACAAAAACAGTTTAATTGGCATTGACTGCTGGTAAGAAGCAGGAAAAACAAAGCTGAGCGGTCTTCTATGATGTTGTCTGTAGTGCTGACCTGGCCAACTACCCCGACCTCCTCTGTCTACAGGCTGTGTGCTCCAGTAATGTCACTCTGCTTCCTCCTGTGCCTCTGACGGGGAGATTTAATTACCACAGCTGCCAGAGTGCCTTGTCACTTGATTATAAACGTGTTTTCCGAGCACTCGATGTAACAACTGGTGCTTTTGTTTTCCCGAGGAGCACGTTCTCAGAAGCAAGACCGCGTCAAAACTTAGCACGTGGCGATGGACGCGATTTAAGCAATGTGCCAAGTATCGCGTTATGTGGGCCACTTATCTGGTTCTTACCGACTCTGCATGCTCACCAATACAGTATTTTTAAATAAAGAAGAAACCTGACTGTTAAGAGGTTGGTTAAACCAATGAATATATTCAGAGCAATCGTTCACGTCATTACCCTTTCATATCACAACAGATAATCTCCTTCCAATACATCTGTGTGCAGAGACATGCATCACGACCGTCCTCACCATCTGCACCGTAGTGTAGCTCCATTCATCAAAGATGGCATTTCATGTTCATTTGATTACTTGACATTTTCTCAAAAAGCACTAATCATCTTTAGGGGGAGAATTACTTGAAATATCATTTCATGATATAAATGTAATGTTATAGGTTTAGAAAATACTTCTACTTAGATTATTATCAGTGGTTATTTATTTATGGTGTTAAATTCTATGATAGATATCATAATACATTGCATCCATGTTGTACTCTTTTACATCCCATTTCTTGCCTTTTCAAATTGCCTCTTTTAAATCTTGGATAGGTAGGTGAGGAAATGAGAGAATCTTTGTAACACTACCACACTCTATCAGTAAAAGTGTGGAAAAAACAATGTTTCCAATGAAAGTTCAGGGCAATGGATTTGAAACGAAACATACAATGAAAGAGTACCGTAATTTGAGACACTCGAGGCTCAGTCGGGACTCTGACAATCCTCAATCTGTCCATAATCAACATTACATAAATTATACATGGTTGCACTTTCATTTTGAACTGTAAGAACATTTTTGTTAATGTTTTTACACCATGAAACTGAACCTTGAAGAGTAGTCGTAATGAAGATATATGTTACTCAGGACAGGATTGGCCTGCTGTTAGCCTTTAATTGTTCATTACACAAAGTATTTTCCCTTGCCCGTGCAATTTCATTGCAGAAAAGGTCTACATTTTGGATTAGCTGCAGAAGAATCTGCCATTTTTGGTCACAACAATCACAAAAAAACAGCGCCCAAACACTGGTGGAACTGCTCCATTCAAGAAGTTCTGCTTGAAACAAGCCTGTTTTCAAAGCGCAAGTTGGGTCATCACTGAGACCAACAATGTGGCATGCATAGGCTATAAACTTTACAAACTGAGTCATGTCTTAAAATAACTAAAACAACAAAAACAACAGTGGCATTAGAAAAAAAGACAGACAGGTGATGGAAACCAGACGGTGCAAGCCGGATCAGTATGACTCAGTGTTGGCTCCTCTCGATACTCTTGGCTCCAGTGTTTGGCTGAAAGCACCGTCAGCTGCCTGGAGGAGAAACTCTCTACAATGCCGGGTTTCATAATGGGTGTATAACCAAGACGCCGACAATTTAAAAACAAATGAAAGGAAAAAAAAAAGTGCTAGTTAGAAAACCCTGGTGTGATGAAGAGGACGACTCTGTTACCCCCAACCCTGTGTTTGACGTCAGTTGGAAATGCCAATTATGAGTCAACTTAAAATGAGAGCCTTGGATTCAGTGAGTGTGCCATTATATCATTTCCATTTGTCTAATTTCAGACCTTTTTACAAGTTAACAGTGTACCTGTTATTTATACCCTGCTGTGCATTAATATCCCACAAAATGGAGCCGAGTAATAATTCTCAGCTTGACTTTGGTTGAACAATTAAGAACAGGCAAGAGTTCCACAAACCTACTAATGGCGTATGACAAATTCATAAAACGAATGATTCTAGAGGTATCGTTAGTCTGAGACTACATTCCTTTTGATGCATCAGGCTTGGTCGGTTTTTAATCTGCAACACAGAACGCAAACAAGGGCACGCTGACTGATGTCAAATATGTCCACAGATCCGGTTTAAATTACTCCAGCGACTATTAAGTCAAACGCATAATGTCATTCATTACCGTAAGGAACACCATTTTATACAAAGTCATTTGTTGCTGGAAACAAGGAGGAGGGTGGTAGTTTGTGTTTTAATAATATGGCAATTACCTAGTATGAAATCTTGGAAGCAGAAAAGTAATGAGAAAAGAATATGTAAGTCATAAGAAATTTCTCCAGCATGGTAGAGGGTGACATTAAATGTAATTACTTCTTTCTTCCTGGCAGGCTGAAAATTTCACTCAGCCACCCAACACAATATAAATCTGGTGATGCTAATGGAGGTTCTGTTGTCTAATAAAATGAAAGCTTAAAAAGGTAGTTTTTTGACAGGTTTCTTTCATCATCATTGAGGTGCAGAGGCCCATTATTATCAAAGGATTATTTGTTGCTGTCATCCTCGGGCATTGCCTACTTAAGGCAGGAGCTGTAAAGAAGAGCTATGGTCTCTAAAAGGGAGAGATATACAACAAGCAGAGCTTCACATGACAAATGAGGAGTTTCAGCCCACGCTTATTTATGGCTACTTAAAGCTGTCAGTTGGAGATGATAAAGGGTGACCTCTTGATTAGAAAAGTGTTTGGTTTGGTCCAGTCCCAGTGACCTGTGACAGGAGCAGATGAGCGCAGGGTAAGGTGGAGAATCTCGTCTTCCTGACAGGTTCGGTGGTTTTGGATGTCAAGAAACAGATGACTGACGGGGAAGGTATGGATGACATGTTGTCCTGTGAGGTGTGCCTCAATCCAACCTAGATTTTTAACCACTGTCACCAAGAGAAAAAAAAACTAGAACAGGTGTCACACGTCTACAGTCATTATCAAGTTAAATGATTCTGTGGGGGGGAAAAAAAGCATAAATTGCAATGTAAGGGAAGATAGCAGCGTGTAATGAGAGGGTGCCAGTGGCTCTCCTGGGTGACGGGTGAAGAAATTGATTTTTGAAAAAAATCAATTTGCAATCACATTCATTACTACATTATGATCATTACTTGGACAATTGCAACATGATCTCCTGAGCACAGTAGTTAACGGGTGTGGTGGTGCAAGTAAAAATCCAATTAGCGCTCTTTCTGTCTTTTAATTTTAATTAGAACTTTAAAAGAGAATAATCTAACAATCACTTAAAAGAGTTACATGCACAACTGGTGACTTTATTTTAAATTGCTTTGTATGTAATCCTACTGTAGAAACCTGAAATTCCTTATCAATAATTTTGACGTGAAAATGAAAGCGACGCCAAACTGCTCTCCACAGCTCCTCTATTAGCAGAGCTTTAAATGTCCAACTTATGGCCTCAGAAATTCAGATTGCCTATCTGCCATCTTCTGTATTAAGTGGGTCTTCTGCAGCAACATCCTTCAGCGGCATAGTTCAAAGACTGATAGGCACTCTCGGAGATGCTCTTTTTTTTTCTCGAAACTGCTGCTGCTGCTGTGCCATCTTGTTAAGTGGATGGTTAAGTATCATGGCCTCAGCGAAGCGTGCTCCGTCGGTTGATGGAACGGGATTTGCTGAGAGATAGGGAGCCACTGACACCAGTCATTATCAGCAACAATATCACCACTTTGATCACAACTCAAACTGCCACGAGAGTCTGTACTCGGAGCCATTAAAAAAAGATTTAACTCTGCTGTGGCTTTTATTTATTTATTTATTTATTTATCTGTGGAGGATCCACACAAGTGTTTGAGTTCAAGACACAGAAGGTTGTGGTGTGAGGAGATACATGTCCGTCCTCCTTCCAACAGTTATATAGATGAATAGCTAATGTACCTTAAAGGTGACAGAGTGGTCCTGTTGCACATAAATGTTAGTTATGGAGGTCTACTTACATATATTAACTTGTTTTTATGGCCAAAAACCTCCTAGTTGCTGTAAACGAGCCGATAGAATTCCTCTTTTCTGACGGTGTTTTTCTGCTGCGAGACTTCAGAGTGAACTTTCACCCCCAGAAGACAGAGTCTTGTGATTGGCCAGTACTATCCAGCACATCCGTTCTCAGAAGCGCAGCGCCCCCCTCTGGAACGGTGGATGCACTGCTCCTCATTATCAAAACATTGTTTTAACAGTGTTTAAAAATAGCTTCGTCACGACTCCCCGCCACAGTCCCTTTTATGACTTTAAACCGGAGTCAGACCCAGATTTAGAAGACACTGTTGCTCGTGAAACACCTCCACAACGGACGTTATTCTTCTTCTGCGGTTCAATGTACGTAACCGGATGTGCCCGGACTAGTGCCCGGAGCAGGACGATCGGTTGTTCAGGAGAACCGCTGCTTACGTAACTATTACGGGATTTTCAGAGATCTCGTTGAGCCCCGAGATTACAATAAAACACAGCGTTCTCAGCAGTGGCTGAACTGTTTGTTTCGAACCGTCAGGGCTTCATAAACAAGGTAATGACGCAGATACACACCAAAAAAACAGCGTTAATAGGAACTTCCGGTCTAGTTCCGCTTTAATAGATCTCAACGCAACTTCATCCTGTCTGTGCCCTCTGCCATGTTTTTTCATGCTGGTTGAATGGTTTTGATGAACAGTTGCTTGCCGGGACCCCAGCCTTCCACGTTACCAACAATGGCTCGCACACGTTTTGAATCGACATAACTCTCCATTGATGAAACACTTGTTCTCACAGGTTGATGTTGTACTTGTGGTGGTAGATGGTGTGTTATTGGTCGATGCTAGGCGAGGCGGCTGTGCTGGAAACGTAGAACTTTTCATTCATTCATTCATTCATTCATTCATTCATGGTCTACTGCTTTATCCTCCACATGTGGGTCACGGGGGAGATTGAGCCAATACCAGCTGACTAGGTTCACCCCAGACAGGTCGCTCTCTGGACATTCACTCTCACGTCACACCATACGGTCAACTGATGGCAGTGAGCTGAGCCGACACAAAATGTGACATCGTCAGACTACAGGCCACTGAAAAACGACGTCAGTTTCGTGCAGCCGTGCTACGATGACTTCCCTGCCAACGCTGAGGAGGTCCTATAAAACCAAACCAAGTAGCGTCGAGCCGTGCCGACTCGAGCTGGAACTGTATAGTGGAAAAGTGCCATTAGAGTGTCCAGTTAACCTCTGCATGTTTTTGGAGAGAATACCCGGAGAAAACGCACACAAGGAGAACAGGCAAACTCTACACAGAAAAGCCCTCAGCCAAACCGGTGACCTTTTCGCTGTGAGGCAACAGTGCTCGCCATTACGGCTTTTTATTCTCAAAAGTTCTGTTGGAATAAATCAGTCATTTCTATTAGTAAATATTTCATGCCAATTCACATATAAAATGTATATATTCGGTATGTCAGTGCATTTGTTTATAACCTTTTGCTACACTGTATATCACACGGTGACTTGAAAATGTAGTCGCGTCGTCTCCATAAATTTCTCGATATTAAAAAAAGTGCCAGTGAACTTTTGGTTTGTTCTTTGTTACATCTGCGATTGCACAAGCTGTTTACACAAAAGGAAATCAGTGTCAGATTAGATTTGCATTATGCTAATCATGTTGACCACTGGGTCAGAGCTGGTAGCCATAAATGAAGTGCAGATGTCGCAGATGACAAAACCAGGGACAGAAGCCAGACAGAGCTTTAACATTAACACAAGAGCCAACAACTGCAGTTGCTCACGACTGGAAGAAAAGCACAAAGCGGATTTGATTTTAGGTGCCACATATTCTGGGTCTGCACCTTCACAAAAAAAGACAGGAAATGTTAAATAGAAATGATGTGCCTGTTACTGTTTGTAGTAAAGATTTGGGTGATTTGGCCAATTAGGATTAATTATCTTAGAGCTCCATTACGCTCGAATACGTGACACAAACACACTTTGGAATGACAAACGCTCCCCTGTTGAGAGAGATTTTGACAACTGATTTCTGTGCAGGTGCAACCATGGCAGTAACATTATCCCAGAGCAGCATTAGCTTTTTCTCACGGGTATTTGCTTAAATTGTTGACAAGATAGTTGTTGGACCTGCTGGGTTCAGCGACCATCAATGTCAGCTTTGAGTTTCAGGATTCAAGACAATTGTGTTTTCTTCCTGAAATTGCAGCGTCTTTGCAAACCAGCCAGGGGGGAAATGTTCAGAAAGGAAGCCATTACACAGGAAACCTTGAACAATTATGAGTTTTGTTCAAAACTTTGAATGTCACAAAACCTAGCGCAGGTGTTGGAGAACCTGTGAAGCCTTCAATCAGCAGCAAAATTCAAAAAGACCTTCAGTTTGTCAGCGTTTTGTTCCAAAATGGTGACCTCCGTAGAGCTGACCAAGCTCCTGGTATAAATATAAAAGACTCTTTCTGGGTTGAAAATGAAAAACAACAATTGATCAGGTTTATATATATATATAGTAATATATAGCCTTCATTGACTCACTGGACCATTGATGGAACAGGGTTTGCTGATAGATAGGGAGCCTTGTTCAGCAGATGAAAAATTGCTTAAAATCAAACGAGGAAAATAACTGCATCACATGCAAGATTAATATACTGCACATATTTTTTTTTTAACAACCATTATTTTCTGCACTGGTCTAGTTCATCTTTTTCCATGGACAACATAAATACACAGATCCCACTTTACAAAGAAAATTGGATTTTACCTCAACACATTAATTAAAGAGCCTTGTGTTACAAAAACACGGAACTACACTACACTGATGGATATCTGCAGGATAAAATGTTAAATGACGAGAGTGCTTCTCATAATTCCACGGTGTACAAAGAAACACAAGGGATTTATTTAAATCTGGCTCTGGACACCGGTTGTTACAAAGGAAGGAAATCTACTGCCATCTTGTGGAATCTAAAGGAGGGAAACGCTGACATAGATTATTAATGTAGAAGGAGTCAAACAATCGAACTCAATAGAGAAGGTGCTGGTACTGATCTAATTCAGATATATGAGTTACAGAAAGAGCAAGGAGGTATTTTACACTGCTTGGTCTGAGAAGAAAACATATAAAACAGTCAAAACAAATCATGTTGATCTTTTATACTAGTAATAGAGGGGTTGGTTCATTCACCTTAAGGCCACAGTATACTTCTACAACTGCGTAATGCTTTATCCAACTGCGTAACCACGGAGACCCGTCGAGCCTTCATAGTTCTCCGTCGTGGTGCCATATATGCACTGCAATTTCGCTGCGCAAAGTTGTTGTGCTTCTTGCTACTGTTGTTGGTGTTGCAGCTTAACAACATTGAAACAGTGGAAGTTTCTAACTTTTCTGTGTCCCGGAACGCAGGTTTAAGATCATTTGAGGCGAGAAATTGGCCATTTAGAGTCTAAACGTGGTTTCGGACGTATTCAGCTCCGCCTCTGTGGGCGCTCAGTGCGCACAGTGTCCGGCACAGAGCAGCGATATCTCGGCCTGTACTGAGGACAAATCGCAGCCCTTGCCGTCTCCACTATCCCTCGACGGAGTGACAAATATTTCGTGCAGCCGGAGAAGACGGAGATGCTCTCCGGCGACGTAGATCGGGTCTCCGTAACCGACGTAGAGTAATCGTTTCTAATGGTCTACTTATAAAAGCAGCTGCAGACAATATACGATTATTATCCAGTGACAAGAGAGTCCAGGTGACAATCCAGTGACGCCTGGTGTTTAAGAATGAGCAATATGGGCCTCTTGTTCCTCTCAATTCATGCATGTCAGGACAATGAGGCCATTATTCATAGCTGGGAACTTCCAGTGGTGACCTGTCAAATTGTCTGCCATGAAAAGGTTTTGTATGTATTGCTGCCATTGGCCTGCTCTTATGGTAAGTATGTGATTCAAAGTGAAAAAGAATGTGTCAGTGAGTGGTATTAATCAAGTCAATAGCCTATGAAAGTTTAATAATGAAGATGGAGATTGGCAACCTGAAATATACGATGAGGATCCGAAGAGCAATTCATAGCAGGAAATGATCATATCTTAAGACGATAAAGACATTTTTACTCGCCTTCTATGAGCAGAATCGAGTCATGTGCCTTTACGTTCAGATACAAAGTTAAAGCATTCTACTATTTTTCACGTTTTGAATTAAGTACATGACAGGACTAAATCTGAATAAAATAAATATTACAAGTCTTTTTTATTTTTTGCTAAATTTTTACATTTAACACTACAACATTTAACACTATTGTACATTCATGAACAGAATATCATCATGTGAGGCACGATTCACATGTTCTGTTGACACTTGTCGCGGTGGAAAACACGTCGGTTGCCATGTTGTTACTTCATTACAATCATGTAAAAGCAGATGCAGACTAAAGGTGATCCAGACTGAAAAGGGGATTGTGATGGCAGTAATCATAAAGCATTTGTGTGCTCTCAACAGTGCATATTATTGGTGGTTTGGCCTGAAAAAAGCCTGTGGTCAAAGGTTTTTTCATAGATAGAACATCCGATTATAACAATATATACTACTGCGTTGTAGCAAACAAGGCAGCTTCTCTTAAGAGGAATTAGAACGAAAATACATGGTTTATTGCTGCATTTAGAGGTTTCTGGTGTGACATTTAAATATATTTTACTTATATTATTAGAGAGTAAAAAACATTGGTTCATATAAAACATTAAAATATCCTTATAATCACACATTTGAGTGCACCTTGGTGCGGGAAACTGGCAGCAGCTTCACTCATGCAACCATTAATGAGCTGGTGATATATCTAATAGGAAAATTACCTCCATGTCTGTTACAATTTAAAATAAAGATAAAAACTTAATTGCGCCATTTGCCGCAAGTCCTTACCGAGCCACTAGAGTAGAGTTTCAATCAATGTCCCAATTTTAAGCCGTTTAAACCCATTAAAATCAAAGAAGCACTGGGCTTTTCTGTTGTGGACACCACATCTCCTCTTGTTGTTGGTCATCTCATTATAAAATAGCTTTTCATTCTTGGGCAAAGATGTCTTGGTTGCTCTGAGGGATGAACACATTTCACCCGCCGCAGTTTTTCGAGAAAGCCTTAAAAAAATGGTAATGTATGCCATGCATGCAGCCACTCCTGGGTGGCAATACAATAAATGTGAGCGTCACAATCACAGCCCCTTCATTGCTCTCTTCTGCGCCCCCTCTGCCACGAGTTCACTTTGATTTATATGCATTGGTAGTACATCAGCATCGCAGAGGCATGTGAGAGGCACCATTTGTATCAAAACAATCACAGCTCTTTGAGTGGACATGCTCCACAGCCTAGGTGAAAAGGTGACCGTATCAAGAGAATACAAAAAGCAAAGTGCCAAGCAGGTGTAAAAAAAAAAAAAAAAAGATTACTAAAACAATGGTGAAGCTCTTTTTGCAGCAGCACCATCATCAAAAATAAGAATATGTTGGGTTCCACTGTCACTACTGGCAGAAAAAAATCTTGATGAGCATCTGGCAAAGATATCTGCTTGCTTTAAGTGTATATTCTGTAAGACATATATTGTATTAAGTCATAAAATGGCCACGGGGCGACTGCGGCTCAGTGGTAGAGCGAGTCGTCTTTCAACTGGAAGATTGTGGGCTTGATCGATGTGTCCTTGGGCAAGACACTTAACCCCACGTGGCTCCTGACGGCGGTGTCTGCATCGTGTGAATGGATATGAAAGATGCGTGATAGAAAATGCGCCGCAGATAGATGCACTGCACCGTATGAATGTGTAAGTGAATGGGCGTAAATGGGAGAAGGAGCTTGGACTGGTCATAAAGACTGGAAAAGCGCTATAAAAAATACAATTTAACATTTGCCATGATACTGTATGTAATGAGAGATTAGGGAAATGTGTACTAAACTAAATACGTCTACATTAAAGAGTGATAGGACTGGTAGCTACAATTTGATAAATCGATTACTAAATTACTCGTCAACTGTTTTTATAATTTAAATTTTTTTAAGTGATTAACACATAATAAATAAATGATGAAAACAAACTTTCAGTTTTTCTAGCTTCTTAAATGTGAATGTTTTGGTTTCATTGCTCCATTTGTCAAAGATAATAATAGAAAATAATCGACAGATTCATCAATTAGGAAAATAATCGTTAGCCGCTGATGAAAAGAGTGAGAACAAAAATAGACTTAAAGCTGTGAGACATTTTCTATAATTCCGTCTCAACCTGGTACCAGGAACACTGGCGGAAACAGAGCTTTATGATGCTCTGTCACAAACATTTCCCATTTAGGTGGACATCTAGTGCACAACTGTCAAGTTCTCAGTATGTGACATATTCCGCTCCAATTATATTGGTGTAATTTGTAATCGACCAAAACTCCTGATAGGGTATACATATTTGATGTTTGATTCATTCAGACTGAGGGGCATACATGCATTGATACACTTCAAACTTGCTTGTATTGGTCCATCTTGTATTCAGAAGCAAACTATCGTGTATCCAGAAGTGGACATTTTGGAGACAAATTGTCTTCAAAATAGATTTTTTTTGTGTTAATTTGTTTGTTTATTAAATGCAAAACTACTTTGATAAGGACTTTCTGTTCAAAAGGAGTTAGAACAAATAAAAATATACAAGTGGAGACTATGGACAGAATTGCAATGTAGTTCTGAGTTCTTCAAATTATTATTCATACACTTTTAGTGTCACTAACTACTAACTTTCTTCATCTTATCATTTTGAGTTACTAGCCGCCAAAATGCCAAACAGCTTTGCGAGATAACCCATTTCTGATCATTTGCAGACCAAGAGACACTTGGGAAGAACAATTAGGAACATCTCCGCTCCTTACTGAAGAGTGACTGTGGAGGCCTCGGTTGATGCACTGCTGAGGTGTCCTTCAGAATAGCAACCAACACTATGGAGAGGCAAGCTATGCTGTCCAATTATCACTTCGGCGGCGGCTCTCTATGGTTCCCCAAGACTGGAATGAAAGCTATGCGGCGTGACATTTCATCAATATATTGAGGCTGGGCTGAAGGGGTTTAATTCTTAATCCAGCTGGTTTATATGAGATCAGGTCCACTCAAGAGCTTATTCAGATGCATTAGAGGTTCTCCATGTGGAAGGACAAGCATGACGGGACATCTTTGAGTCTTGTGCCAGTGTAGATGTTATCTATGCCTGTCCCGTTGACACAAACTTATCCAATATGTTAGAAGCCAGGGTTTTTAATGCGTCATTCCATCCATGGTCAGTTTCCATGGAGCAGATTGTGTTGAGCATAAAGCCAAAGCCTGATTATTACTTAAATTAACATTGTGATTGTGTGTTAAACAATAAAGTCTCAACATTTGGCAGTTGGTGGAGCAAAACAAAAAAAAAATTGGAGATCCTTTCTGAGAGCCATGCTGCTAATGTGGCAAAAAAAAAAAACACGTCTCCATGGAAAGAACATAACAGGAATCAAATATAGTTCCCTCCCATAAGGAAATTAGCTCAGCAACTGCAAAAACAGAACATGTTAATGTCAGCCATTGATGTCCCCACCTGCTAAGTCGGCATCTGTTTTCTGTTTTCTTATGCACCGCAAATGTTTTTACGGTAGAAAATACACACATAGTTTGAATCGTTGCGTGATGACTGCAAGGGACATTCTGGTATTTGACCTTCAAAGCTTCAGTGCCTTCTTCTTCATTTGGCCTTGCCTTTCCAAAGTCGCTCACACCTCCGAGCATCGACAACAAAGTGTTATTCAAAATAAATGCCATAACCTTGATTATGTAACACACTGTAATATAATTACTACACTTCAAAACGAGGATAAGACTTGTTCACGACATTTTGGTCTTCACCAATATCCAAAGCAAATGTAGGGTTCAAACAAGAGTCATCTTCATGTTATACCACATGGAGGTTCATCAGCGCATCATAGAGTATGGCTACAGGTCCATTATTTTATCAGTGTCACAATAGCAAAGGTTGTTACCTGGCACCCAAGGTCACCATTTAATAAATCAGATCTGTTCGGTATCTTTTTAGGAGAAACCATTTTCAGCAGCTAACATTCAACTTTATCTGTAAGTGAATGTATTAAAACACAAAACTGGTCTTTATTATCTCCTCTGACAGCTATATGTGCACGGTATCTGCGGTATGGTATAGAATCACACCAGACGGGACAAAAATCAACCCACCAATCATTTTCTTGTCAGCAACTGCTCTGTGAAAGATGAGCACGCTGTCATCGGTAATTACTGCAGCGAGAGATAAACGTCGCCACTAACTTGTCATTGGTAGCCCTTCCCTCTCCTTCTGGCTATATCCATCCCTCCTTACCTCATGCCCCCCATCACCACCACCACCCCCAACACTACCCTCCCTTAATAACAACCCACCCGCTATGAGCATCCATCTGGCTAAATAGAAGGAGCGAGTCCTTGTAAGTCACTGTTGAGGGACAAGCTCGCAGGCAGCAAAAGCAAACGTGTTATCTCAAGGGACTGAAGGTCCGCGAAAAAAAAAAAACCCGGGAGGCAGCAAGTTCATTTCAAATCTTTAAACCAGTTTCAGAGTCTGAGTGGGTGTGAGGACAGAGCTGGAGACAGGTAAACCACTCTACCTCTCTGTTTGTTTGTGTCTGTGTGTGAGCAAGGGCACATTCCTGGCCATGGGTCAGGCCTCACTTTCTTTGTACTATCTTGATGGATTGCAGTTTATGAAATAATGGGAGGGGGGGCAGAAAAACTGTGGATGTACGGCACGCTCTTAAGATAATTCAGAGATATCTGCTTAGAGGACGCCTGGATTAGCCAGTTTACTCTTTGTTTGTTCTGTATTGTAGAAATAGTAGTATGACTGATCCAGTGTCTCAGTGTTCTTTTCCTTGAGAACATAACACATGCTGGTTTGGTATTAGATACAGATTGAAATTTTAATTCAAATAGTCAAACATAAATGACAAATCACTTATCCAGACTTTGTCTTTCTGTATACTACTGCTGTGCCTAATAGTAGTTAAGGGCAGGGGATTTGTATCCTGTTAATGTGTTTCTACTGGTATAAAATAAGGATGGGTTAAATTCACAAGTAAAATTTCCCCATCACCGATTGTTCTTTGCGCACATAATAAATTGTAATTCTTAATTATACTGATACTTAACATCTAACCTCTGTTGTCTGACAATGTAGAGCTCAAAGGAGTGATGGTCTGCAGCCAGGCGTTTGTGTAACCAACAACCAGTAATTATGTTATCACAGGATCGCAGCCAACTATAACTTGTGAGCCGAGCGCCATCGATGTTTATCTTGCGCTCAACATGACTTGGCTTCGGGAGTGACCGTTTGTGTTTTTCGGCAAGAGACCGCTCAACAGAATAAGAACAATGTGATGGATCCTACTTTTAGAATAAAAGTTCATGCTCAAAAAATGTTGTCATACATCATCGTCAACACCAACGTCAGATAAAACACAACACAGTTAAACTCTGAACTGCGGAAAATGGCTTTCTTTGTCGTCCATACACGCCTTCAGAAACAGCCATAGAAAAATGTAACAGGCTGACATTTTGACCTTGCCCCTTGTGTAAAGATGGGTAGATAGACATGGACAGATGTAGTAGGACTGACAGGTTTGTTTAAGCATTCCAAACCTATGCTACAAACATATTTGTCACAGTCACACATAACTGAAGGCACCCCACAAAGCTGAGAATATATATATATATATTGTTTACTGTGCCTCTGTAATGTGCTAAACATTGGATTGCGTCTATTCTTGTGCAAGTGGTGCCTATAAGATGAGGCCAGGGGACCGCGGTGCCAGTGCAGTTAAAATAATGTAGGTTCAGCAGCCTAAAGGTGGTCTGCTCATGAAAAATTATTGGACATCTTGGGAAATTGCTTCCTGAATGAGGCTTTACAGGGCTGACAAACAGAAATATTGTACTAGTCAGTAGAACGTGTCTTCTGTTGATATGCAGCAGAATATAAAAGCACCAATACAATACTATATACCGCAAAGAAACGTTGATGTCCGGTTTTGTCATCGATACTAAAGCTTTGCTTTCTTTTTACAGGTCAAAATGTGGAAAAGGGGGAAAAACTCCGGTCCCACCGCAAGACAAAGTACTTTCTACTTGTTCTATATTAGTGTTTACTAATTTCATATAAAAATTAAGTGGCAGAGATTAATATCACATTATTTATGCAATAATGTACTGAAATTGAAAACTGTTTTTTAATCTTATAACACTGATTCATCTAAAAAAGCAAGAACTGTCTTTAAACCATCACACACCCTCAATTTCTTCAAAAACATGAAAGGTTCTGCTGTATAATTACCTTAAATCTCTGCAATTATTAGGCACCAAAACTAGTATTAAATGCTTTTACAATTTTCTCATATCCTGCAATTTCCAAGAAGCAACTAATAAGAAACGGCCTCCGTTTGACACATATTATATATATATATTATAGTACACAAACAATGTCTCACAGCCACCGCACTGTATTGACCCCATGCTTCTAACTGATCTAGTGAATTTAACATTATTTCCACACAGGTTTCTCCATCGTTCATCGATATATTCAACATTTTAATGAAGTGTCTGGCAACAAGACAGGTAACATTAAAGACCCCGTTTAATTTCTGGTAAACAAACAACATTTGTGCGGTCCTGATGCATGACTGCACTGTGTGAACCATTATCATGAATAATGGAATAAATATTGAATAACGCGTTATGTTTTATTGAATGTGGTGTCTGCTTACGACCTGTCATGTTTCTGTGTTGATAACCTGAATTATCGCTTATGTGCCTTGTCATATCCCTTCGTTGCACATTTGACAGGGTGGCAGTTATCCTATTTCTGTCCTTGTAATAATAAACACTAATCCCTGTATGAATATTTTTCTCTATCGATTCTTGTGTGATCCTCTATCTTTGAGTGTCAAAAGGACTGATAACAAAATGCCCAACAGTCAAGTGGGTGCAGGTGTGGAATGAGAGTGAGTGAGTCCATGTGTAGAATGTCCAAGTGACAAGAGTTCACACAGTATGTTGTAGTGTGATGAGTAGATTAATGTATTGGATGCAAAAGATTTGAATATCTTTTGTTTTTGGTCTCTTAATCATAAAAAACAACATTTAAACTCAGATCTGACATTTAGAAATTGAAGAAATAAACAACATAGTCATTGACAGATTACATGGAATGAAATCATCCTTAATTGCAGCCCTAGTGTGAACACATGAGCTGCCGCGCAAGTACTGATTGATGAACTGTGTGCAGGGACATTGTTCCTTTACTAATACTGTTCTATATACAGAAGGTTCAGAAAAATGTACTTGTACCGATGTACATGTGTATGGCAGCCAAATGGAAAATGTTACTGTCAACACACAAAGCATCATCTCTACATTCCTGAAGATGTGCCAAAAATGATTTCTGCTTTGTTGTCAATTTAAAAATATAATATTTGCTATTTATATTTCAATTTTGCCGGCTTTGTTTAGCTCTCATCCGTAAGAGGTCTAAGACTCCTGGAGTGATAATCACACAGTATGAGGCAAACATACCAGAAGGAAAGAGCACACCCGATTTCCAATGTAAGCCAGTCCAAGTGACCGTCCAGAAAGGTGAGTTTCTGATTATTATTATTATAATAACACACACAAAAGGTATCTTCATCTTGAATTAAACAAAGTTAACAACAGTAAACATTTAAATAACAATGCAATATATCCACATATCCCAAAAGGAAAAGTAGCCATTTTTAAGGCTGTGGTGAAAGGAGATCCAAAACCAGAGGTGTCATGGAGAAGAGCTAAGGGGACGACTTCAGATAAGGACAAATTTCAGAGCAAATATGATGAATCAACTGGGGAGTACAGATTTGAGGTGAGTAAATCATCGTTAATATCCTGAAAATGTTGCTGCTCATAAACATTAGAGCATGCTTTCAATTTGGTCTGCGTGAAATTTAATCAGTACATATGTCATTTATTATTTCTAGATTCACCATGTGTCTGCTGCTGACGCCGACACATACAAATGCAATGCTGTGAACAAATATGGTAAAGCTGTGTGTACGGCGACATTAAATGTGACTGGGGGTAAGGCATGTTCATAGCTTTTCTTAACTGGACATTGAATAATTATTTTTGTGTTTGAAGTCTTGGAAACACACAGAATTTGCCATTTTCACCTACTCTACAGATAGCACAGATGGTGTTGAAGACCTTAATTTGATTCTCAAGAAAATGGAAGAGAAGAAAAAGGAGCGAATGCAAAATATGAGTAAGGTACGAAAACTCTCAGCGGCGAAGCAAAATAGCTCCTAATCAGCAAATTAATTATCAATTTGTCATTTCATTAAAGACAACTATATTCACCAAAACATTGTTTAAAATCATATAATAAAATACAGATAAATTAAGAAGTAATAAATTAAGAAGTGGGTAAAATAACAGTTGCACTGTGATCCCTTGATAACAATACATTTTCACTGGAAATCATAAAGGCTGTAATAGTTTTCTTTTCCTACTGCAACTCTGCAAATAACATGAATTCATGCCGTATTCCCAAAACAAGTTAACCAAATTAAAAAGCAATTTAAAACACGAGTTGGCAACATGGTGGATGAGGTGCTGGTGCCATAAAAAACACCTGAGGTGTGGCAGCTGTTTCGCAAAAGCAAAGTTAAGATTTTATTAGGCAGCAGCCAGTACTTTCAGGGGCAATACATCAAATCTGTTGAACAGCTTTAAAAAAAGGCTCCAGCATTCAAAGTGTAAAGGCCACATTATACTTCTCCGACTGCGTAATGCGTTATCCGACTGCGTAACCATGCAGTGTGTATCCGTAGTGGTGACGGATACGCACTGCAATTTCCCACCCGATCAGTAGGGGTCGCTACGCAAGGTTGTTGCGCTTTTGGCTACAGTGAGCAATGGCGTCCGAGAGAGAAAGACTGTTGTTGAAACGGTGGCCATTTCTCACTTTCCTGTGTCACGGAACGCAGTTTTAAGATAATTTGAGGCGAGAAATTAGCCATTTAGGGTCTAAACATGTGGGGTGTGTGTTAGGATATGACGTATTTATAGTTTGGCAGCGACGTTGGCAGCTACGTTGTCAGAGGTGATCAGCTCCGCCTCTGTGGACCCTCGGTGCGCACAGTGGCCGGCACGGAGCAGTGTTTGCTCAGCCTGTTCTGAGGACCGATCGCAGCCCTTGCTGTCTCTGCTGTATATACCAAGCAATATGTCAGGCAACTTGTCTGCTCAACAACTGTATTCCTAATCAGCAAAACTGGTGGCTAGCAGGCTGACAGGAGAGTATTTTACCAAAGATGCAGAGGATGGCAGAGGTGGATCACTTCTGCAGTCACTTCGTATCAAGTACAAAATCACAACGCTAAATTTGGCATTTGGCAGTCAAGCGTAAACTTCAGTGAAACAAAACCTACAATGAAAGTAGGTTATGTGTGTGAAAGCGCGATTGACTATGATTCAAAGCCTTGTTGTACTTCGAGACACATTATGACATTCATAAAACCTTTATTCTATTTGACAAAGTTAGAGTCACAATCATTGTTAAGTTTCCCCTTAACTGCCAACTAGGAAGCTGCGTACCTGGTTGCCAACTTCAGTGCGGTTAGAGACCCCAGCGCTAATAAACTTAAATATCTTTTTTTCATGCTTTTACTGCAACGTGTAAGCTGGAGTAGAACGAGGGGAAAGTTAATCAGAAAGTTGAAGATGTCGTGATGCGACAGGTCTGGAATAATGTCCACTCTGGCCGTTTCCATACTTATGAAAAGCACTCGGAGGTATTGTAAGGACCGGATATATCCAGTCTGTCAGGTTCTGTGATAAACTTCTCAATCTCCGTGGATTTAAAGCGTGCAGTGAACTCTTAAAGCTTGAAATCGGCACTGTCATTTCCAGGAGCTTTTCCTGCCAACATGGTGGTGTGAGCCAAGTGAGTTACGTGACGCTCAAAGCTCTACAAGCGGTTACTGATGCATAACAGCAATTGACAAAAAAATGAGAAGGACAAATTGTTTTTGTACTCGATACACAAGTACTTCAGAAAAATATAAATGATTGTATTTGTTGTTGTTTTTTTATCCAGAGCAACTGTTTGAAATTATAAACACATAAAATACTCTGTATTTTCACAGTATATTATTCCAAATACGAGTCTCATTTATTCTGTAACCCTTCTGTGTACCTGGCAGGATGATCCAGTTGCCTACGATGATGAAGAAGACGATAATGCAACAGAGAAACACGGTTTTCAGATTGGTAAAAGGACAAAGGATTTCACGATCAAAAGCTTGATACAAGAGAGTATGGGTAGCATGAATCAGGTGGATGTTGAAAGGCTCAACCTCCTCGACACAGTCCTGAACCAAGAAGATGCTGAAGAATTCAACCTCTTCCTTAAAGATTTCAAACGTAAGTTCAAGGAAAGAGGCAAACGCTAAAAATCAACTGTCAAAACTCATATTGACAATTATTTTTGCTTTAAATTGTATTTCTCATGTCTTAAGAATCAGTAGACAATTGCATTTTTTTTTTTTTATGTATATAAAATTGGAATATAATCATGTTGCGCATGATTCTTTTTTTTTCAGTATCGAATGTGGGATTTGTTATTAAAATCCAGGAGACTAAAGTGCAAGAAAGAGACGACGCTCTCTTTGAATGTGTTCTCACACACCCACTATCCAGCATCACATGGATGGGCAAGGCCAGCACTCTGCAGGATGGAGAAAAATACAACATAACAGTGTCGGATCATAAACTGATCCACCGGTTGTTGGTCAAGGACTGCAAGCAGCACGACAAAGGCATATATTCAGCTGTGGCTGGCATTACGTCCTGCAGTGCCTGGCTGGTTGTGGAAGGTAAAATCTATCATTTATTGTCATTAATCGACAATACAAACCTGATTTCCATAACTGTGGTCTTCACAAATAATCCTGTCATTCATTTATGTTGTAGCTTATAGTGACCCTTCATCTGCTTGTAAGACAAAGCCTCGAAAATCTACAGCGGTTGGTAGAGCACAGAATGACCTTGAGAAAGTGGCCAGAGAGCAACTTCTAAAAAGCCAAAAGGAGATGGAGAAGATTCTAGCAGCTGTAAAGGCAAGGCACGAAGCAGGACAACTCAAAAGAGTAAATGCCTTTACCACAGGTGGAAGGGACGGTGGAAATACTGCACTGGTCACTGGTCTGGGTAGAAATGCTGGGGCAGTAATGGACAAGCCTGACACAGCAAGAGCCAGTGCTCTCTCTGAGCAAACAGGACGCCAAGAGAAAGTAAAGACGAACAACGCAAGAGGAGATAATTCGGTGACAGTCGGTGACCCCAGGACCATCGAATCAGGTCAAAGGGATAACAACAAAGTAACAGGTAAAGTCCAATTTTCAAAATAGTCGAATTACTTCAAGGAATGTTGTGTTCCAGACCAGAAAGGTTCAACACAACATGTTCCTATCACTCCTGTGACATTTGTAACTTTAAATTTAAAAGGTGAAATGTTTTATAACTGGCACACCACAGATGCAGATGAAGAAGGATATTCTGAAGAAAGTGAGGCCTTCACAAAATCTGCAGATAACTCAGGATTAAAGCGTGACGAGAAAGGAGACATCCTAGTTGGTAAGATGAGTACAAAATGCACTACTCTTATAATTATATATTTTCTGTTTTATCTATCATTTTACGGCTAATTGTCTTCTTGCTCAGTTAATATCCATACTTATTTTCTAAGCAGTATACGTATTTGAACTGAAATAGCGTTGACCTTTATTCAAAGGTCAAAATGAAGTGACTGATTCAGGTGGAAACAAAAGGCGCTCAAAGGGAACAAGGAAAATTCAGCGAAAACGAACATCCGGTGAGAGATCATACAGTATTTTCAGTATGAAAGAGATTAACGTACTTACTACAACTGATTAACCATGCCTGTATCAGATATGCTTTTTAGAGAAGAAATTAGAAAAGAAGAGCTTGTCCTAATTTGAGTGGGGACAAAGTGGTTGCCGTGTTACTACTTTTTTTTGTTGACTGAAAGTAATTTATTGGAATATCACTGTGAACAACAAAATGTTACCTCACTGTTGTTTTACAACAGATCAGAATGAAGCAGCAGGGGACAAACATGAAAGTGACAGTGAGAGTGATGAGGACTCGATTAGCCAAGTCAAGGAAGGAGACAACGGTACGAGAACAGAATTGGTACATTAATGCAAGTGTGCAAAATCAATTTTGGATATAAAACTGTTTGTTTATGGTGTATGTGGTAAGCAAGATCATAGGTCCTATATGTAAAAAAGCTGAAAGTGTATAGCACATCAACAATAACCTAGATTTAAATGTGCCACAGGTCAAAACGAAGTTGGTGACTCAGGTGGAAATAAAAGGCGCTCAAGGCACAGGAGAACAGTTCAACGAAGACAGAAATCTGGTGAGACACAAAACGCATTATATTACACTGACTTCACCTATTAATCATACCTGAACCAGGTATACTTTCTCGAGGATTTTAATGAGTTCTTGTCCTAGTTTGGGTGAGAACAATGCCAGATGTATTGCCCATGTTGCTACGTTTTTTTTCATAATGGAAAGCTTGTGAGAACATTGAATGTATACAGTTGTAATAGTGTGTGGGATTCATTGAAACACCATTGTGTAAAATGAAAAATGTGTCCTCACTAAATGTTGTGGCTCTAAAACAGATCCAAACGATGCAGCAAGTGACAAAGACATAAGTGACAGTGATAGTGACGAGGACTCCGTGGGAAAATTAAGGCGTCCAAGTCATACAAAGCAAAGTCAACAGCTACAGACAGGAGACAATGGTAAGAGACCACAACTGGTGTATTAATGGATGCGTGTTGTGTAATGACTGGATTACAAAAAACTGTTCATTCTGGTTACTTTAGTCTTTTTGTATAGGCAAATAAATCATTTAGGGTCATTTTACCTTTAAGCATGCATTGATAAGTCATTGAATTCTAGTTTAATTAGCACAATATACCGTATGACCTTATAACATGAACATTCTTTATCTGACACTTTAAACTGATTAATTGACTATATATATATATAAAGCCAAGGATTGAATAATTAAGCGAAAACCTGTGCTGAAGAATGCAGTGACTGTGATGAGACTGTTGATGCCACTGGCTCTGCCACACATGCAAGGCGTAAAAGGCAAGGCCCGCTGATAGAAGAACTGGTGATAGGTAAGTGAAGGGTCGTGACTGAATAACAAGGGGGGGGGGGGCTCTATTTGAATGCATCTAACATGCTGAATATAAAGCTTTACTCATTTGAGCTTGTGGGGACCATCAAGTAAACAAACAATTAAAGTGAATAATTGTAAGCTACTGCGTTTCATAATAATGTGCATGTATAACTCTATAAAAGGAACAAAATATATTTACTTTATGTTTCTGCAATTGTGAGAAATACAATCAATAATCACCTGAGGACTGACTTTAGCACAGCAATGTCCCCAAACCTCAGCAATAAGAAACAAAAGTAATTGAAACACACGGTATAGTGTAGCACCTCACTAAAATTGAAACAACTCTGTTAGGCGAATAGTCCGTTTCACTTCAAAAGCTCTTCACCCATAGATAATGATTGCTAAAAAAGAAAGAGGCTGTTCCACGCTGCTGGAGAAAGTCAGTGGTTTAGGGCACAGTGCACTAAAGAGTCAAGAATTGTTTTGACTTCAGTATCGATTCTGGAGTAGATCGGAGAAGCACTGAATTACGAGGTGGCTAAAGTTAACCACCACTTCTTAAAGTGCGAACAAAGTCCATGCAAAGTTATCGTTAGGTTACTTTTACAAGTTTCCACAACCACACCACCAACTCAAATGATTATTGTCATTTGCTTCTTGAAATGAGACAGAAAATGAGTAAGTTTTCTGTTTTAGAAACAGAGACAATACAGCTGAGCAACATCTTGACAAAGAAACCTAGTGTTAGAAATATCAATAGGCATCAACAGTCAACCTATTTTAAGAGCTGAAAACAGAAGGGACAAAAACAATCGCAGAAATCGAAAAGCATCTTATGAAAAGAAAAACAACAACTATAAACCATTTTAGAAACCAGCCTCCTTTGGGTGTTTCTGTTCTCATCAGTCATGATGACCAACGGTTCATGTTTGTTTGTTTGTTAAGATCAAGGGGTCCAGTTCATCTGTGGACTGTCTGATGTCAGCGCCATCATCAACGAGGCTGCTGAATTAACGTGTAAGCTCAGCAAAGACGACTGTGAAGGAGCTTGGATCAAAGATGGAAAAAAGGTTAGTAGTCTGACAAGTAAACACATCATCATGGAGGTGTCACTGTCAATCAGGAAAGTCCTGATATTTTTTTTATAAACAAACCAAGATGTGACAGGGATCGTCATTCCTCAGAATCACTACGAGAAAAACCTGTCAGGAAAATCAAATTGTAATGATTGTGGACTAAATTGTATTTTATGCTTTTGTACGTTTTGTCTTCACTTTTAATCCAGAATGTAACAGAACAGAATGTGTTTTGTGTTTTAGTATTTACATGGATAATCAGTGGGTGTTTATTTTTCATTTTCACTTGCCATTAGGGAAAATAAATGTACTCCATTATAGTAAAGGTTACTGCACGGTTTTCTAAATAGTCTGCCATGGATGTGCAAATGGATTCAATTCATTTGTTAGCTTTTAAATAAAATGTACGAGTCAAGATCCTCCTGTACAGCTGATCTTGGTCCAGTTGTTCAGTTGTTGTGCTCACGCTTGATTGACAGCTGTCATACCAACCAACACAAACTGAATATTAAAATGAAAAAAAACATGCTGGTTTTGTATGGTATATAGTCATTCTGATTTACCTCAAATACCTTGCAGATGTTTAGAAATATTGTGCCTATGTGGGACACAACACAGCTGGACACAAAGCCATTTGGAGCGTGCAGTGTTTCTAATTTGAATGACTAATTACCTTGTTATTGTTTTTGCTCGATTCACATATGTCTTCCCACTTTCCTATCAGATATCCCCGAATGACAATGTTATTATCACTAAAGACGGTGCGATCCATAAATTAGTGATAATCAGGTGCACAGAAGAGCATTCTGGGAAATACCGTTTTGAAGCAGACGGTCGTAAAACAGAGGCGATGATCAGCGTTGAAGGTTTGGGAATCTATCTCGATAACACTAATGATAACGGCTACACCTCATGAAAATGATGCCCCTAATATCTTTTATCTAGATCCCCCAAGGTTTGATCCTGAAGACCTCCGTGCTTTCACCGAGCCTGTTAAAGTTAAAGTGGGTCACAACGCCATCTTCAAACTGCATTTTGTTGGCCATGAACCCATAAAGATTCAGTGGTACAGAGAGGGAGAAGAGCTCCAAGACGACAGCAACACAAAGATAGAGAAATCTGCGAGCCACAGCCGCTTGCTTCTTAGCAGGTGCCAGAGGAGGGAATCAGGAGAGATCAAGATCAAACTCAAGAACGAACACGGCTTCATCGAGGCAGTTTCACAGCTAATTGTGCTTGGTGAGTCAATGAACACCACTGACGAACTTGTATTGACATTATTTCTTACCCCGAGATGTTCAGCTTTTGAACATATCGGTGTAGAACCAACAAAAAAAATGTGTCAATTTAAAAGAAATCTATTCGATAATGTTTATCTGCACAAAAGGAGGTGATTTGTGCAGGAAACTATGCAGCATTTAGTAAAGGGCAGAGCAATAGTTCCTAAGGCTTGCCCATGGACAGAATCACAAACTTTGCAAACAAAAAGTGTATTTCCAAACAAATAAAATACAATCATTTTGAATGATTAAATCAATATTTCATTTGCCATTTTGATTTTGTGGTTGCTCAATTCATAAAGTGTTGTTTGCTTCTTAGAAAGTGTTACTTACTTTGTGATAAGTGTTGTTTTATTTTTATTTATTTATTCCATACACTGTGCAAACACAATGGTTACAGCAAAAAGCAACATAATTGCTTTGAATACTTCGCTTCTGTGTTTAACAAGTGTTTGTCATCATCCGTTTCTTCATCATTCATTCAAGGGGAAAATATCTATCGCTATCGCAGTTTTAGCTATACTGCCAAGCCCTAAATTCCAAAACAGCATACACCGGTGTGCTGCAGTGCGTCACAGCTCATCAGAAAACATGGTCACATTCCACTGAGCCCACCTGTGTTTGGTACCTAGCCATTTTATTTTCAAAATTCTGCTGTTCAATGAACATGTTACTTACTGAAAGATTTTTGTTCTCCTTTCAGCAGAGTCTCAGACTGTGAGAACATGACAGGTTGTGTGGAAAATGCCACACAGAGCTTGACAAAAACAACGTTGCTTTAACTACACCTGTCACGGTTGCCTGTATCTCAAATGTTTTTCTATAATTATCTCGCAATAACAGCAATGAAAAAGCCTAAATGTGGTACTCGCTCTCTCATTTCTTTAAAGTTTTTGTTTTATCAAATACTTTTTTCACCGTTTCAGACAAACCCACTTCCCCTCTGGGCCCCGCAGAGGTAACAAAGAGTTCAGCAACGTGCATCGAATTTAGGTGGCGGCCGCCAAAGGATAATGGCGGCTCACCAGTGACGAACTACATAATCGAGCGTCAGAGAGTGGGACGGAACACCTGGAAGAAAATAGGGGAGATCCCTGGAGTGCCCTGCTTCTGTGACACAGACGTGGACCACGGCCGCAAATATTTTTACCGAGTGCGAGCAGTGACGGCGGAGGGCACAAGTGAAGTTATGGAGACTGATGAAATGCAAGCAGGCACACTGGGTGAGCAAAACTGGTACTGTAAACTGTACACGATTCCATTTGATTCGTCTTATTTAGAACATGCAAGACAGAAATGTAAATACAACTGCTGAGGTTTTACTTGTACTTGATGTACACTGCTTTTATGTCATATGAGACAGATCAAACGTGGTCAAGACACAGATTCATAAATGAGAATACCTTGCTTTGAGTCCGAAAAATGTCCTCATCACCAGGGTATCGTTTGACAAACAAACCGGCGGTATTAACCTGACAGCTAATGGAACATGCCGACAACATCACACAGCTAAAATAAGTGCAAGAGCTCTACGCTCGCTACATTTCGGAAACACAAAATGCATCTTTTCATTCCTCCGCTGCCAAAAGCAGGCCAGCATAAAAGCGATACGTACTGTACAAGCAAAGGTTCAGTATGACACAGCGGTCTACAAAATATTAATATCCCCACAGGCAAAATGCAAGCAAGATTGACTTACTGTTGAGGGTCTGCTTGAAAAAGACATCCATGTAGGAGTCTTAGTCTCAATGGAGCGGTGTGTTGTTTTAGTTTTCCTGTGCAGATCTTCGATCTCTGTAGTCGGTGAATATTGGATCTGATATCTGGAAAAGCACTTCCCAGAACAAGTCCCAGTTGTTCTCCACGTGTTGCTCCTGCTGGAAAAAAAACAAAGAAGCGTTAAATTTAATGACTGCTGCTGCTGCTTACTAGAGCTGCAACTAACGATTATTTTCGTAATCAACTAATCTGTTGATTATTTTTTCTCGATTCATCGATGAAGAGTTTGGTCCATAAAATGTCAGAAAATATTAAAAAACGTCCATCAGTGTTTGTCAAAGCTGGAAATGATGATGTTCTCAAAAGTCTTGTTTTGATCACAAACCAAAATTATCAGTTTTAATTATTTCTTTTTTATGTGGGTGCAAAGAAACCAAGAAAATATTCACATTTAATTAGATAAAACAATCAGAAATCTTGTTTCAATAATGAAAAAAGCTTCAAACTGATTATCGATTATCAAAATAGTTGGCGATTAATTTAGTAATCGATTAATAATCGATGCATCGATTAATCGTTTCAGCTCTACTGCTAACCACCAGAGTTTAGGGCCTTCCTTTTTCATTCTTCTTCTTCCTTGCTGCTTTACTGGTGCTATCTATAATGTAGCATTACTGCCTCCTTCTGTCTTTAGTACAGCTCCCTCTTCATCTGCGGTGTTTTAGAGCAGTACCATACCATATTTTCTCCTCTTTCCTCAACAATTCAAACTTCCTCTTTGAAACCTGATGCTACACAACCCTTTTTAACGGGTAACAATGCTGCAACATAACCATGCTTATTGATGCTAGCTTGTTGCTTACTGGGCTATGATGCTAGTTGTGAACAAATAACAAGATACTTCTTGTTTGTTGTTTACTTAACCATATGTCTTTGTGTTCAATAGTTGATTTAACACTTGCTGTCGACATAAACACAAACCGTTTTCGTCTGTTGTCCGTTTTTTTCCTTTCCAAAGTTGATTCTGGGACGTTCAAAAGTTCAAACCGCAGCAACAGCGTGCTCTGCTCCCTAATTGACGCAGGTGGTTCAGGCATGTGTGGGCGTGGCTTAAGACCCGACTAGGGTTTTGTAAAAACTTTATTTAATTTGTGAGCGTACACACCGGGGTCAGAACAAACGCGTTACTGAAGACTTAAAACGCTTAAAATTGTGGATTACCCACATTTACTATATGTCACATCCCATCAGGTCTAAATCAAACCCAATATAGATTTGTCAAAAACTGACCAGATACACAGGAAGTTTCAGATTTGTAAAAATATTTATGCTTTTTGTGAAACACTAATGTCACCTTAACAGTTCGCATTACCTTTATTATTATACAATTCCCAGCAATATTTATTACCTTCATCAAGGAGGTTATGTTTTATGGGTTTATCTGTCTTGTCTGTAAATACAAAACGTTTAGGGCAGCTTTTGATTAGATTTTCTGGGAGTAAATTAGGTTATAACCCAAGGAAGAAATGGTGAGATTTTTTGCTTTCAAGTGTATTGACACTGTGGGACAATGAGTAGTTTTCTCTTGCTATTTGCTACGGTAATGGTAAATAATTGAAATTTAAAAATTGGTATTATTGTTATTTTTAATGAATGAATGAATTTAACTGCATTACATGTTCGATTTTCCTCCTGTGGCATGTGTGGGAAAAAAAAAACATGATGAAAAGCATAGACCTTTTTGATCATCTTCCAATGAAATGCCATTGCTGCCCCCTGCTGTGCAACCACTTTAAATGTTAATGGTCTGTATTGTGTCTTCTCAATTAACCCTGTACTAAGTACAGTAAAATACCAGTGGTGTCTTTCATTTCGTCTGCACAGAACAGTCATAATTATAGTCCTGACATTAATAGAAAATAACAATATTGCTGTTTGTTTATTACAACCTTGAATGATCTGCATTCTATCTCTCCACTTATCAGCGTTCCCTGGGCCTCCAGCAGCCCCAAAGGTGGTCAGTGCCTTTGACGACTGCATTAACCTTTGCTGGGCTCCACCGAGCAACACGGGAGGTTCACGCATCCTGGGTTATATTTTGGAAAAGCGCAAAAAGGGGAGTAATCTCTGGACTGTGGTCAACACCCTGAATGAGCTAATAAAAGGTCAGCATTTTTTTTAATTTTTTTTTTAAATTATGATTATTTACTCACACTTTTAAACTGTGACAGTGATGTTATTGTCGATGCTCTTCGTTTAAAATTGACTGCAGACAGGAAATATGCGGTGAAGGATGTCATGGCTGGCATGGAATATGAATTCAGAGTTGCAGCCATAAACCTCTCAGGAGCTGGCGAATTTAGCAACCCGTCAGAGTTTGTTTTCGCACGGGATCCCAAGAGTAAGTTGTTGGTCACATATCACACATTTGTGGAATAAATAACACACATTATGGTGTTGTAGAGTTGAATATTTATGGATGTAGTTACCAGAGGTGGAAAGTTATGAATTACATTTACTCGTGTTACCCATTTTGACTGATGGGTAAAATGTCACACACACAGCACTTTCATTTGCAAAGGTTTGCCTTCAACATAAATTGCATTCATAAATGATTTTAATGTTCAACATGACATGACTGTTTTGTGTTTCTTAATCCCAGAGGCACCTGGTAAAGTCGCAGGCCTGAAGGTGACTGAAACGTCTTACACCCACTTGGTCCTGACCTGGACCAAACCCGAGGAGAAAGCGGGGATACGGGATGAAGCGAAGGGATACTTTGTCGAAATTCGGCTTACGGATTGTATCGATTGGTCGCGCTGTAACAGCAGTCCCATCATCACCACTTCCTACAGCGTGAAGAGCCTCAAGTCCATGGAGGTGTACTGGGTGAGAGTGATCGCGATGAATGATGGAGGAGAGAGCGCACCGGAGGAGCTGCCCAACTACGCCATCGCGATGCCCTCACCTGGTATGGTAATGCTTCTCGGCAGCTGAAGAGACAATAATGACACCATCTTTGCACCATCCTTTACAGCTTATATCATTTATATTGTAGATTTTGGATTATCGCACCTAAAAATCTCCCGAATTTTAATGTTATTAAATTCTTTTTTTCTTTTTAGTGAGGCCAAAGTTCACTAACCGCAAGATGAAGAGTTTTGTGGTGGTGAGGGCGGGAAACTCTGTCAGGATCACAGTAAACTTTGAGGTAAGAGACAAACCCAAACTAAAAAATGATCCATGCCAGAATTTTAATGATATTTCTAATGAACTTTATATTTTATGCCAGGCCTCTCCGTGGCCAGATATTATATGGATGAAGGATAATGTGCCCATGACACAGCGAGCAACAATAAGTAACTCTGACGGCTCATCCCAGTTGTTTATTCCTTCCTCTGAGCGCTCCGATTCTGGCATCTACTCCATTCTGGTGAAGAATCTTGCAGGACAGGAGACATTCAATACAGAGGTCAGGGTCACAGGTAAAGGTTTACGAGTTATTATACATCATTTTCTCTGTACTGTATATGTATATTGGATGTGAGGCAAGTAAAAGTGACAATGTTTACAGATGATCCAAAGGCTCCCGGACTGGTAGAACTGGAGGAAAACGTGCCAGGGACAGTGACGGTGATCTGGGAACCTTCACCCGATGAGAAGCGCGACGACCGCCTCCACTACACGGTGACCAAACTAGACTCCACCAAGCAAACGTGGACCACGGTGGCCGAGCGACTCTTCAATCACAAGTTCACGGTCTGCAACATCATGCTCGGCAGGGAATATAATTTCCGAGTGTATGCCAAGAATGACATCGGCGTATCCGCGCCCTCCGAGTCACCGACCTGGGGGATGGAGAAGAAGAAAGGTTTGCGTTTAATGGAATAAGGTCACAAAAAAAAGTTATAATTACATCAACTTCTCTTTTGCAGAAAAGTTTGTCCTCACTGCACCAACCAGGAGGTACCGTGATCTGCGATGTGCTCCGACCTTCTTAGTTCCCCTGAAGCTTCGCACTGCACCCAAAGGCTACGAGTGCTACATGAGCTGTGCCGTGAAGGGAAATCCCAAAGCTCGGATTACGTGGTATCGAAATCACATCAGTCTAAACACTAATACCAACTATTACATCTCTGAAACCTGCGGCGTTTGCTCCATGTTGATCCTCTGCGTGGGCCTGAAGGACATGGGAGAATACACCATCTGTGCCGAAAACGCCCTGGGACGAGCTGAATCCTCCACCATCCTCAGTATCAGAGGTGAGCGAGAGACACGCCTGCACTTTAAAGTGAAAGGATGTGTGAGTAAAAAGGCAACTCAAGATATATTAACTCATTTTCTGTATTCCTTTACAGAGTGAAGAACTACAAATACCATGATATGAAAAGTTTTTGCTTTAAAATGAAGACTTAGCAATTAGAATATGAGTTGTAGTGGTTTTCCTGCTTCATCATCTGAGGAACAACACAAAGATACGAGACTGCTGCTGAAAAATGCAAATAAATCATTGCATTTCTGCATGTTTTGAAAATGATTAACTGTGTATTTGGTAAATAAAATCAGAATGAACATGGACAGTGTTGATATCATGGACAAATGTTGAAAAGGGTTCTCTGAAATGTCAATTTATATAAACTATGCTTTCGTAACGATTTAAAGATGTGCAGAAATCTAAGGTTTTTGTACATCTTAAACGTGAAATGCACAAAGAAAATGTTATAATGTAATACATGCAATGCTGCAATCATTTCAACCTACCTGAGATACTATATTATTAACACTGTAACATTAATGATGACTGCGTTTTATTTAACATTAAGATAAACACAACAAGGACTCTGTCCCAAAGAATATTGTATAATAGAATACACATAAATAACCCTCCAAAAGAGACAGAAAAGAGCAAGGGAAAGCAACTGCACCAGATGATGAAAAGAAGAAGAAGAAGACAGAAGATGGTTAATTAGTTATAGACATTTCAAAAAGGTTAGGGTGACCTTTAATAGAAATGTGCCCTTTCCAAAGTCAGTGAATGCCACTGTGTAGGCTCCTAGCCACATTTACAATGAACACAGGTCCATTAAAAAAATAAAAATAAAATAAAAAATAAAATAAAAAATAGGAGGAAATTGTTAAGCTCTTTACCAGTGGTTCCCAGACTTCTCACAGTCTCGTAACCCTTCAGACATTACGCCGTCAGCCATTTGCCCCTTTACGCCTGCAGATTTGGAAAAGAAAATGTGTCAACAATTGCATCTCTGTGAACTCTTCATCCATAATTAACGTGTGTGTGTGTGTGTGTGTCTGTGAGTATATTTATAACTGTGTATATACGTCTGTTTACAGTATGTGTATATACGTGTATATGTGTGTGTATGTACGTATGGGAGTATATGTTTATTATGTGTGTATATGTATGTGGATGTTTGTATGTGTGTATATGTATGTTTATTATGCGTGTATATGTGTGTGTATGTATGTGTGTATATGCATGTGTATGTATGTATGTATGTGTGTGAATGTTTATTATGCGTGTATATGTGTGTATGTATGTGTGTATATGTGTGTGTATGTTTATTATGTGTGTGTATGTATGTGTGTATGTTTATTATGTGTGTATATGTGCGTGTGTATGTTTATTATGTGTGTATATGTATGTGTATGTATGTATATGTGTGTGTATGTTTATTATGTGTGTTTGTATGTATGTATGTGTGTATATATGTGTATGTTTATTATGTGTGTATATGTGTGTGTATGTATGTGTATATGTGTGTGCATGTTTATTATGCGTGTATATGTATGTGTGTATGTTTATTATGTGTGTATATGTATGTATGTATGCGTGTATGTATGTATGTATGTATGTGTGTTTGTATATGTTTATTATGTGTGTATATGTGTGTGTATGTATGTATGTGTGTATATGTGTGTGTATGTATGTATATATGTGTATTATGTGTGTTTGAATGAATAAAACAGCAACACCAGACGATAACTGTAAAAGAAAGAAAGAAAGAAAGAAAGAAAGAAAGAAGACAGATCAGTTGCTGACATGTCAGATGTCTGACCTTTAGCTGGAATGTGCTCTTTCTGAAGTCACTGCATACAGTGACATTCAGCCACGTTTACAAAGAACACTGGAGCCTTAACGTTAAACGTGAACAAACGTCAACGTTCATACGTGCATATATATGTGTATCAATTATTTCGCAGCCATGTTGGTTCCATAAAGCTCGGTCATGCCACGTCATTACAGTGACCTAGGACTGTTGTGTTGCAGCAGCAGTAACACTGACACTGACACTGACAGCAGCAGCAGCAGCAGTAAAAATAGCTCACTCTCCTGCAGCCACCACCGGTGGACGTGTAGTGTTCCTATTAGATGACAGCGGCGCACATGGTGACTGAGGCTCAGCCACTCCTGGCGGCCCCCGGCCCCCCCAGCCCCGGCCCCCCCTGCTCCTTCTGCTCGCTCCAACACGCTCCTACGGACCACGCCTCCCTCTCTCTGCTCTGCCCGTGCTGCTGCTGCTGCTGCTGCTGCTGCTGCTCCATCCACATTAAGACATTGCAACGTAATTGTGCTGTGATTTTATTTTATTTTTCAAAAACAAACTCGCCGCTTTTCTTCAACTTTGAGACACTTTTAACCGAAGCCACCTGAAGTCTATACCCCCCCCCCCCCCCACCCTACCGCGCGCGCTCTCCTGAAATAGCACCTCTCTCTCCCGGGTTAGAACACGGTGTCCTTTAGTAGGGGACAACATGACTGCCAAGCATCGGAAAGGCAAAGGCAACCAGAAACAGGAGGAGAACTTTTTCAAAAACGAAGTTATTGAGTCGGAGGTTCGCCCTGCAGCGAACAACTACACTCCTCTGCTGGTTTTGGTCCTGGTGGTTGTGTTCGGCGGTGCCATCGGCGCATGGCTCTGTTTCCAGCAGCACCAGACTTTAACCTACTTAACAGACAGCGTCGCGGGCATGCAGATGAAGATCGTGAAGCTGCAGTCATCGCACGAAGACATGCGACAGTCCAGTGGAAAGGTAAGAAGAAGAAGAGGCCTTGCCTTAAGTTGTGACAACGTGATTTGTAACCACCAGGCGTGCGTGAACGCAACACGCCTCCCCCTGATTGTGTGCGTCCTGGCACGAGTGGATGAACGTAAATCTGAGTTAAATGGCTCTGTGTTTCACACACACAATCAGAACTAGAGATGAGATTATATGGGGATTTTTTTTTATCTTTCTATCTTACTTTTTTGTTTGTTTGCACCATTTGATAAAATATAACAATTTCATCAAGGACAAATACTACAATTCACTGTACTTATTTATATTTCTAGCAACTTTTACTCCACTACATTTCCTCTAACCATCGTTGTTACCCCCTACTACCAATTAGAATTGGTAATGGTCTATTATATTATAGTATAAATACTATATAGAGTGTAGTATTTCTAGTCTTGATGAGCTGCTTTACACTTCCCCATTCACTCATTCACACACACACACACACTGCAGCACAAGGTTAAGTGTCTTGCTCAAGGACACAGCAGAGCCAGAAATTGAACCCACAACCTTCCAGTTGAAAGACAACTCCCCCTACCACTGAGCAACCATGGTTCAATCCTCACTTTTTTAAATACTTTTACTTCTAAAACGTAGGTACATTTTATATCAGAAAACATTACTTTTGACAGTAAATGTCATATACTAAGAATTTTACTTGTAAAAAAGTGACTTCAACTTCTACCAAAGTCATGTTCTGGTAAGATACTTGTATTTTTACTCAAGTATCCCTTTAAGGTACTTTATACAAGACCGTCCATAACAAAATGGTCAAAGATCGTCAATAAAAAAATCAAACTAAACAATATAAACAATACAATAAAACACTGTAAAACAATACGCTTCTAATAAGAAACACTGTTTTGTTGCTATCTGAGAAGAATACTTTACAAACTTAGATCAAATAGTAATAATCGACTGATTATCAGATTAATCATGCACCCTCATCACCCACATGCCAACAGTGCACGTCTCCAATTTGAAGCATTGAAAGTTAAGAAGTGCGGCCTCTATCGGGTTACTAAAGGCCAAACGCTCCATTGGAGTGAGTACAAAACGCTGCTATTTCTAACATCGCTTCCACACACAGCTGCTGACGCTCGCAACGAGGATTATTCTTGACCTATAAAATAGCCGTGACTCAGACTGCATCGCCTACTTAAACATCATATAATGTTATAAAGTGTGCATGGTACAGCCAGAGTAGTAACAATAGTAATGATAATAATAATAATAATGATGAGGAAGACAGTTGTGTGTCAAGGCTAAATTTAGTCAGAGGTTGTTTACATGCTCGAGGACTTTGTGAGTAGAGGCTGTCATTATAGTTTTCATCTGTATTTCTGACATGACATAAACACAATGCAGGTATATCCAAAGATTGAGCCTGTGGCTATGTTTGAAGTTGATTTTTAACTTGGGTGAGCAAGATATATATACAAATATATATATATATATATATATATATATTTTTATATATATATATATATATATATATTTTTATTTATTTTTTTCTTACCTACCCTGAAGCCACACCAAACTCTCCTGTCTGCTTTCCATTCCATGTACAACCCCACCTTTGTTTCAGGCAAAGCTCTGCTCTGACCGCAGCTCTGCCAGCTCAGTCTTGTTGGGGGGAAACATGTCTAGTATGAGCAGGTTATTTAATTTTTTGTGAATATGTAAAGTATGCTCACCTGAGTTCAAGTCCCGGTTAGTATTGGTGGGGCAAAAACGCCGATTTGGTGATGCGTCATCGTCCAGGCGTCTCTACTTGAGGGAAACTTGGGGGCGGGAGTTACCTGGTTGAAGAAGAGGGAGAAAGCGTTAAGAGATGCTCCGTCTCAACATAGACTTTATGCACTTTGTTCTCCATGTTGTGATATAGTGATGTATCGCTATATGATTGTCTTGCAATATAATAGATTATCATTGTATCGTGATGTTATTGGTATCATGGACCATGCATTACGTATTGTATCACATCATATTCTTGTGATTGGTTGTTAAAGGCGCCATATGTAAGAATGTGGCCAAAAATGGTTACTACATTCAAATTCAAAATACAGAGGTCTTTTAGGTTTCGTTTTCTGACGTAACTGGCAACCCGTGGTTGCTCGGCAGCTGAGACTCTACTGAATGCAATGATTGGTAGACGGCGGTAGGTGGCGCCACATGACGCCAAAACATGATTTCAAAACATAAGCATGATTTGCAGTCTGCAAAATATTTTTTTTAATGCAAATATTTTGGCTGTACTGTTGTTGTTGGTGAGTTCAGTTTGTTATATGAACATTATTCCTGAGTCTCTGTGACATATTAGGAGGATTTTAAGGCCAGTTGCTTTGGATTTATTACATAATGCACCTTTAAGTGTCAGGTTAGTAACATTTCGCAGTAGATTAATTGAATTAAATTGATAAATTAAAGTACAGAGTGCCAAAAAAAAAAAAACACTGCATAAAAATTTTAATTGAAACGCAAACATCGCTACAAAATAACAGACTTCATTTTCATGTGTGGCATCTCCGATATTCTACAATGATAATGATGATAATTATGATATCATAATAATAATAATAGTGGATTTAATCATATGGCACTTATTCAAATTAAATCACAAATTGCTTTACAAGATGAACATTCTACCAATTAAAACTATTAATCAAATGAGCCACTGTAGAAAACAAAAGAACACAACTGAAGGAACAGAATAATTATAAAAGAGGATTGGAATAAGAAAGAAGCTTTTTTAAAATAATTACAAGCACATTTATGAAAGAGAAGAAGATTAAACAAGATCTGGACACTCTTTTGGTTACACATTGTTTTGACTCTGTTTGACTCAACATCGCTGTGCTGTTGTTGCAGCAGCACCTGTCAGAGAATCTGGAGAACCGGCTGAATGCACTGGAGGAGTCGCACGCACTGGCCCAGAAACAAGTGGGCATCGCCTTGGCCACGGCCGAGCAGCTCAAGACGTCTGACCTCCCCGCTCAAGTGCTGTCGCTTCACACCGAGATGAAAACCCGCCTGGCCGAGATGCAGCGAGCCACCGTGTCCCTGGAGCAGCTGGGCGAGCTGCAGGCCACGCTCAAGGGAAAGAGCGACAACTTCGAGGAGGTGGAGGTCCAGATGGGAGAGCTGGCCACTCTGAGCGTCGAGCTCTCTCAGGAGGTGGAGGCGCTGTCGCGGGGTCTGGGGAAAACCGAATCGAGGCTGGAGGAGAGGGAGAGGCAGGTCGCCACGCTGAGCGTCAGCCTGGTCGAGCAGGCCGCCGAGATGCTCAGACTGAAGGAGCAGCTGGACACGCAACAGGGTCAGCTGAAGGCCGGCACGGTGGAGGTGGCGACTGTCAGGTAGGTTGTGGGTAAAATACAATGGAGTTCAGTTCACATATCTCAACTCCTTTGACCCAATTGAAGCAATTTTCTTGTCTTGATGACCACTCAAAGCTGCTTTACACTGCAGTTTTTGCCAATTCACTCCCATTCACTCACACTTTCACACGCTGCTGGCACAGCCTTCAGGAACCACATGAGATTAAGTTTGGTTTACCCCTCATACTATACTAATCTTTTAATTTATGTAGTACTTTTCATGTATAAAATGCAGGTAAAAGTGCTATATAAGACATAAAAATATAAGAAGACACAAAAAGACGATGTGCATAAATAGATAAATAAAAGTATAGTAAGAAAAGTGCTTTAGGTTAAACTAAATAACATCCAACAAACGTCTGGGAAAAGTATTTTATAACATTTTATAACATGTGTAAATAGGTAAACTGAATAAAAAAACATTTATTTAAAGAAATATTAACATAGCTTGCTTGTTTGATGTAGCTGGACAAGGTGTTCCACAATATCAGGAGGCTGTTGGTGCTTTCCCCCCCCTCCCAATACTTTAACAATAGAGCTACACAGTTCTTGCCATCCATGCAGTCAATAATAATAATAATGTTTCTGTTCTATTTTTCAGTGGATTGCTTGAGAAAGAATTGGAGTCCCAGCGGCTGCAGCAGGCCAGCGTGAAGAGGCAGCTCAGCTCGGTGTACGAGAGTCTGCAGGATCAGAACTCGGCGGCCGAGAATCTGCACTCTGATCTCAGGAGTCAGCTGGAGGACGTGCAGAACCAAATAACCCAGGTAAGTAGTAGTAGCACAAAGCCGCTGTGTGCTCCTATTTTGAATTTAGTAGTGCAAAAGGTTTTGCCTTTTAAAGCAGCCATAGAACGGAAGTACCAATTAACGCTGTTTTTTTGGTGTGTATCTGCACCATTACCTCGTTTATGAAGCCCCGAAGGTTCGAAACAAACAGTTCAGCCACTGCTGAGAACACTGTGTTGTATTGTGATCAGATCCTCCTGGTTCGGACACTAGTCCGGGCACATCCGGTTGCGTTCATCGAACCGCAGAAGAAGAAGAACGTCCGTTGTGGAGGTGTTTCGCGAGCAACAGTGTCTTCTGACTCCGGGTCAAAAGGGACTGCGGCGGGGGAGTCGTGACGAAACCATTTCTAAACATTGTTAAAACAATGTTTTGATAATGAGTAGCAGTGCATCCACCGTTCCAGCAGGGGGAGCTGCGCTTCTGAGTGCTGGTGTGCTGATTACGTCACTTCCAGGTATTGGCCAATCACAAGACAGTTGGGAGAGCTCTTGTTGGCTGGCCAATAACAACACAGTTCTGTCTTCTTCTGGGTGTGAGATTTCAGTCTGAAAGAGCGCGGCTGACGAGAGCTTCAGTGAGGAGAGATTTGTATCGGCTCGTTTACAGCAACTAGGAGGTTTTTGACCATAAAAACAAGTTAATGTATGTAAGTAGACCTCCATAACTAACATATATGTGCAACAGCACCACTCTATGAGAGCTTTAAAAGATTCAGTCATTTTCAACCAATAAGCAGATTTCGTACAAGTACTAGAAAACCGTGTAGACTGAAACTGCATCGTTAAGTCGAGGCGTATGAGTATAGCTCGCAAATAACACAAGATGATCAGTTTTTCCCCGACCTTCTAAAATCAACACCAAACCCATACGGTTGAGTAGAGTGTCCAAACAAATCCAGAGGTGTTTTATGACCCTTAAAATGTTTTGAAATGTGTTTAAAAAGGTAGGATTTTTACAGCACGTGTACCACAGCATACAGCCTGGCACATACCATAACACACATACTGTCAGGTCTCTGTACTATTTCTGTTCACCCAGTGCCAACAGGGATCCAAAATGATATTTCCATCTCATTAAAGTCAAACTAATTACCTGGCAACACTTGCATCGCATAGATCACTTCTCTGTGTGTGTGTGCGCGCGGGAAATTTGTCTCGCGCCTCATTTATTAAAACAACTCCACAGTCAGACAGCAGATCAGTAAACCCTGCTCTATTACCATGATGATGGCATGTATTTTTATTGCTTTCCTTGGCTTAAGCTGGCGCGTGAAGTGCAACCTCCTGCTGAGGCCGTGGAGCAGACTGTTGAGGAAACAGCTCCCGCGGCTCAAGAGGAGGCAGCTGCTGCACGTGAAGAAGAAGAAGAAGAAACAGTGGATGTAGAAAAGGAGGCAGTGTTGGATGGGGCAGCAGAAGAAGAGGACGAGCCAGTTGAGGTGGAGGAATCTGCTGCTCCTGCAGAGGAGGAGGAGGAGGAGCAGCCATTAGACGTGAAGGTAGACGGTGAGGAGGAACCCGAAGCAGAGAAAGTTCAGGAGGAGTCATCTGACGACCAGAAATCGGAGGAGGAGGAGGAAGTGGCGGCAGCAGAAATAGAGGAGACAAATCAGGAGGAAAACCCTGAAGTAGAGGAAGAGGAGGGGGCATCTGAAGGAGAGGAGGAGAAACTTGTAGAGGAGGAGGAAGCTGCAGCAGAAAGAGAGGGAACAAATGAGGAGGAAAACACTGAAGCAGAGGAAGAGGAGGAGATGGCATCTGAAGTAGAGGAAGTAGCGGAGGAGGAGGAGGAAGCAGAGGAGCAGGCTGTGGCAGCTGATGAAGCAGAGGAGCCGCTAGAAAACCATGCTTCACCAGACAATCAATGTAAGTGATAAATAAAGGGTTTAATAGAAACTAATACTATGAATATCATAGATGTTTATTTAATTTACTTACATTTTCTTTTGTTTTTGTTTTACAGAGTTTGTTTTTTTCCTCAGGACAAAAATCCAACCCAACTTTCTCAGTTCTAAAGACTTTGCCGACAATAACACACATACTCTATAGGCAGGTGTTACAGGTTGTTGCTGTGTATGTGCAGTATTTCGCTGTGTGGCTGCTTTTTGAAAGGCAGAAAGTTGCGTGCGTATCGTGGCTTTTCATGGTTTGAAAATGAGTCATTGCGGACGTCAAAAGCCTTAATTCATCAATGAATGACTGTCTTTTTACAAAGCATTTTTTACACTCTTCATAACTTGCACTTTTTTCTTCTTCTTTTTTTTTTGCAATACAACAGTCCTGTGATCAACTGGAAAACTACAAGCCATAAGAAAATGCCCGTCTCAGCGACATAAACTGGGTATTGTTGGCTGCTTGAAATGTTTCCTGACACTTTTTAAAAAAAAAACAAAGGATAAAATAGGTGGAGGGAATAAACAAATGAGACAAAAAGGTTTTGAATGTTTTTAAAGTATACTCAAACTGTAGCTCATGGAGTTTTGTACTAAAGTATCTGTGGTGCATTTCTTAATATTGAAGGTTTTCTCGAGATAGATTTTTGCACTTCCGGCCAGACAGAACACACCTGCAGTATTGTAAAATACAATACAATCTTAAAAAAATCATTGAAATAACTTTTTAACATCTGTCCGTTCAGATCATTTATTGTCATTGTGGGTCTTTAACCCTTTAACACCGAGCGTATTGCACACGGCCTTTACATTACCGTAATCACGTGCCATCGGAAAAATTCAGACGGTTTCTGAAAGCTGAGAAGTTGCGTGTGAAAGTCAACGGGTGGTTATTATGGTAATTTCACTCACGCCGTTGCAGGAAGCCGGCGAATCAGCGTCTTTGTCACCAGAGAGGAGAGAGTTAGAAAAATAGTTGTGCATAGTTTACATTTTTTGGACATCGAGACAAAAACTCAAAAGGTTTTACTTTAAACTACAGTGTTTTTTTGAAGTTTAACTTTTTAAATTGCTCATAGACTATTTTAATATGCGGTACATTGTAAACAACTGCCAGATATTGAATCGTTATTCTGGAAAATGAAAAAATTTCTCACAGGATCATTTTCTGGCTTTTTTGTGGTTAAAATAACCAAAAAACACTCCAGAGGGACATTTTGCGGCTTAGGTGTTAAAGGGTTATGGAAGAACTGCAGATATTCTATGCATTAAAATAGATATGGACAGCTCGGAGAGCTCAGCGGAACCTCAGGGACAAACGGATGAAGTTGCGTATGACATCTTTAATGGAGCGACAGATCATTTACTCTCAAAAAAAACAGACATTTTGAATACAGATTTAAGCAAAGGTTGAACACGTTAACATTTGTTAATAAAGTGAAATACATACGTGTGGTAGTGAAGGTGCTTCACGCTGCAGCAGAGCTTTGGAGCAAAAACCAGGACTAAGTGAAGATCTCCTTGGTTTTACTTCGACTGTCACCTGGAAAAAACAAACGTACAGCATTACAGGACTGTTTGAGTTTAAGACTGTGTAAGATGTTTGGAAGGCAAACTGAAATAATGTGAATGTAACCGAAAATAAAAATAATTAACTGCTGGAATTCAAGCTGTGACAGGAGAGAGCGTCGAAATATCACCTATTGTTAATATGAATAATATTCAGTTCACTTTATGCAACTAACCAATTACCTCTTTGGAAACGTGAGAAATGTTTGCGTCAGATACAAATTGTCCGTTAAAGTAATCAACGGCTATTTGTTGTTAAGCGATTTGGACGTCACTGTGTTTCAAATTTTGATATTCACTGTTACAAAAAATGCACTGTTTTGTCGAGGCATTTGTTACCGTCATTACACTTCCCTCTTTATTGTCTTTTTTTTCTAAATAAACCCTGTTTCTTTCACTTTGTTTGTGTCACATTAATTCAGCTCATCGTGTAGAATAAGCTTGTTTTATTAGGACTGCAACTGCAATCCTTTGTATCAATATGTTTCATTTCTGTTTTTCTTTTTCCGTGACAGTAAACAAAATAATTTTTGGTTTTTTTGGGGTTGAGGATGTCATCATGCACTACCGTTCAAAAGTTTGAGGTCACTTAGAAATGTCCTTAAGCACTTTTTTCCAATGAATATAACATTAAATGAATCAGAAATACACTCTATACATTGTTAATGTGGTAAACGACTATTCTAGCTGCAAACTGGTCTGGTTTTTAACGGGATATCAACCATCTCTCCAGTGTTCTAATGGTACATTGTGTTTGCTAATCGTGTTAGAAGGCTATTGGATGATTAGAAAACCCTTGTGCAATGATGTTAGCACAGCTGAAAACAGTTTTGCTGGTTCTTTTTACGAAAGGGGAACATTATTATTTGGAACAAAAGTCATTATTTCTAATCTTGTCAATGTCTTGACTATATTTTCTGTTAATTTTGCAACTCTTTTGATAAATAAAGGTGTGACTTAATGGAAAACAAAAAAATTGTGACCCCAAACTTTTGAACAGTACACTCTTTTTTGAAACTAAGGGTTCCAAAAGGGTCCTTCTACAAGGGCTGAGGTTCTATCTTGAACTATTTGCTTCTGAAAAACCCTTTCTTTGGGAAAGGGTTCTTGGTAACACTAATGGTTCCAGGAAGAACTATTTTGATCCAGAGAACCCTTTAAAACCCCTTTCCTGAATAAATGGTTTTAAAAGGGTTCTTGGTGGAACCTTCATAAAAAGGTTCTACCTGGAGCCAAAAAGGGACAAGCCTAAGAACCTTGTGTAGTGTAGATAAACATCAAAACTTTTCTGACAGTTTATGAAACTAACAACTAATGAATTATCAAGAAAAACATTGATCGTGACATCAGTTAAATCGGCAGCGATGAACGCAAGCATGCCGTGTTTGTTTACGCAGCAGTTAGCAGTGAAAAATGCATCTTTAGTCACAATTCTTTTGGATTTTTAACGAGCAGCAGCAGATGTTGGCAGAGTCGTCTGCAGTCAGAGCGGCGTGAGCGCAGCACAGTAGAGTTGTTGGCAACATCGTCTGTTCCCGGTCGTTGCTAAATCATGCAAATGACGCCCGTCACAAACACTCTATCGTCGCGTTTGACGCTCAATGTGATCTGAAGTGTGCACGAGTGAGTTTCCCTGCATCGGGCCTCGGCGAACGGAGAGTCTGAATTGATTGTGTGCATCTAGTAGATAGACAGGAAGTCTCTCTCTCCCTCTCTCTCTCCCTCTCCCTCTCTCTCACTGAGTCATTTTCATCAGCCTCTCCCACTCCACCATCACTGCTGCAGTGTTCACAGTCACTGACCTTCCTCAATCCTCAGGAACCATGCAAGCATTTGTTCCCAGGTAAGGTTCACACCTAAACTCTTACTTACACACTTAAAATATCTCAGTCTTGATCATCAAAATGTTTTTGGGGACGATCCAAGTCCTGCTTCCTGTTTGTTTGTTTGTTGTCGGGTGTGGAGTAAGTGAGCTCAGCCGCTGCTGCAGGCCTTGCTGAACTCTAATTGAGTTTGGAGGTTGTTACCATTGGGACCGAGACAACTTCTTTGATGTCTTTGCGTCTCTGCTTCTTTATTTACATTAGTAATTACAGGCTGGGGGCTGTTGTTACTAAAAAATGTATTTTAGCTTATCAATTATTTTTGTCATGAGGCCTAAGAAGAGCAGTTTTTTTTACGGGGCCTGCAGGTTCTGTTATTTAACTGAGGGTGGATAATGAATCTGCAGCTTCTAACTTCTTGTTTTAGTGCACAATACATTTTTGGTATCGATTTATAGAGCGAGTAATGAACACCACACCCTTTATGGACTGTGAATTATTATGCTTTGTGGAGCGGATGCAGCCGATCGTGCCGCTGACTCTCAGTCAGGATTCAGGGTGACTCTACAACTGAGAGATCAATAGCAGTAAAAAAAAAAAAAAAAGCTCTGGGTAAAACATGAGCCTTCCCACCGGTGCTTACTCAGCTCTTTCTGTTGATGTAGCCACTGGCGGAAATTGCACTCGGGTCTTAAAGTCGCAGTGAAAATGCGTTTTCACAGCGTCTTTTCTCAGTTTGATTATGATTTTGTTTTTTTCTGGTGCACAAGAAACAGCAGCTGATGTGGCACGAGGTCACGGGTAAAGGGAAGGCAAGATGATGTGTCTTTGGGACATTTATTACATGAATAATGAAAACATTAAGTCTTTTTTTGCTCACGTGGCTCGGATCTGTGCCGCAGGTGCACCCATGTTAAATTGTCATGGGAATAATATACAACTCCTTATATGGACATCCTGGGGGTATGTGTTTATAGGTCTCATATCCAGGCTTTAAAAAATGTGTTTTACTTATGTGTTGTTGCGTCAAAGTTATGATTCATTTTATATCGCATTTTTAGTAGTGAAATAAAGTAGCGATAACTGCGCAGAAGTCACAAAATATACCTTTTTTTCTTCTCTTTTTGTTCATAAAAACGAGCCGTGTGAACTTTATATCCAAATTTCACAAATTCAATCCGATTTTCAACATTCTGAGAACTTTTTGTACTGTATTGTAAATAAAATAATATGAAACACTGTCATCAGATTGCCTATAGGTTGTGCTGAAAAAGGATATATGACTCTATATTGCACATTCTTATAGCCTCTGTATATACTGTATGTTTTAAGCAGCCTGGAATGCTCCGTGTTCTAAGGGTTTATTGAATTTAGTTTGTTGTGTCTTGTTCAGCAAGGCTGTATTAACAAATATACTCATATGAAGTCAGTAACTGCCTGAAAAAACAGCAAAAACAAATATTACTTGTGGCTGACTGATTGGATAAACTCTCAGTGACTCTCTCGCAAGTTCTCTCTCTGTTACAGGAAAACAGTTTTTTGGTAATCTGAATAATCATACATTTTGTGTTTTCTTCATTATGATAATCAGTATTTTAGTTTATATAGTGCTTGCATGATGCTTACTGCACATACTCCTCAGGTTTTAGGGTTAACTGCTGATATAAAAAATGCATAATCCTGATAATATTTATAATTTATTGTTATATGCCAAGCTAAAGTTCTCACTGGTTCTCTAAAGCAGAGGAACCCAATTTATTTTCAGCCAAGGTAAAAGTATTGGGAATTCTGGTTAGAAAGTAATCTGTGAACTAGTTCAGATTACATGATATGAAAATGGACATAATATTCAGTGCTCGGAAGCATTTTCTAAGAACGTAAATAAATAAAAGGCCTATCTGTAGATCATGATCATTTTAATGGATGACTCTGGAAACTTCTCACGATGAAGCCCTAACTGAGATCCACTGCTCTAAAGGTCAAAACAGAAAGATGTACCTGTTTTGTATCTTCATGGATCATTTATATAAGTGCTCGCTGAATAAATATCTCTGCTATGATGTCCCGTTTCCCTGTCGACCGTTCTCGATTGTGTCTGCTGTTGTAAACATCATGCGCCTCTCTCTGTTAGGGATTCACAGTGTTTTTTTGTTTTTATTGTTTTTTTTTTTTGCTGTTTTTGCACTGACCCAGGTTGTATCTGACACCGGTCAGGGATGAAGAAGCAGAGTCTCAGAGAAAAGCAAAGTCTCGTCATGCCAGACAGACCCGCAGGTCAACACAGGTTAACAACAAAAAAAACACAAAAAAAACACCTGTTTGTACAATTCAAGTTCCATTGGATTGTGCATTACCGTGAAAGTTGTATGACAATGTCCTGCAGGGTGTGACTCTGTCGGACCTGAAAGAGGCTCAGAAGACCAAGAGCTTTTCTCCTCATCAGGACAGACGGACGGAGGAAGTAGGCTCAGCCAACGACAGGTCCTGTCTGAGGAAAGGCTGCACGGATGAGAGGAGAGTCACGGCCGCGCTGACAGATTCCACGGAAACAGCAGGGATCGGTGCAAAATGGAGCAAACTGGACGAGGTGAATAAGGCAGACATAAATTCAGGTTATTTGCAGTAGAGGTTTCTAACTTTAACATGATTTATTCTCTCCCGTGTGCACACACACACACACAGCAGGGGAACATTGAAGCCAGGCTAGAAACCCTCACTGAGTGTCCAACACCAAATAATTCATATCCATCTGTCGCTGGATCCTGTGGCCTTATCCACTGCAACACATCATACAGAGGTCAGAGAGTATATCTATCTATCTATAGATCATTTTAGCTAGCAATCTATGCTTTTATCTATCTATCATTTTAGCTAGCAAGCTATCATTTTATCTACTGTATCTATGTATCTATCTATCATTTCAGCTAGCAAGCTATCATTTTATCCATCTATGTATCTATATATCATTTCAGCTAGCAAACTATCATTTTATCTATTATTTTAACTAGCAAACTATCATTTTATCTATTATTTTAGCTAGCAAGCTATGAATCTATCTATCTATCTATCTATCTATCTATCTATCTATCTATCTATCTATCTATCTATCTATCTATCTATCTATCTAGCCAGCAAGCTATCATTTTATCTATCTATCATTTAAGCTAGCAAACTATAATTTTAGCTAGCAAGCTATGATTTTAACTATCTATCTATCATTTTAGCTAGCAAGCTATGATTTTATCTATCTATCTATCTATCTATCTATCTATCTATCTATCTATCTATCTATCTATCTATCTATCTATCTATCTATCTATCATTTTAGCTAGCAAACTATCATTTTATCTATAATTTTAGCTAGCAAGCTAGGATTTTATCTATCTATGGATCTATCTATCTATCTATCTATCTATCTATCTATCTATCTATCTATCTATCTATCTATCTACACTGGGAGCCAAACAACAGACACACTATTTTTGTGTAATTCTCAGTTCAAAGTCACATTTCACAGAAAATACCACTATAACTGTATTCATAGTTGCAAAGTATGTTTTTTTAAGTAAAAAAAAAAATAGAAACAAACTTGTTGCAGTTGCTGAAAGATGGTGGAGAGATGATGAAAATCAGAATCGTGTGGAGGACGACGCAGCACAGACGAGCTTCAGTGAACGGCAGCACCAGAGACGACGCTGCCCTGATGTTGACGGTCCAGACTTCACCATAACACAGGTATGTGGAATATTTATTATTTAACAATCTGATAAATCTGAGTAGCAATCACACATGACTACAGGAAAAAATAAAAAATAAATTGTACCACCAGATGGAGCTAAAGGACTTTCAATGCAATGAATTTATCATGCACTGGCCCAAAATAGTTGTGTGTTGACAAAAAGTAAAGTTTACACCATAATAATAATGTTTTTAAACAATACATTTGGATTCACATCCAAAGTAAAAGTGAGAAATGACGACATGTAGAGCACAGTTAAGCACAAATGCTTATAAGAAGCGAATACAATAACCTGACACCACAGTAATTATCGCACTGTTCTGTTCAAATCCATATTCATCAGCACCACTGTTTCATACTCTATTACACAAAGGCTATATCAAGACTTCAATGGCAACACCGCTCCAATGCCTGACGCAACATTTGCAGATAAAGTGCAACCAGGGATTAAAGCAGGACTTCAGAGATTGTGTTGTTGGTTTATACCCAACAAACCCCCCCCCCCCCCCCAACACACACACACACACACACATGCACTCTCTCTTTCCACCCACTCCCCTCTAAGTCGCTTTGCTTCTTCACATCACATGGCTGAGGTGTCTCAAGCATTCCATCCCATATTGGGCAAAACTGAGACTGCGCTCTCTCTCTCTCTGTGTGTGTGTGTGTGTGTGTGTGTAGCACAGGATTCACAAGAAGGCTTGACTTTCATTACTCTTATTACTGACGCTGTGTTTCCTTCCACCTGTGGGGCCGAACGCCAGAATCTCCCCCCATCATTAACCTCTACTTCCTTGTGGGTCCAACCTGCCAATGATTTAATCTGCGTTTCTGACCAAGATGATGTGAAAATTTCCACTTTAAAAAGCGACAAAAGATAACTTTTCACAACTTAAAAGTGTTGTGAATTCTGAATTGAATGGGATTTCCTATCTGTGTGGACTGATCAGAGGTCCAGCTGTCCCCCCCGTGGTGGAATCTGCTCGTAACACGAGAGTCTCTTTGCCTTAGCGAGGGGACTAAATCTGTCTGCGATAATCATACCGAGCAGCGGGGTTTCATTAGAAGCATGACAGGCTGCCCATCTCCACCACGGCCCGACCTCTGCGTGACTCCATGATGATCTGCACAGACTTTTCCACATTTCAGAGCAGCAGCAGCAGAGGACAGGCAGGTGCAGAGCCGAAGTCGACGCACAGATTCTGCATCTCCGGGGGTTAGAAAGCTGGGATCTTTGCACTAGTTCTAATAAGCGTTGCTTTAGATCACACTGGTGATGCTCCTCTCCTCTCAAACCAATCGTTTTCTGTTTTCTTGGAAAGCTACGAGGGTAAAACGGAAAAGCCCAGAAACTATGAGACTGAGGATGAGACTGAGATTAATCCTGAATAAAAGTCTCCATCCACATTGCCAATGTTTGTTCACTGCCACCAAAGTCATTTCCTCTGCAGATGCTCGCTGAAGATCAACTGTAATGAGCTTTATTATTATTATTATTATTAAAGTCATATACCGAACAGAAAGCTAGCTCACGTCATGGCCTCATTATCAAATAATCCAGTCTCGCCTCGTCTTTCCCTCTCCATGTTTCTATTTTTTCCTCTGCCTGATTGTCTGTATTTCTTTCTCTATCTGTTTGCCCTGAGCGGGGGTTGAAGGAGAGTTGAGGAGCATCTTACTGTAGGTGCTGCAAACCTCACTATAAAAGGAAGGAAGGTAACACTGAGCCGCGAGGCCGGTTTGGTGCAGAGTATGGAGGAGGAAAATTAAGGGGAGGTGCAGGTTCTTTAAAGGAGTAGACTGACGTTTAATAGTAATGCATTATATTTGGAGGCGCCTTTTATTTCGACACTCAAGGTCGCCAAATTTGGTCATGTGTTTTTATTTGCTTTCCTATATTTGCTTTCCTTTATTTGTCGTAAATATGAAGTCACAGCTGCCAAAAACGGTCATGTTTGCCACGCGATTGTACTCGTAACCACGACAACGGAAAACATCTGAATTTAAAATAGTAATTTTAAAATAAATAAAAAATCGGATCATTGTCTAAGTCTATAGTCAAGCAACGCTGAGCTACATGCTAATAATGTTAACGGTGGCTACCAAAGTTATTTCTAAAACTAGTTTATCCACGTTTTATAATGAGATACGCTCATTATAATTTATAGCAGATATCAGCCACCAACATTCATTATATTCCCCCGCTTTTAGAGCGCTAAATTATTGGCTAGCACAACTTTACTGAAATCATGCTAGCTGTCAGCGAGTTCAACTAAACACTGTGAAAAATTGGGTTAGACACTACCATATTATATTTTGTCATTCAAATGGAATTAAATTCACAGTTAGTGATATTACTTATGATAATATTGCCCTAAAACTTAATATTTTTTTATTATAATTTGTAGCAGATATCAGCCACCAACATTCATTATATTCTCCCGCTTTTAGAGCGCTAATTTATTGTTGGCTCGCAACAGACTTTACCGAAATCATGCTAGCTGTCAGCGAGTTCGACAAAACGCCGTGAAAAATTGGGTTAGACACTTTCATATTATATTTTGTAATTCAAATACAATTACATTCACAGTTAGCGATATTACTTATGATAACATTGCCCTTAAAAAACACTATATTACCAAATAAAACTTGTGGACTGTGGAGATCACTTCTTCACCGAAAATGAATGGTGTGGTCTATTTAAAGTTCATTAACGTCAGAAATCCTCACCAACACTTGCGTGGATTTAATCTGGGAAGTGTTCGTTTTACTCAATGAAGTGTTAAAATAACACTGGATGCTGCCGAGTTCGGCTCACACTGAAAAATGAACATTGGCGACTTTGCTGTAGTGCACTAGTGACGGTGGCTATGACTCTGAATGGAGTCTGATTTTACGGCTCCATTCCATTTCACTGTTTGTTGTTTTTGTGTTGGACTGAATCACTGGGTTTCTCGAGCAGTAGAATTCACTAATTGGACTTTTTTATGGACTTGACATGAAAGAAATCACTTCCCGTGTGCAGGGCAATGGTTTGTATGTCGTTAATATTTCTGGCCGAGATGAGGGATGTCGTTGGATGGATGGATGGATGGATGGATGGATGGATGGATGGATGGATGAAGATAACGTGGGCCAAGGCGTCTCTCTCTTAACACCATGTAACACTCACATCGTCCCCTCCGTCACTCACTTGACACTTGGTGATTGTTGATTGCTTCTCAGTGAATACTCTCTGTTGACCCTCCAGAACACAAACTGCTGCCACCCACTCACCCTCACCCCCTCACCCCCTCACCCTCACCCTCACCCCCATCCCCACCCTCACCCTTATCCCTCTCCACATCAGTGGACAATTTTAGCTTTCACTGTCGAGTCTGGCCATTGCAGAGCCTCTGGCAGGTGTCCACAGAAAGCTGCCAAAGCTGGAGAGCTGGAGCAGGGAGAAGCAAAGGGGGAAGGGGGCGGTGGAGGGTGACTGAGCATTGAAAAAGAAGAAGGGGAGAGAGAGAGGGAGAGAGAGAAAGCAAGAGAGGGAGGGAGGGAGATGGAGAGAGCGCGTATAACTTTGGGGGAAGCATAAGAAGAGGCAGCACAGCAGGCAAAGTTTTCTCTGTCGACTCTGTTTTGTTTTTGACATTTCACTGAAGACTTGTTCTTGCTAAAGACTTATTTTCAACTTGAAGTTTTTGTTTTTTTGAGGATTTTTATATGATTGTTTCTTCACTGTCAATAGCTTGGAAGAAGGCACACACACACACACACACTTATACACACACCTGTTGTTGCTGAGGATTTCCCTGGAGCGCAGTCATGGGCATCCGCTTCACCGTTGCTTGAGGGCATCTGCAGTATAGTCTCCTCAGGAGAGAGGGAGGGAGGCCCGGGGCCGACTCTTTACACTCTAGACACTGACCTGCATGTTCGCTGTAGAGGACGGAGATGTCGTCCTACTACTCACGCACCAAGGACCTGACTCGCACCAGGAGGTCGCTGACAGACTCTCCACCCTCCTCTCCTTCCCCTACAGACAAAAACTTCAGAGTAAGACCAGACATTTCTTTTCGATCGTGAATGTTACGAATGAGTGTCCAGGTTCATGCTTATGTTGTCAAAGATGTTCAAATGAGTGATGTTTTCATTCTAATCGAAGTTGTAGTGTGTTAATTCACTTTAGAGGAAACCCAAAGACAGTGTTTAATTGCCCATTGGGGACTTTTCAATGATTTTAAGTACATGGATGAACCTAATTTACAGTATTATTACAGAAAACTATCAGATAAAACAAAAAAAAAAAAATGTTTTTCATTTACTTCTTTTAGAATTAACTGATAATGGACATTGTTATTAATAGTGTCCCTGGTGAATGAGTATTTCAACCATTTTCTGTGATGATGCATAAATTAGTTCTGATAAAAAAATACACATTTTATTTTGTACCACTTGCCATTTCAGAAACTGATATTTCTTTTTTTTATTTTAGAGCTTTTTGCTCTAAATCACTGCAACTTTTTTTTTCTTCTTCTCATTGAAAACATTCCTCTTGTAATTTCCTGTTAGGTTTTGTTGTTCCTGGATAAGTGGCTTATTCTCTCGGGTGTTGTTGTTCGACTGTTGTGTTTATATCAGTGCATCAGAGCTTGGACATGGTGTAACGGGAACAGTTATAAAGGGACAGTGCACGGACAACGCACAGACAGACAGTCTTTTGCTCTCACACACACACACACAGCGACTGTGTCTGTGGTCAAAATGTCAGCCTAATCTTACATAGCACAAGTTTTCATGGGAGAGAGAGAGAGAGAGAGAATGAAATGCAGAGGCGGTAGAGTAGAGACAGTATTTTTAGCCCGTGTCTCCCGGTTTTGACGAGAACCTGGTCTCCTTTAGTGAAACGCACAACAATGTGCGTAACAGCTGTGAGCGGCGGGATGAGTGCGTAAACATTAACACATTTTTATTATTGGATGACATTTATCGTGAGGCAAAAGTGGAAAAGTGGCTACTTCAAATTGGACACGTGTGCACTTGACCTTTTTATGCTTCTTTATCCAAAAGGGAAAGTCTGTACCTGAGTATTTTACAGCTTATTATGAACACATTAGATGTTTAACAAAAAAACAACAACATCACAATCGTAATACAACACAGCGGCCCCAACATCACTGGCTTCAGTTCAGACGTATGTTGTTAGCAGTTTCCCCCCCAATTGCACTTCTCAGCTCGCATTTTAAATAAGTGCAGAGGCCAAAACAAACACAGTTATGCAATACTGTGCGTGTCATTAAAAAAAAAAGAAAAAAGCAAGGACTGGAGAACAGTTTGTTTTTGTAATCTACAAAAAAACAGATTTCCCTGCTGTCGACGCACAGTCGGTTCAGTCAGTGGAGACGGAGCGTGACACGGACGAGTGAGACGGAGGGTGACGATGATGACTTCACTGGCTTTTTCAATAACTGCTGCTAACACTTCATATCATTCACAGCTCCGAGCAGTGAGCTCATGCAGGCGGCGTTCGTGTGTCTGTGTGTGTGTGTGTGTGTGTGTGTGTGTGTGTGTGTGTGTGCGTGTGAACCTCTGACCATCTCCCCCCCCCACACACACCCGCCGGGCATAATATTGGCCCTGGCAAACCGGAAAAACTGGACACTGGTGTTTGCAGAGCACCCCCGTGGTCCAAGCGTGCACCCGTCTCTCTGATGTCCCCCCCCTCCTTTACTGCAAAACAGTATGTGCCACTTCTGAGTTTCTCCTAACAAGGGAATCAGATGAGTGCAGCTGCCATCAGAAAGTAAAGTAAATAAACTTGGATTCAGGCTCTGGCTTCGGTCCAATGTCTGCTGGGATTGAATTAGTTAAGAAACTCATTTCGTACATTTTCTAATCCTTTAGTGTGAAAAAGATTTCTGCATCAGAACGAGTAATCTTAATGGTTCAAAATCCCCTCAAAGCGGGCTTTACTGTATACGATAATTTATTCATAAACGCTAGAGGCCCAAAATAATAACTTCATATTGGAGTGAGTGAGTGAGTGAGCGCTTGTCTCCGCTCCATCCTTGGACCTTCTTCATCTGAGATCACATTTTTTTTTTTTTCCTGGACAGCTCTGCTTAAGCACATGACCACATAAGGACAAGCAGCAAAGCCTCAGTTATGTAAACACTTGCTGAGGAATAGCTCCTTTGACGCTCTGTGAAATCCCCCCCCCCCCCCAAACTCCCCCAATTCTAACTCTAACTAACTCTGATTGCGAGCACAGGAATAGCCGGTCCCCTCCGACATAAATTGTCCTCCGTTGCAAATGCACACATCTGTTCCATCTGCACAAAGATGTTTACTGCAACGCGAGTTGTTTAAGACCCAGTTTCCTAAAAGAGACACCAACTCCAAATCTCTGCAGTTAACGGGGTAAAAGGTTGAGAAGCAGCGGCAGTTATTCCAAAATACCATGGAACAGTCTTTCCTCATAATATGACCCCCCTCCCCTCCTCTCTCTCTCTCTCTCTCTCTGTGTCTGACTTTCTTTCCTCGTCTGTAATAGAAAGCAGAGCCAGTCATTGTCCGCACATGTGCCACGTCTATCACCTGCTGCTGGCACTGAGTTTTCTGTTTGTTCACTTTTGTTCAGAGCAGAAACAGGTCTGGCGAGAGTGTGATAAGGTAGAGACAGAGATATTTCAAAGGGATGGGACTAGGGAGGGGAGGGGAGGAGGGGAAGGGAAGGGGTACATCAAATCAAAGCCACCAAGCGACACTTCACTAAGTCGCACAATTATTTGCACTGTCAAACGTTGATCGTCCTAGTTTTTGGCACTCTTCTGTTTTGGAGTCCAGGGCAGAGACCAGTGCCGTCAGTTCACTACTTTTTCCGCGTTTTCCCTGCAGCCTCGTCTCTTATTGTGTCCTCCGTTTGTTCTCTCTTTGTTTACCGTGTCGCATTCCTCGTCTTTTGTGAAATTCACTGGAGAACTAAACCGCGTCACGCCGGGTTTGGCCCTCGCGGTGTTTACGCGACCGACGCAGCGACGTAAATATTTAGGCCACTCGCGCATTTGGCCTGCACGCCAGGTGGTGGTGGTGGAGGAAAACGCGAGCCAGATCAAGGTGTGCGCCATTCCAAACCGCACTGTGGGCGAACTGGACTGCCGGACCTGACCTAACCTGACCTTTCTTCCTCTCAGGCAGGGGTTTCTCAATCCTGGTCCTCGGGGACCCATAGCATCGCCACGTCAAAAGAGGTCATTAAGCAGGCTTTTGCAGAGTTTTGTTGACGAGCTGACCGTGTGAATCAGGTGTGTCGGAGCAGTGGAACATCTAAAACATGCAGGGCAGCGGTTCCCCAAGGGCCAGGATTGTGAAACACTGCAACCTAAAGCACACGTGTACCTTCACAGTTCACACATTACTTCTCAGAGTCTGGCAGAAAGTTAATAGCAAGCTGGGGCCTCTTTTTAGTCGTTTTCTGACCATAGTGTTTGTTGCAATATCTCCTGTGCACGTAGTCGATCGTAAAAGCTAAGGGTGTTTTCATATTGTTGCTATACGGACTTACGAAATCGGGGCATTCCACAGTGTGGAGGTTTTCCACAATGCACGTCCTGTTCACACAGTTTATGATGAGCTCATTTGCGTCAGGGAGACACTAGACACATTCACAGCAGATTTGTTTAACTAAAGGTCCAGTGTTTAATATTTAGAAGCTTGTTTGTTTCTTTGGCAAAAAAAAAAAAAAAAAAGTATGATTAAAAATATGGTTTTCATAGATTTTTTGCCTTTGCTGAGGGTTTGCGACGCGGTCAGAACAAGGGCCTTTCTGTATGGACTTTGCATGTTCTCCCTGTGTGCGCGTGGGTTTTCTCCATGTTCTCCGGTGTCCTACCACAGTCCAAAAACATGCAGATTTGGAGATTAGGAAAATTTGACCCTAAATTGACCGTGAGAGTGGATGGTTATTTGCCTTTATGTGGCACTGATCGGCAACAGGACCCGCAGGGACCCTCATGCGGAGGATAAAGCGTTAGAAGATGGATAGATTTCATAGACTTGTATACGTACTTTAGGCAAATGAAGAAGTATGAGATTCTTCCTGGTATACAAAGGCTTAGAGAGTAATAAGGGTTTCAAAAGGGTACTTCTACAAGGGCTGAGGTTCTACCTGGAACCCTTTCACGAAGAAAGTGTTTTTCAAGGGTTCTCGGTAACACTAATGGTTCCAGTAAGAACCATTTTGATCCAGAGAACCCTTTAAAACCCCTTTCCTGAATAAAGGGTTTTAAAATGGTTCTTGGTGGAACCCTCCAAAAGGGTTCCAGGTGGAACCTTTATAAGAAGGTTCTACCTGGAGCCAAAAAGGGTTCTCCTATGAGGACAATCCGAAGAACCTTATATGGTTCTACTTAGCACTTTTATTTCTAAGAGTGTAGTTCCAGTTCTCATGAAGGATTCGTATGGAAACGTACGAAAAAGTATGTACCGTGTTTTTTGTGCATTATCCTATGGAAATCCAATGACCCAAGCTTCAGTGAAAAAAAACCCTTTGGTGAATGGATACGATCTTCCGTTACTCAGTTATCACGAAGAGTTCTCAGGTCTCTCGGTCGTGTTGCTGCTGTGGTTAGGGAAAGGGGATATCGCTCATGGTCATGTGACCATGGCTCAGTGGCGAAAAAATGACTGTGCAGTACTTTACAGTACAAACCTTTCATGAGGAACAGGCTGCACCATTAAATGTCACTTATCCTTACACACTAGCCCTTTAAGGAACGTGAACAGTGAAAATACAGAGTGAGACACAGTTATAGAAACAGTATACAGCTAGCTTGGCGGTCAAATCTGTTGGTAAACAAATACAGTAAGTGATCGCCGCAGGCAGCTACGCTATCTGCTATCAGCTTGCATTCAGAGTTCGGCCGTGCTCTCGTCGTGCTGCGGATGCTTTGCCCCTGATGTCACGATGTCATCTTTCTGCCGCAGTCCAGATTAACTGGGCTCACCGGAGAACTTTGACCCCACGTGACCTCTGTCAGCGCAGCAGCAGCGGGGGGTGAATTGTATCTCACTCTTGTGTGTGCACTCGGCCTCTGGGACTTCAGGCTGCGATGATTCACTTTGGAAGTTCTGTTTTTGTTCTCGAGAGTCGAGACAGAACTTCACAGTTGCTTGGTCCGATCAAACAAATAAATCTATTTTCAGCGGGACATTTTGCAGACGGTGTTTTTCGACGTTGTAGTGATCAAGCTCATGTGGCTTTTTTTTCTTTTCTTTGTGTTTCAGCATGACAGACTGTCAAGGTAAGATTTCTATCCTTCATTATTGCACTGTAGTGAAACGCTGAAGTAAAGAAACACATGTCCTGATTGAATAAAGTAGAGCTGCAGTATCTTCTGAGCGTGATCTGTGTCGCCGCCTCCAGATATGACTCCAGTGGAGAGAGCGCCACAGACAAGCCACTGGGCCGCACCAGCTCCTACACGAGAAGAGAGACGAGACTGGCCTCCCTGAACAAACAGGAACAAGACTCTGCCACCAAAGACTACAAGAAGGTTGGAGCCATTCATTCACTTTAAACAAGCAAAACTCAAGAGAGCGTCAACCCTTTGGGTCACCGTACAGATTTATGTAGGCATATGTATGTGTTATGAGGCAATAAAGTCAAGTAGCCAGTGGACAGAACACAGACAGGCTGACAGACCAGGTTTAAAGAGTTTATTTGGTCCAACTGTGGTTTTAAACATCCCTCCATCCATCTTCTACCATGATAAACAAGAAAATCTGATTTGCCTAATCCCCAAATCTGCATGTTTTTGGACTGTGGGTGGAAGCTTATAAATAAAACTGGATTGGAAGACACAGTTAAGAGTAACTAAAACTCCTGGCTGTCAGGAGGAGCAGTGCAGTGCAGTGAGGTGAGGTGAGGTGGGTCTCCAGGCTGAGGAGAGGCGTGTCGGACAAAACAGGAACAAATGAGACCTGAAGCACAAGAAACACACTAAACTCAACAATGACAACAGCTGGCTAGAAGTGTACCATGGTAGCATAACATAATCTGGCAAAGACTGCTGCACAGAGCCAATAGATGGAAGGTAGAGTTTAAATTGTACTAAAATTGAAAGGGTGCACGCTACCGTTCAAAAGTTTGGGGTCACTTAAATAGTAAAAACACTTTTTTCGATGAATATAACATTAAATTATATATTACACTATACATTGTTAATGTGGTAAACGACTATTCTTGCTGCAAACGTCTTTTAATGGAATATGTACATAGATTTATAGAGGCATATATAGATTTCCAGTGTTCTAATGGTACATTGTTTTTGCTAACCGCGTTAAAAGGCTATTGGATGATTAGAAAACCCTTGTGCAATGATGTTAGCACAGCTCAAAACTGTTTTTCTGGTTCTTTGACGAAAGCAAAGTTTATTATATTTGTTGACCCCAAACTTTTGAACGGTAGAGTTTGTATAAAATCTTTATTGTTGACTTAAATCTGACCTTCTTTCAAAAAGCCATTCCCTAAAGCTGCAGTCAGTGACATCAGCTTTCCGCTAACTTCCTGCCCCATTTTCTTCCCTCCTCGCTATAACGTCACCTCATTGAGGTGTTTCCAGAGGATCGCCTCTTTGTGGAGGCCACACTCCACATCATATAGAACTATTAACGTCCAATGTGTAGGAATTAGTGACCTCTAATGGTGAGAAACAGAGTGAGACTCTTCTGCTCATTCCTCCTTTTCCCAAAATGCTTCAGGGAACTACAGTGCTTTCGCATACCAGAAATTAAACACTTCTGCTTTGTTTGTGTAGTTATTTTCCACTTCAAAAAAAAAAGCAAAAATGAATGCTCCGGCTGGTTTATTCAATCTGGCTGCTGCTGTAGAAACATGGCGGTGCAAGATGGTCCTCCATATGGCCTTTGCCTGAAGTAGAATTAGAATTTGTTATTTTTGTACACACACCAATTAGCGATAGCGAATTTGACCTCCGCATTTAACCCATCCTCATTACACACCAGCAGTAAAAACACACAGTGGGGGATCGGGTGCCTTGCTCAGGGGGATTTCGACTGGCAACCCTGCAGTTACAAGCCCAATATTGCTTTCCCTGTACTGATAAAAAACCAAAGCACTTATAGACTTAAACAAACCAATAAACCTTTCAAACTATTACATGCTGGAACTTTATGGTGTATTTTAACTAAATTTTCTTCCGTTTTCAGATGTACGCTGAAGCTTTGCACGAGAACGAGAGGCTGAAGTCCAGGTTGCAGGACAGCAAACAGGAGCTGGTTAAGATTCGTACGCAGCTGGAGAAAGTCACCCAGGTACAGAAGCTGCTCGTTCGTTCGTTGTCTTTGTTGTTGTTGTTTTTTTTTTACTTTTTTACCCTCGCTGTTGCACCGTTATCATTTTCCAAAGAGGGTGCTCAAGAAAGGTCACGACTTAATACTTAATGGACTCAAGCTGGAAAAAAAAAAAGAAAATATTCTAACAACAGCGTTGTTCTACTCCGCAGAGACACGACAGGTTATCAGAGAAGTCATCAGTACTTGAATCGGAGAAAAGGGTAAGTGTCTTTTTGGCATTTGAATCGCTGCTTTTCTCGCTCCTGTTCCTTCATAATAATTAGTCAGAGCTGTTTGTAGATATGAACTCAGGTGTTTCTCTTGTCATTTACAGGAAAAACAAGTGCTGGAGAAAAGAGTGTCGGACATGGAAGAGGAGATAAAGGTCAGTCAGTGCAATGGGTTGAAAATGGTGAAAATCTTCCTTTTGTCTCATGTACATTTTTCTCCCAATAACAACAACAACACTAACGTACCTCAAACACTGAAGCAGATAAAGTGTTTTAACAAGGCAAAAGCGACTCCAGGGCCGCACTTAGACAGACGGGTGGGTTCGGCGTCAAGGAGAGGGAAAGGTTAATGCTTTTGAGGCCCCGTTACCCACAGTGCTGTGCTGTCTGTGGCTGAGGAGGAGCCTCCACTCCTGCTCCCCCTGCTCCACTTATCCCCACTGTCGGGGTGAACACTGTGACCTAGTTCCAGCTAAATACCAAAGTCCTGTCCAAAAAAAAACCAAAAGACCTGCTTTTGTGAGACATTCCTGCGCCACACTGTGTGTGTACTCTGCCTTCATAAAGAGATTTCAGGCCTGAATAGACACACACACAAATTCATTTTATGGCAAAAAAATTGTTAAATTTCACAAGAATCTTGGCTCCAGTGTGAGGCATACACACAGACACCGATCGAGGAGGACATGATGGGAATAGGACACACACGTGCAGCAGTGTGTGTGTGTGTGTGTGTGTATGTGCCAGCAACAGATGTTTGACCGCCGTGTTGTTGTCGTGGTTTCCTTCAGCAGGACGCCCCACTGCGGTTCCGCTGTGGGTACCAGCCCTGAGGGCGGGACGGTGAGTGGTAGTCGCTGTATCACACACACACATAGAGGTGTGATTGACATCTGCCTGACGTCACCTTCACCGTGAGAGACTGGGGCATGTTTACACGTGTGGGACACACATGGATCACGTCATAGGGAGACAAGTCACTCCTTCATCTTCTTCTTCTTCTTCTTCAGCAGCAACACAGCAGATATGGACGTGTTGTTTTTGTCGTAACACCGTGTTGCGCGCGTGTTACAACTGCTATTTTTTTTCCCCCGTGTAGCTCTTTTTACGAGAGCACGTCTTCATCTCTGGTTTGCTTGTGATCACTTTTCCCCGCCAGTAGGAGGTGCTTCTTCTTCTTCTTCTTCAGGTCTGAATATGCAGGTGCTGTGGCAGGCATGCTCCTGGTTAAGAGCAGATGGTTTCACATCGGTAGCACAGTGTGTCCTCGTTGTTTTCACGTTCAAATATTCTCTCCACATGTGGCCCACGAGTGCGCAGTGAGTCTCACAGATTTATTTACTAGCCGCTGCTCCTGAAGCCTAATCAAAGTATGTAGAGTCGTCTCCAGCATTAGAGCAGCGTGTTCTGGTCACCATGTGCTCTCTCTCTCTCTCTATCTCTGTTTCTGTTCTTTCCTCTCGCCAAAGGGCATCTCTCCATAATACACTGTGCTGCACTGAGAGAACTTTACACACACACACACACACACACACACACAGATTCTTGTACTTGCTGCATACTGAGGACTGGGTTGCTGGCAAAGTAGGGACCATCATTTCCACTTTATAAATTAACATAAGCCGCTATGTTGTCCAAAATTTGATAAAAAAATTTGACCCAAAATTTGAAAAAAAAATGTTTTACCAAAATTTGAAAAAAAAATGTTTTACCAAAATTTGAAAACAAATGTTTTACCAAAATTTGAAAAAAATTTTTTACCAAAATTTGAAAAAAATGTTTTACCAAAATTTGAAAACAAATGTTTTACCAAAATTTGAAAAAAAAATTTTTACCAAAATTTGAAAAAAAATTTTTTACCAAAATTTGAAAAAAAGTTTTACCAAAATTTGAAAAAAATTTTTTTACCAAAATTTAAAAATTTTTTTTTACCAAAATTTAAATTTTTTTTTTTACCAAAATTTAAAATTTTTTTTTTTACCAAAATTAAAAATTTTTTTTTTTTACCAAAATTTAAATTTTTTTTTTTTACCAAAATTGAAAAACATTTTTTTGTGTGGTATTTTTACCATTTTAAAAAAATGTTTTTACCAAAATTTAAAAAAAATGTTTTTACCAAAATTTAAAAAAAATGTTTTTACCAAAATTTTAAAAAAATGTTTTTACCAAAATTTAAAAAAAATATTTGACCCAAAATTTGAAAAAAAATATTTGACCCAAAATGTGAAAAAAATATTTGACCCAAAATTTGAAAAAAAAAATGTACCTCAAAAACGTCCTGTCGTCCAAAATTAGAATTTTTTCTAAAGACATTGATAAGATTAGAAATAAAGATGATTTTGCCCTTCGAACTTCGTCAACGAACCAGCAAAACTGTTTTCAGCTGTGCTAATATCATTGCACAAGGGTTTTCTAATCATCCAATAGCCTTCTAACACCATTAGCAAACACAATGTACCATTAGAACACTGGAAAGTGGCCTCTATACACCTATGTACATATTCCATTAAAAACCAGACGTTTGCAGCTAGAATAGTCGTTTACCACATTAACAATGTATAGAGTGTATTTCTGAATCATTTAATGTTATATTCATTGAAAAAATTTTGCTTTTCCTTCAAAAATAAGGACATTTCTAAGTGACGCCAAACTTTTGAACGGTAGTGTACATTTTAGCAGCTCCTCACATTTGGCTCTTCTTCGATTAAGGTTAAGGTTAAGGGGGCTAGGTATGGCAGGGAATTGGTGCTCACAACTGTGAGACTAGCGTCTGTGTGTGTGTGTGTGTGTGTGTGTGTGTGTGTGTGTGTGTGTGTGTGTGTGTGTGTTCCGTGGTTTCCTCTCAGGAACGGTGTCAAACCACAGCTCAACCACATTGGGGTTTACCTCATAAGTCAGAACAAGAGGAGCCTGGCTGAGGGAAGAGCGGGTGTGTGTGTGTGTGTTCGCGCGCGTGTGTGTGTGTGTGTGTGTTGAGGTTGGATCATTTCCATTCCATCCCTTTGATTTTTTTCTAACTGGCCGGGCTCCTGTGCAAAGTGTAAAATAGTTTTATGGGAATTTGAATTCCCCTCTTCTTTCCAAACGCATATAACAACATGCCAGCGCCTCAGCGCCTCTGCACACAGCTGAGTTACAAAGAGCTCCAGCTCATGGAAAGAGAGACAGAGAGAGAGAGAGCTGTTTTTTTTCATTATGTGTTTTGTTTCGCTGTTTGTCCTCCGATCTGTTTGTTCTCTCACAATTTCATGAATTACTTATTCACGTCTTTGATAAAGTCCGTCAGATCCACACAGTTCTTTGTTCCTTTCCCTTTTCTGTGCACAGTCTCAACAACGCTCTCTTTGCACATGGCCTGCTTCCCTGCACGAATGCCCCCCCCCCCTCTCTCTGTATCTCTGTCCTCCTCTGTGCAGGCCGTCCCTGCTCTGGCTCAGGTCCAGACCCTGCGGAGGGTGAACGAGTGTCTCCTGGCTGAGAATAGAGCCATGCTGCGTGTCCTCGCCCGCCTCTCAGAGAGGGCCTCCATGCCGGAGACAGAGGACCTCTGATCCTCCGGGTGTCACCCCGTCACCTCCTTTTCCTCCTATATTTTCCTCCCTCCCTTCCTCAGCCACATAACTTCTACACTCCTCTGTCCTCCTGGTGCCGCTGCAGCCCCCCACGTCCTCTGCCGTGTCCCTCTCAGGCAGGTCCTGCACTTTCCCTATCCTCACTCTTTATTTTCAACCCTTTTTTAAGACATCTCTGATAACTCTCATCTCAGCTGTATTTTTTTTTTTAATTGCATTCATGTTGCACGAGACTTCACGTGGTGTAATCGCTGCACACGGGGGAATCTGATGCATATTTTATTCCACCTCATTACTGGAGAAATGATTATGGGTGGATCTACTGGAGGCAGTTTAGTTCTTTTAGCGGGTTAGTTCTTTTTCCGCTGGCAAAAACACAGCGGCGCGGCTTCAGGGTCGCCGCAATACAGGAGCGTCCTGCAGTTTGTAAATCAGCCAAGGTTGAGACTAATGCATGCGTTCCAGAGCCCATCCAAACAAATGGGATGTGGGACTTATCCTACTTGAATTGCACTGGCACTTACTTTCAAAGCGTTCCAGCAATTGAAGTCGAATGTTAGAAAACATGGCGAGGCATTTTGACTGTCAGCAATCCAGTCTACTTACATACACAAGCGAGCCGTATATGTAAAAGCGACATATATCGATATTTAAAGGGACACTGTGTAGTATTTATGGGTTTATATAACCCAAAATCCACTATTTTATACATATTATGTGCTCCTGCATTGTCTAGTCGTTGTATAATAGTTTTTGTTTCATTTTCGTAGTGTTTCAAAAAGTCATGTAAAATAACATGGTCGCGGGCCGTGGTTGCATAGCCACTGTTAGCAGAGAGACGCCATGTTTCTACCGGAGCCTGTAAGGACAAACGCGAGAGAACAAATCAAGCGTCTCTTTACTTGTAGCCAAAGTCCCGCCTCCTCTCTCTCCGCTTCGTCTGCTCCTGCCGCGGTAGCTCCGCCCTCTCCCTCGCCTCACGAACCTCATCTGCTGACACGGAGAAAGACGACGAGGACGACATTTGACCGACTGAGGACACCGTAGCGCTCAGGGAAGGGAGGGGGTGAGCAGAGCAGCAGTTTTTTGTTGTAAATTTCAGCCTCTCCTCTAGATGGCACTATAAACTATAAACTTACTTCACCTTTAAACGTCATGAGTATACATAGCCTTACGTCATCTTCATGCTAACAGCTAACAATGACGACATGATTTCACGCCATAACATGAAAAACAAGTTGAGTGATAAAATTGCTGCGTCTAAAAACATCTCTACGTGCAGAAAAGTAAAAGTTTATAGCCTGCTCACGTGACTCCATGGGCGCCGCCGTCCAACTGGTTTGGATGAGCTCTGGAGCGCAGCATAAAAGCCAGGCTCTTGATGATGTGGGACACTAATCCAGAGCCCATCCAAACCAGTTGGACGTGGGACTTATCCGACCTCCAACGAGAAAAAGTGCACTGGAATGCCTGCCGAAGGCATGGGACCTCCTACTCGCGAAGTTTGGGCTGATCGACCTTAACCCGACTTCACCAAAATGACGTCGGAGAGTAATGGCGGCTCCCACGCAGTCACGTGAATAGGCTATAAACTTTACTTTTCTGTGTGTAGAGTTGTTTTAGACACAGCGATTTTATCACAACTTGTTTTTCATGTTGTGGCGTGAAATTATGTCGTTGTTGTTAATCATCATTAGCATGAAGATATGCAGGGCTACGGTAAAAGTACACTCATGGCGTTATATGTATCGCTTTTACACATACGGCTCGCTAGTTTATGTAAGTAGACTGAATTGCTGACGGTCAAAATGCCTCTTCAAACATAAATCTAAAGCGCCGCGGTCGTCCATGTTTTCTAACATTCGACTTCGATTGCTGGAACGCTTTGAAGTAGGTGCTCGTACAATTCAGGCAGGATAAGTCCCACATTCCATTTGTTTGGATGGGCTCTGGAACGCATGCATAAGGCTTAAATAAATGACATTGTTACCACCTGCTTTAACAAAACGACTGACCTCATCGCTCTGTAAATACTTGCATATGCATGAGTTTTTCAGAACGTTCATAGCTTCAGGACTAAATTCTTTACATTTTTTATTATTATTTGGGAAATACAGTGATATTTGTACACAGTCCAGCAAAAGAGACTTTGAATGAGTCACGTTTACTCAGGAGTGTTCTGTCAGCAGTTAAATTCAACACAAATCCTCATCGGGTCTCGTCCTAATCAGATTTGGTGTCAATTTGACAAAAAAGAAAACATCACTGAATGATCAACGATGTTCCCAAATTAGCTTCCAGTTACCAAGGAAAACGCTGGTTCTGCTTCTGCGACAGCACACGCCCGTAATTGATGCAAAGCTTCGCGGGCCAATATGAATAAAAGGTGGAAAGTGTTGGTCGCTGATATTGAAACAGTGCGTAACGTGCCGTGTAATCAGCGCAAAAACCAAGGAAAAAGGCACTAAATGTGTGAAACGACTTCTTTGAAAAAGTCCCCAGTTACTGACTAAACACCAGGAGGAGTCCTGTGTTAGTTCATGAATCGTATCAGGGAATTAAATAACAATTAAAGTGCGTTACTGTGAAGGGATATGCTGCTTAGCAGAACTCATGCGGCTCTGGTCACTGTAATAAAAGATAACAGGGGGACCCAAAAGCAGAGCTTGAAACTTTAAATAACAACAACAAAAAAATACTTACTTAAAGGCAGACCACAGGAGAAGAAAATCCAAGAGAACAGAGAAGTGAGCGAGCGACCAAACCAAAGCAGACTGGGCGCACAGAGACTAAATACCTGAGGAACACAGGTGAAACACATCAGGGAGGAGCAGACGATCACAGAGGCAGGAAACAGGAAGTAAATCAAGCTGTATCCCTGTTTGTTTATTTTATTTTTTAAATTTCTGGTCCTACATTTTACAAAAACGTCATACTATACTATGTCGACCAAAATTTGAAAAAAAAAATGAACCCAAAATTTTTGGTCCAAAATTTGAAAAAAAAAATTTGGTCCAAAATTTGAAGAAAAAAAATTTGGTCCAAAATTTGAAGAAAAAATATTTGGTCCAAAATTTGAAGAAAAAAAATTTGGTCCAAAATTTGAAGAAAATAAATATGGTCCAAAATTTGAAGAAAAAAAATATGGTCCAAAATTTGAAAAAAAAAAAGTACAACAAAAAAAAAAAAACTTACTTAAAGGCAGACCACAGGAGAACGAAATCCAGGAGAACAGAGAAGTGAGCGAGCGACCAAACCAAAGGAAACTGGGCGCACAGAGACTAAATACCTGAGGAACACAGGTGAAACACATTAGGGAGGGGCAGACGATCACAGAGGCAGGAAACAGGAAGTAAATCAAGCTGTATCCCTGTTTGTTTATTTTATTTTTTAAATTTCTGGTCCTACATTTTACAAAAACGTCATACTATACTATGTCGACCAAAATTTGAAAAAAAATATTTACCCAAAATTTTTGGTCCAAAATTTGAAAAAAAAAATTTGGTCCAAAATTTGAAGAAAAAAAATTTGGTCCAAAATTTGAAGAAAAAAAAATTGGTCCAAAATTTGAAGAAAAAAAATTTGGTCCAAAATTTGAAGAAAAAAAATATGGTCCAAAATTTGAAGAAAAAAAATATGGTCCAAAATTTGAAAAAAAAAGTACAACAAAAAAAAAAAACTTACTTAAAGGCAGACCACAGGAGAACGAAATCCAGGAGAACAGAGAAGTGAGCGAGCGACCAAACCAAAGGAAACTGGGCGCACAGAGACTAAATACCTGAGGAACACAGGTGAAACACATTAGGGAGGAGCAGACGATCACAGAGGCAGGAAACAGGAAGTAAATCAAGCTGTATCCCTGTTTGTTTACCAAAAAAAAACACATGCAAAATGTCTTTTATTCCACTTTACCTGAAGTCTTTTGTGACATGGTCATGTCCTGTAATATAATAATAATAATAATAGTGCTGATAAAAACCCATGACAGGCCGTGTCAACAGCTAAATTAATATTTATATTATCATTATATTTATCATGCATAGGTGGTGGATATTAAGTAAGTTCTATGTGGAACTTTTGGCTGATTTAAGAGCAACTTAACATCTCACTTTAGCGCCGTTTGTCACATCCCAGCAGAGGGTTCAAACTTTCAGACAAAGGCTGTTGATATTTTTAGCCGCTGCTCCTCGTGAGAGCCGTGACCTAGATCGAGTAAAGCTGACCCTGTGTCGGTTTCGTCTTCTCGTCTCCTGACTTCGTCCCGTCTTTCCACACGGATCACGCGCATCACTCCTCACTGCATGATCCTCATCGTCCTCTAACTCTTCTCAGATCAGCGTTAGAGGTGACTAATGGCACCGCTGAATTGTGTCGATGTACGTGAAGCTTTTTAAAAAAAAAACAGTTGAATTCTATTCCAAAGGTTGTGTAACTGTGATGTTTCCCTTTTCCCCCTCTGCTGTCCCAGATCTTAACAGAGCTCAAGTCGGACAACCAGAGGCTAAAGGATGAGAACGGGGCGCTCATTCGAGTCATCAGCAAACTGTCCAAGTGAAAAAAAAAAAAGGATCATCTGAAGCTCTGTGGACGCGGTTTAAATATCCAGAGTTGTGACTCCGCTCTGGTGAGAAATAACTGGTGCAGAATCAAAAAAAAAAACCACTTTCCGCTCAGTGAGTTCCTGTTGTTTCTAAATACAAAGACTTTCACACTAATCAAACAGGGACCAGGTGTAAATCCAGGGGTTTGCATGAAGATACTGCGTCTGATGTTATATCCACGTAATCTCTTAATCTGAGAAGTTTGTTACTTTACAAAAAAAACCAAAACATTTTTTAATGATCTAATAATTCACGAATGGAAAGAAATTGAATTACTACTGAAGTGTTCAGCGACAGAAGTGTGTGTTACTGCTGTGCCACAACAATAATAATAATAGATCACTTATTGTCATTATTACGTAACCTGGATTAGGAGTATACTGTAGCTCTGTTTTATTGTAATAAGATAAAACATTTAATTTTACGACCTATATTGTCATAATTCATGTGTTTTTATATTATTCTTGTGTATACTGTGTTTGGGTTTGAACATGTGGCATCATTCAAATTTAGTTTGGATAAATTAATTAAAACTAAAATCTGTTTTAAAGAAAGAAGTGAAAAGATGGAACGCTTTTAAACTGAGCTGTTTTCTAAAAAAAAAAATAGTCTGACAATCATTTTTTTTTTTTTATCACGTTTGAACTTTTCAAGTTTTAGAAATGCACCTGTCATGTTTGTACCACAGCTTTCTTATTAGATGACACACGAGCCGTTACGCTACAAAAACAATAAAATAAAAGCTGCTGACCGTTTCCAGCTCGTTCTATCATTTTTCTGTCATTTTAAATGAATGTCCCTGAAAGTCGTCCAGGTGTCTTTGTGTTTAGTAGCTGTGTTTCCCTTGTTTGCTGTTCTGCACGATGCAAACTGATGCTTTGACGGAATGAAAAAAACTGTGATTGTGGCAAAGATCATGTCCTATGTTGCGTTTGAGAGATATTTATTTATTTATTTATTTGTGCATTTTCCTAAAATTTTCGACTTTCTTTACTCATTTGGTCGACAGGTAGCGAGAGGCGATGATAAATAGTGGTTAAAATCCAGGGTTTGAGGAATTATGAGTCAAATTAGACTATCATTTTCATTGCATCTGTTTCTACACCTCGTCCAATATCGTCCATAGAGTCCTATACTTTCATCATAACTTTGAGCAGCTTTTCTGGATCATTTAAAGGGACAATATGTAGTATTTATGGGTTTATATAACCCAAAATCCACTTTTTTATACATATTATGTGCTCCTGCATTGTCTAGTCGCTGTATAATAGTTTTTGTTTCATTTTCGTAGTGTTTCAAAAAGTCATGTAAAATAACATGGTCGCGGGCCGCGGTTGCATAGCCACTGTTAGCAGCGAGACGCCATGTTTCTACGGGAGCCTGTAAGGACAAACGCGAGAGAACAAATCAAGCGTCTCTTTACTTGTAGCTGAAGTCCCGCCTCCACTCTCTCCGCTTCGTCTGCTACGGCCGCGGTAGCTCCGCCCTCTCCCTCGCCTCACGAACCTCATCTGCTGACACGGAGAAAGACGACGAGGACGACGACATTTGACCGGCTGAGGACACCGTAGCGCTCAGGGAAGGGAGGGGGTGAGCAGAGGAGCAGTTCTTTGTTGTAAATTTCAGCCTCTCCTCTAGATGGCACTATAAACTACTTACTTCACCTTTAAGTCACTGTATCTCATTGAAAAATGCATCAAGCAGAACTCACTAACACTTAATGTGACTTGTGAATGTTCTGTACTTTATGAATTATGCAAACCAGGTTTATTATGAACAGACGTCTCAACCGTTTGGTAGAGGCCTGTATCTGAAATACTGTAGGGTCTAATAATAAATAAATTAATTAAATAAAATAATAAAAAATGCAAATAAATTATTTTTCCTTTGCTTTTTCCTTGGTGCGTACCTTAAAGGGTCAATAAACCATAAAGGAATAAAAACAAAAGTGTGAGAGTTGAACACACAGCATATCAAACACCAATGAGTCAGGGTAGTTAAAAGGCCTTTATTTCCTATTTGTATTTTTTTTTTTTTCTTTTTTGTTACAGAACTGTTTAACACATAATGATAAATTTGTATTAAGTTATTTGGTTCCCTTGATTACTTGATAAGGATCCGCAACGTTTGTCCACGTAAGGGTCAAAGAGGAGTTTGTGAGCAACGTTTGTGTCCAGTCAAGGGCTAAAGCATGCGATCCACAGTAGGCACAAGTACTGACATGAACACGCGCAACCACGACACTAGACACGAAGAAACACAGCTGGAGGACACGACCTGGCCTGTCCGCCGATGCTTTAAAAGATGATGAAGAAGAGATCGCGAGGAGGAGGAGGAGGAGGAGGAGGAGGAGGAAGAGGAAAAACAAAAACAAAAAAAAACAAATCAAATGAGTCTTAAGAACAAAGTTGCATCAGGGATGAAGTGGAGGACTAAGCCGCTCAAGAGGGGAGTTTGGTACGGTCCTGCATGTTTGGCAGTATACAGTATGTCCATGATGTAAACATGAAGCCCGGGCGTTCTTAACACAACAACAACAACAACAACAACAACACTGATGGGACACAAACAGGAGACAAAGACACGGAAAACAAAAGAGCAAACCTGGAAGAGCATAGTGATATGTGTCTTTGTGGCATCGACTCAAAAAATACTGTCCTACAATCTACGTCACAAAAAAACAACAGTAAATAAAATAAAAAGACATAATCTGATACACACACACAATAATACAGAAGAAGTACAGCGAGTAATAGAGGAGACACGACGACGCGTTGTCACGACACATTTTGACAAAGGCGGCGAAATGATCTGCGGAAACTTTTTGGACGTTTTCCCTTTTTAAATCCCGGGCGTTTTGTTTTGTTTTTACAAACAAACACGGGCGTGAATGAGTGCTCTCCACAGCTGAAACGGCGCAGTTTCAGTGGCGATTGTGCAAAAAAAAAAAAAACAACAACACAGATTTAATACAAAACTATAAGCTTGACTTGACCGAAGTCACACAGAGAGATGTACATTTAGGAATGAGCGATGTGACCAATGCATGCAGACCTGTACTGTATATGGTAATTACATATCCCAGTGTTTTTTGCACCATGTCTGCTAAATAGCCCCCCACACATCTACACACACACACAACTCCCAGTCTCTGTCCCCCATAGAACTTAAGATACCCAGCGGTCATGTGACTGTAGTGAGCAGTCAAAGGAAATCTAAAAAAAAATCTAAAGTGTGCTATAAATTGACCTGTATTCACTTTTGCCTCATGGATTCAAACGGCGGCCACGAACGCAGGCAAGTGTGATCAGGTCCTGGCAGTATTTCTGAAACGCGTCGAGATCGTTGTATTGAAATCACACTCAGTGCATCATTTAAGTCACAGTTAAGTGGCATTACATAACGGGACAGTGTATAGAAGTAGAATAATATTGCATTTCGATCGCGTGTGTGCGTGTGTGTGTGTGCGTGTGTTATCAGAGGACACACGGACTGAGGGTTGTCGTTAAAGCACGGAGACATGGCAGCTTACTGTGGGAAAACAAAGAAACAAACAAAGTCAGATATTGAGGTAAACTGAAGGGGGAATGCGACGGGCACGCCTTTGCACAGCAGCCATTTTGACAAAAACTCATCTTCTACAGCTTTAGGCTGAATCCCAATTCCACCTGAGCCCCCTTTCCTCTCTATCGGAGTTCCCCTTGGCCCCTCAATACAGAGTTGAAGGGGGACCGTACCTATGTTCCCGGGTCCTATGTTCCCCAGGTCCTACGTTCCCCGCTTTGTATGTGGCCGGGGAACATAGGACCCTTTCTCTAACCCTAACCCTACCCATTTTCAAAAAAGGGTCCTATGTTCCCCTGTCACATACAAAGTGGGGAACATAGGACCTTTTTTGGAAAAACGGGGAACATAGGACCCGGGGAACATAGGTACGACCCCGTTGAAGGTGCTAGGGATGAGAACGCTCCCCTAAGAAATGAGACGCCCCTCCATTACCGTCAGGACATCCTCGCTTGATGCTAGTGGTATAGCGCCGGTATAATCAACCAAGGAATAGTAATAGTCACAAATTCACTGCGTACTAATTTCACTTAAAACTTTAACATGTCATGTCGAGGGTTATCGGATATCTCATCAATACAAATAGCGATAGCAGTTAGCTAACGACTTAAGGAAAGAACCACAGGATATTAGCATCGGCTACGACTAGCTAGTAGTTCAAAACAAACTTGACTAGTGATTCAGAAAAAACGTTGACAATCGAAGAAGAACGCAATAGCATCATGAGACATTACTGTCGTAATTAAAATGCTGAAAACGCGTTTGTGCGAGTCCTTGGCTTGAGCCATCGCTTCTAAAAAGATTTACCGGGCGGCTTTCAAGGTGACGCGGGGCATGCTTGGAAATTCCTCAAAACTTTGGAAGCTTCATTTCAAGGGCTACGTAGCCCTGCGGCTAGGCCCTAGCCCTTAACCCAAATGAGAAACGAGACGGCCCTATACCCCTCACACGAACGTGCAAAAACAAGTGGTAGGGTGGAAGGGGTGGAACTGGGATTAAGCCTTATCCTCCGCTCTCACAATTTGCCTAATTCCCAAATCTGCGTGTTTTTTGGACATTTGGAGGAAACCGTAAAAATCTCACGCACACGCGGGACGTTAGCTTATACAGCTCCATATCGTCCTCGGATTAAAGGTTAATGCTGGTTCACTGTCCTGACTTTACACAAACTGCGCAGAGCCGTCGTTAGCGTCATCGGCAACACCCGTGCGTTGACAATGGCTGCCGCGCGAAAGAGCCAGTCGAGGTCGAAAATAGCTTAGCTTAGCTTAGCTTAGCTTAGCTTAGCGTGTTGGCTGGGGCGAAAAGTGAAAAAGACAATTATCACGTATAGCATCTAATTCTGTTAATCACTAAATACGATACCGTAGATTAAAGTAGACTATGATGTTTCAGTGTACGTGTAAACTAAACTAAGCTAAGCTAAGCTACCGTCTCCTTGCTACGGCTAGCAATTTAATGAGCGAAAGTGAAATCAGTGTTCTCGTTATAATTTCTCTTGATTATATTCTTTATATCCCACATAAGGTGCATCACATTGTCATTTTATATACTTATATTCTATTAGATATAGTTTCCTTTATATTCTATTACTTTATGCATAGTTCTATGGGAGGGATTTGGACCTAAAACGTGAGCGACGTCGGTTTCTCTCCGGTCAGAACGTGTACGCGTAGACGAGAAACTCGAAGAGTCAAAAACCCAGTTCGGTTCGTAAATTGCACTCAGCCCAACAATAGAACACACTCTTGCGTATATATATATATATTTATATATATTTGTATATACTATATAGTTTTATGTGAGAACTTTTGATGAGATTTTTTTTTTTTTTTTTAGATATTTCTACTATCAAAAACGAGGCAGAGACATCACCAATCACGACAAACTGTAAATTCAGCGACCTCCACGAAACAATCGACAGCTCTGAAAGTAGAAATGAAAACAACACGCACTCGCTCGACTAAAGTCACAACTGCTCACACATATACAGTAAAATGGATTTTTTTTTTTTTTTTTTTGCCCTCTTGATGAACAAAGACCTCTGAGCGGAATGTAAAAGAGAAACACTGGCCAAGGAAAATGAAGACGTCCGATGATTTTTTTTTTTTTCTTTTCTTCTTCTTCTTCTTCTTCTTCATTAATAAACTCCAGCTACTCGGCCGAGCTCTAAAGAGTTAGTGCTTGAGTTTTATGGCTTTAGATTTATCTTATTCATTTATCTCGTATATACACACACACATTATTCTATCATAAACACAGTAAAAGAGACAGCCGTGAAAGGGTTTTCAGGTCATTTTAAATAGAAGTGGAAAACAAAAGAACGAGAGAAGAAGAAGGGATTCCAAGTCATTTTGTGTTCACTGGGATGAGATTATATAAAGATAGGATCCAACAGACTTTATTCTGGGTCTGCAACCGGCACACGTAACCACTCTATATGTTCAATCTTCTTCTCGTGACACTGTGCCGAATGTGTTGGTGTTAGAAAATCGCCTCGTCTTACGGACTTGGAGACCCGACGCCCCCCCAATACCGAACATTTAAAGACTTTAAAAAAAGAAAAAACATATTGAACAAAAAAAGCATCAAATCTTCTAAATTGGATAAAAACACATGGTGAATAAATGGCGGCATCGAACGAAAATAATAATAATAATAATAAAAAAAAAATAACTTTGATCACAAGGGATTAGATAGCAAGCATGCGGCTACATTTTTCATCCTACATGAACTCACACACAGTACTGGACGACACACTTTGCTTAAGAATCTCAGGCGTGGAAAGTTTTCTTATTATTATTAGTAATAAGTACTGTAATATTTGTACTGTATGACATTCTCTCCAATGACCCTCATGGAAAATAAACACACATTTTTGTTTCATTTAAAAAATATACAGTGCATCTTCTTTTTTCTTTTTTTTTTTTTTTTTTTTTTTACCCCTTCTTCCGCCGTGTTATTAAAATGACAAATGACACCCATTTTTTAACGTACACGAGATATTTCCGCTTGGTCTCTAAAACATGCTCTTATGTACAAGTATTGTTGTATAAACATGCAGTATCAACGCGTATGAACTATATATTGTTGGCAAAAAAAACGACAGACCGATGGGTTTCGCTCGATTGCTTCCGTGTTGCCTTTTCTTTAGTGTTGGTGTTGCTTCATCAACGAAAAAAAAACCACAATAAAAAGATAACGTGACGTGGAAAAACGCAAAAAATTGCAGTCTGTGTTTTGATTATTTAAAGGTGCCATATGTAAGAATGTGGCCCAAAAACGGTTAATTCATTCAAATTCAGAAATACCGAGGTCTTTTAGGTTTCGTTTTTTCTGACGTAACTGGCAACCCGCGGTCGCTCGGCAGCTGAGACTCTACTGACTGCAATGATTGGTAGACGGCGGTAGGAAGCGCCACATGATTTCAAAACATAAACACGATTTGCAGTCTGCAAAATATTTTTTTTTAACGCAAATATTTTGCCTGTACTGTTGTTGTTGGTGAGTTCAGTTTGTTATATAAACATTATTCCTGAGTCTCTGTGACATATTATTTTATGGCCAGTTGCTTTAGATTTATTACATAATGCACCTTTAAAACCGAAACATAAGAGCCAATAATTGATTTTTTTTTGTCCAAATGTGCTCAGACACAGACTTGACTCTAATTAAGCGCAAGTGGAGTCTTATCGCCCGGTCGCGAATTAACAATTAAGCGTTCCACTAATTTATTCAAGGAACGTGTGAGGCTCGCTTCAAATAACAAGTGTGGCATTTGTCAGTTCAATCGTAAACTATTCAATTTGAACAAAAACACAAATGATTACATTCTGTGAATGAGCCAGAGAGCAGCAGCAGCAGCAGCAGCAGCAGCATCAGGCTGAAATTGCGTCTTAATCAGATGATGCCCGTATTTAAAGGAGGAAGGAGGAGGAGGAGGAGGAGGAGACCTGTCTGGTGTGCCACAGCAAAAAAAAAAAAAAAAAAATACATCTCACAACATTTGTCCACAAGTACACTGAACAGAATAATACCCAGTAGTGCAAATAAATTCGACAGTTTCATAGGCCGTGTATAAAAAAATACACGCGGTGCCTTCTTCCAGACCATTTCCTTTAAAAAAAAAAACATCCAAACATTTACATAAAAACGCAAACGTATGACATAATGTAATAAATGATCCCTTGCTCAGCCACTTATTCTTAACTAAAATAATTAAAGCTCTTGTTTGTGAGGGTTACGAAAAACAACACGACAGTTGGATTTAAAGTGCTCAAGGAATAAAAGCAGAATAATAAAAAAAAAACAGGATCAATAGAAGGGGGGAAAAAAAAAGAAGAAAGAAATGAAAGAGAACAACACCGCGAACTGGAAGGCGTCCCTGGTAGTTGAAAATTGCTTATTTTTGTTACTTGGAAGGCTTGTCTCCTTTATGACTGTAAGACGGTTATAGGGATTCCTTTGAAGTAAAACCCTTGTGTCAAGTCCATGACGAATGGCAGTAGCACTGAACAAGTGAGATACGGATTCAGAGGAAGAGGAAGAGGAGGAGGAAGAGGAAGAGGAAGAGGAGGAGGAGGAGGAGGAGGAGGAGGAGGAGGTGGTGGTGGACTGCAGGCAGTCATTGACACATGGTTAACATCATGTCATTGGTGTTTTTGGAATCAGTTCCTCGCTCTGATACCGTTCGTTCCCCCCCCCCCGCTATTTGTCGTTCAGATGACAGCCTTTTTTTGTGCAGTCGACACACACACACACACACACACACAAATAACACACACACGTATACACGCACTCGCACCTTTTTGAACTGAAAAATCCATCACTGCCTCCCGTCTCCCCCCCTTGATTTTCCATTTCATGGATAAGACTAACACACGCGTCGCGAGCCTTACGTCACCGACGAGAACGGAAAAGGACGACGACTGCGACGACGACAACAACAAGCGGTCAAAGCGTGATTATTTCGTTCTCGGCAAAGTGGAATAACAACGACCCGTTTAGAAAAAAAGGCATGGAGCTTCGGTTTCCTCTCAGTTTTCCTGAGACGAAGGGGGCGGGGGGGGGGGGGGGGGGGGGAGGTTGAAACCAATCGTAAAACACGGCAGTGTGTCTGTGGGTAACCGGATATGTGCTTATCCCTACTCGCTACCCAACGCTAGGAATGTACTTCAAACTAACAGGAATCATCCATTATGATATACAACTGGCAGGTGTGAAACACGGTGCACGGTAACACCTAAGGAATGGACCTGCTTGTGTTATTTCTCTGTCCTATGGCAGTATAAAGCATTTTATTATTAAGCGCTATTCTAAGCAAACTGTGTCACTAAAGGGAAAGAGTGAGTACAATATGAGTGGCTGTATGTTTTTTTTTTCTTTCATATTATCCCCTTATATCGCCAGATTCCCGTATATAGCACTCTAACTATTCTTTACAGTCTAAGTCTGTATTCTTATTAATGGAACCACAACCCCGATACAAAAATAGATCTAAAGGAAATCAACGGAGTCTCTGTCCATCCTGTAATTCTTTTTTTTTTTTTTTTTTTCTCAATGACATGATTAAATATAACATGATGCTTTTTTTTCCTTTTCTTTTTTTTTGTAACTATATCTCGTCATCATGTCAAATGATTTCAATTTATCTTTTTAAAGGTGGCAGTGGGGAAAAGGAGGAGGAGGAGGAGGAGGGGGGGGAAGGGGATATACACTGACATGTGGGACCTGAATGGGGGAAATGCATGGGTGCAGGTGTTGGGGATGGTGGTGGTGGTGGTGGTGGTGGGGGGGGGGACGATGTGTTCTGGTGTGGGAGTTTTACTTCTTGGCGTTCAGGGCCGCGAGGGAAGCATCCACCTCCTCCTCTGGCTGCAGTGGATGCCACTGGGCGATGGGACGGCGGGGGTTGGCCAGCATGTCGGACCAGTGTTTGAGCCCGGCGCCCGTGGACTTACTTCCCACCCAGATCTTACCGATGGCGTCGTTCTTGCCAATCTTGTCGTAATCCAGCACCGTGATCACGGCTTGGATTTTCTGAGAGAATGGGTAGAAAAAAATGGTCATAAATATTAAATTGATTGATTCTAACTCGACTGCACACACTGTACGGCAGGCATGTCCAAACGCCGGCCCGCAGGCCAAACCCGCTGTCAGGTTGTGTACGGCCTGCAGCTTTCGGTTTTATAATGGATTATTTATGTTCCAGGGATGGACTGGGACAGAAAAATCGACCCTGGTCATGTGTCATCCCCGTTGGCTCAGCTGGTGAAGAGCTGCACTCTGTAACCAGTGTCCTAAGTTCCCAACCCAGCTGTGACAAACAGATACATACACTCACCTCCTATAGTGTGATGCATTCACTCCTGCGTGGCTTAGATTTGGCGACATTGCAACTAAAAAAATTATGGTTTCGACAATGAAAATATTATATTCCAATTGCGTCACCAAAGCGCAGTGCGTGCAGCCCAGATTTGGCAACCGCGCAAAGAGCGCGTTGGGTGCACATGCGTGAACTGAACCACCGTATAAGCCTTGTTTATACTTAGGCTTTAAGCAAGGCTTAAGAGTTGGCGCGCGCCGTAGCCGACAAAGTTGGAAAAATCCTAGCGCCGCGACACCTTTTGGAGCTCACGTGCCCGACGCGACACAGGATATGGCGTCATTTTCGGCGCGTGCCCGGCACACTACAGCGGGGACCGTACCTATGTTCCCCGGGTCCTATGTTCCCCGGGTCCTATGTTCCCCGGGTCCTATGTTCCCCACTTTGTATGTGACCGGGGAACATAGGACCCTTTCTCTTACCCTAACCCTAACCCTACCCTTTTTCAAAAAAGGGTAAAGCTAGGTTTATACTCGATTGTAGGGGGTCGTACCTATGTTCCCCGGGTCCTATGTTCCCCGTTTTTCCAAAAAAGGTCCTATGTTCCCCGTTTTTCCAAAAAAGGTCCTATGTTCCCCACTTTGTATGTGACAGGGGAACATAGGACCTTTTTTGGAAAAACGGGGAATATAGGACCCGGGGAACATAGGTACGACCCCCTACAATCGAGTATAAACCTAGCTTTAAGCCTTGTTTATGCTTAAGCTTTGGCGCGGGGCCCAGCAGATGGCCCGTGACCTACAAGCATGCAACGAAACAACACGTTATGCTAACGTGTTGTTTCGTTGCAGTATTCGCCTCAACGGCAGGGGGCGCACAACCAAAATACTCAGTGAACAAGCAGGAAGTCAACGTGTGCTAACGTCTTTATCCAACATTGTCCGACACTGTAGCTGTAGCTACTGTATGTATATACGACTTTAGCAGAGTTGATGCAAAGTTTATTTTACTGTTTTTGTTGTAATAAGTAATTCAGAACGCGTGCTACAAACGCACTAAAATGAACGACAGTAGAGAAGTCTAAAAAACAGACTAGCGATTCGGAAAAAACGTTGACCCTAACCCTACCCTTTTTCAAAAAAGGGTCCTATGTTCCCCTGTCACATACAAAGTGGGGAACATAGGACCTTTTTTGGAAAAACGGGGAACATAGGACCCGGGGAACATAGGTACGACCCCATACAATCGAGTATAAACCTAGCTTTAAGCCTTGTTTATGCTTAAGCTTTGGCGCGGGGCCCAGCAGATGGCCCGTGACCTACAAGCATGCAACGAAACAACACGTTATGCTAACGTGTTGTTTCGTTGCAGTATTCGCCTCAACGGCAGGGGGCGTACAACCAAAATACTCAGTGAACAAGCAGGAAGTCAACGTGTGCTAACGTCGTTATCCAACATTGTCCGACACTGTAGCTGTAGCTACTGTATGTATATACGACTTTAGCAGAGTTGATGCAAAGTTTATTTTACTGTTTTTGTTGTAATAAGTAATACAGAACGCGTGCTACAAACGCACTTAAATGAACGACAGTAGAGAAGGCGTAAGTAAAGTACGCTGCCTAGCGACAGTAGTAAACAACAACTTTCACAAAGTGTTTTTCCACGTCCTACGGCAAAAGCCATTGTCTTTTTATAACGTGGTAGTGATCTCCTTCCAGGAGTTTGACTGTCTCTGTGCTCTCGGACAGAAAAGCCATACATATTTGTGTACAAGCGGACCTGCTCCACCTGAGTTGTCTCGCCCCACAGCCCGACAAAGTTACGAAAAATTCAGAGGTGCGCGACACAGGATATGACTCCATTTTTGTCACGCGGCCGGCACACTACGGTGACCGTAAACCGGGACCGTATCTATGTTCCCCGGGTCCTATTTTCCCCGCTTTGTGCGCAGGGAGCAAAGTGGACCTTTTTTGGGAAAAACGGGGAACGACATAGGTACGAAACATAGGTACGACCCCCCGTAAACCTAGCTTTAAGCTAGCTTCATTTAGTAGTCGACAAGGATAGTCATCAGGGGGTCATACCTATGTTCCCCCGGGTCCTATGTTCCCCGTTTTTCCCAAAAAAGGTCCACTTTGTATGTGACAGGGGAACATAGGACCCTTTTTTTGAAAAAGGGTAGGGTTAGGATTAGGGTTAGAGAAAGGGTTCTATGTTCCCCGGTCACATACAAAGCGGGGAACATAGGACCCAGGGAACATAGGTACGGTCCCGTCATCAGTGCGATGCACACGTGGTACTATACCAGGTCCTTTCAATAAAAGTTTGGACACCCCTGAGAAACAGTATCAACACAGCACCAACCAGTAAACACACACTGTTTGCATTGTACTGTACAGTCAATGTTAGTGGAGCATTTAGCCGATTTAGAGCCAGATATTTCCTTCAGGGGTTGATGGAGAACAATACAAATTAAATGTGAGCAATTACTGTACCATGTGATCAGAATCATGATTCTAAATGAGAAGAAATGTTCCTCATAAACTGCAGGATGTGTTAGAAAAAAAGCATATGCCTACTGTACAGCACAGATATCAAATATTAGTTACTTTCCCGCAACATAACTCTGTAAATAATAATGTTCCAGAGCTAACGATCCACTATTGATCCTCCTTTGTATCCTTTAAACTGTTACGGCACTACTTTCTGTTCTCCGTGGTATTAAAAAGGTCTTAGTCTTAGTTGATTTCCTGCACTGATACGAACACTTGCTCAGGTTGTACTTTGTGTAATCCTTCTTCCTGACGTTTTACACACAGATCCTGAAAGGCTTTTCTTCTTCAATCAACGACATCGTGTCACAAAAATGCAAATGCAACCCTGTGTATGACACGTACTGTGCTACTTCTACATTCTGTGGTGTTTTTAAACACATCGTTCCACACCCTTACCTGCATCTGCTCGAGAGGAATCTCAAAGCTGAACGACTCGTTGTAGTACGGGTTCAAAGTGTTCTTTTTCACCGTCGTTTTCTTCTTCTTCAGCCTCTTTCCGTTCTGCAGCAGGTTGATTTTCACATAGGGATCTAAAAAGACAAAAGATCTCGATGTTGCTGGAGAAAAAAAATGCCCTTGACATGCATATGTGGGTTGCAGTGCTGTCATGCACCAACAGATGGGGCCATCGTGAGGCCGGGGGGGTGGGGATGAGTGTTGGGTTGCTGCATGGGGGAGGACTGCAGCGTCAGCACGTGAGCAGAGCTGCAGTCTCTCTGTGAGCGTCGGAATCACACGTTAATCTGCACCAAAAATACCTGATAATGCTCAAGTGTAAACATTAAAAGTGTGTGTGTGTGTGTGTGTGTGTGGTAATAAGATGGAATAATGTGATGCAGAGCTGTGTGCACAGTGTGTACAGCACCTGACAGTCCACCCACGTCCATTTTCTTCAGGTTCTTAGCCTCCAGAATACAGATGGTGAGCTTTCCAGCGGTGGGGACGTAACGCAGGGAGATGCAAATGTCACCCAGCTTCTCCGGCTGAGAAGAAGAAGAAGAAGAAGGAGAGGGAGGAGAAAAGAGGGAGAGTCAAAAGGAGCATTATGTAAGAGATGGTTTATATTTAGTCATTAAAGGACCATGACGTGTCTTCAGGGACTGAAACAACAACGTTAAAATGAAATACTGACACCTCTGACAACAAGGGTAGAGCTAGAATATTCGTAAAAAGACTGTGAATGTTTTTGAGTTTTCGGCCTCAATCCTGGTCCTGAGGACGTTTCCCTGCCCACTGGCAAGAAGTCGGATAATTTGATTTATTTATATGGTCAGAAATGCCTAAAGTGAGTAAACCGAAAAGACCTCGTTACTCCTTCTAAATCATTGGTTCTCAAAGTGCGGCCCGGGGGCCAATGGCGGCCCGCAGAAACATTTCTGACGGCCCCCGCAATGAATTACAGTTGATAGTTTTAACCCAGGAGCTACTAAGGTTGTTAAATGTTTGTTGGACATTACTGGATACAGACCAATAAGTGTAAACAAAAATACTGGGTATTTACCTGGTTTCTATATGGTGAATTTTAGTGTATTATTGTGTTATAAGCTGGTAATAAGCAGGTAGCTACAGCCCCCAATTACTAGCTATTTACCCAGTAAATATATGGTAACAGAAATGTGTTACTTGGTATTAACCTGTAATTAGAAGGTAAGAACAATGGCCAAAATACTGGGTAATTACCCAATAAATTATAAAGTGTTATTATATTAACGCTTAAATAACATTATATTAACGCTTATATTACTTAACGCTTAACTGTAGAACTGCAATCTGGTCATTAAAATGATTACAAATAGGATTTCTTTCTGTTTTTTTTTTCTTTGGCGGCCCTCAGTCCAATGTTGGGTTCCCAAATTGGCCCTCAGGTATCAACACTTTGAGAACCCCTGTTCTAAATAAACGAGGGTCTGAATTGGAGTTGCATTTATAAAAATAAAGGGAATTTAACGAAAGATGCAGATGTTTTTTTTTTGTTTTTTTTACACCTTTTGACGTAAAGTAAGCAACTGAGACTCAGCCAAGCTCCGTCTCTCCCCCCCTCTCTCTCTTTCCCTTCCCTCTCATTCACATTAAAGGTGCATGATAATAAATAAATAATGCATATAAAACGTTTTTTTTTACAGTCCACCTCGTCAGGCTAAAGACAAACAATCGCTTTAAATCTCCGCCCGCTGCTAAGTTTAAGTTCAAGACTATTAAAAAGAAGGAGGGACGATTAGGTATAATGTGGGTGAGTTCCTAAATGGGCTTAAAGTGCCTGTTGTAAACGCTCGTCATCTCAGTTTTACATATTTTTACATCAAGATCCGAGACAGAGAAACACAAACTGCCCCTTTTTGTGTCGGTACAAATAATTATTTTTAAACCCACTCATGACTCATGTGTTTTCAAAGTCAATAAAATAAAAATGTCTACAAGCTAAATTAACAGTACTAACTTTAAAGGTGACTCTGGAGAGGCGGCAGAAGCAAAGGCTCAAACCTGTTTTAATATCCTGATGTGGTATAATGTATAATGTTGAGTAGTAAATACAGACTTGCACGGCCACGGAAAATAACAACCTTCAATCTCAAAGGAAATAAGGGTTCCTTATAAAGGGTTCTTCTACAAGGGCTGAGGTTCTACCTGGAACCATTTGCTTCTCAAAAACCCTTTCCCCTGAATAAAGGTTTTTTCAAGGGTTCTTGGTAACACTAATGGTTCCAGTTACAACCATTTTGATCCAGAGAACCCTTTAAAACTCCTTTCCTGAATAAAGGGTTTTAAAATGGTTCTTGGTGGAACCCTCCAAAAGGGTTCCAGGTAGAACCTTTATAAAAAGGTTCTACCTGGAGCCAAAAAGGGTTCCCATATGAGGAGAAGCCGAAGAACCTTACATGGCTCTACTTAGCACTTTTATTTCTAAGAGTGTACCGTCGTTATTAGCTGTCGTTTCTTTGCTCAGATTCATAAGGCTTGTGATTCACAGCCAATATTGTCAGCTCGTATTTTTAACCCTTTAACACCTCAATAACCAGAATAACTTTCAATATCTGGCAGTTATTAAAGCGGAAGTTCCTAATCGCTGTTTTTTTGGTGTGTATCTGCGTCATTACCTTGTTTATGAAGCCCTGACGGTTCGAAACAAACAGTTCAGCCACTGCTGAGAACGTTGTGTTTTATTGTAATCTCGGGGCTCAACGAGATCACTGAAAATCCCGTAATAGTTACGTAAGCAGTGGTTCTCCTGAACAACCGATCGTCCTGCTGCGGGCGGTAGTCCGGGCACATCCGGTTGCGTACATTGAACCGCAGAAGAAGAATAACGTCCGTTGTGGAGGTGTTTCACGAGCAACAGTGTCTTCTGACTCTGGGTCTGACTCCGGTTTAAAGTCATAAAGGGACTGCGGCGGGGAGTCGTGAAGAAGCTATTTTTAAACACTGTTAAAACAATGTTTTGATAATGAGGAGCAGTGCATCCACCATTCCAGAGGGGGGCGCTGCGCTTCTGAGAACGGATGTGCTGGATAGTACTGGCCAATCACAAGACTCTGTCTTCTGGGGGTGAAAGTTCACTCTGAAATCTCGCAGCAGAAAAACAGCGTCAGAAAAGAGGATTTCTATCGTCTCGTTTACAGCAACTAGGAGGTTTTGACCATAAAAACAAGTTCATATATGTAAGTGGACAGGACCACTCTATGTGACCTTTAACAATTTACTGCGTGTCAAAGTAGTGCGTTAACAACTTAAAATAAAGAAAGACTCAAATTTGTATTCGGAAAACACCAGATTTTGCGTGTGTTGAATTTGAAATTTGAACAGTATAAAACATATTTAAAGTAACATTTGTTTGAGTTTTCGTCTCAATGTCCAAAAATGTGCACAGGTGTTTTTCTAACGCTCTCCTCTCTTGTGACAAAGACGCTGAATCACGGCTTCCTGCAAACAGCGTAAGTGAAATTACCGTAATAACCACATAATTGGCTTTGACCTGCAACTGCTCAGCTTTCGGAAACCGCTGGAATTTGTCCGATAGCTCGTAATTACGGTAACGCAATCGCGTCCTCTGCGATACGCTCAGCGTTGAAGGCTTAACCATCAAACATCCGATCCCCGTCCCGCTGTGACATTCAGCAGCGCCCTCACCTCCTCTTGATCCGCGCTGTCCAGGTCTCTCCAAACCTCTAATGGCTTAGCCAGGTCCAGGGTGTTGATGGGTATTTTGATCTCGCCGATGACGTCGTGTTTGGAGAAGCGATCGAAGTCGTAGACGGACATCACCAGCGTCTTCCCTCCCATTTCTTGGAATGGAATCTGAAAGACAGCGACCAAACGTATTTGTTTTGTGTTTTTTTTTATTTCACACATTTGTAAAAGTTCCTACAGAGAAAAAACCCACTATAGTACACACTGCTGTTCAGAAGTTTGGGGTCACCTATACAACTTTTGTTGTATTTTCCATTAAAAGTCACACTTTTATTCATCAAAAGAGTTAAAAAATGAATAGAAAATATTGTCAAGACATTGACAAGATTAGAAATAATGATTTTCATTCGCCAAACAACCAGCAAAACTGTTTTCAGCTGTGCTAACATCATTGCACAAGGGTTTTCAAGGGTTTTCTAATCATCCAATAGTCTTCTAACGCAATAAGCAAACACAAGCTACCATTAGAACACTGGAAATGGGCCTCTATACACCTATGTACATATTCTATTAAAAACCAGAAGTTTGCAGCTAGAATAGTCATTTACCACATTAACAAAGTGTGTTTTTGATTCATGTAATGTTATATTCATTGAAAAAAAAGTGCTTTTTCTTCAAAAATAAGGACATTTCTAAGTGACCCCAAACTTTTGAACGGTAGTGTCAGTATTATAAAGCAATATAAATTGCAATTTTGGTCCTTCCTGACTTAATAACATGCTGCTTCAGCAGAACTACTTTGACTTTGACGGCCGTTTGAAATGTTTTTTTCGTTTCCAAACGCTGTGTCAGCAGGCAGGTTTCAGTGGAGGTGGCCCTCGCCTTTAATTTGATTCTCCACCACACTCTCCTTGTCAGACACCTTCAAAATGTCTGCTGCTTTTTTTTTTTCTTTTTTTTTTTAAATCAGTGCTGGCCAAAAGTGTTAAAGAGGGGAAAAAAAAAAAAAAGACATCAGAATCTGAGCAGGTGCTCGTCTTTAAAGTGAAACGGAAGCAGAGGGGAGGAGTCGACCTTTTACAAGAGCTGTGCGCCCGTTAAACAGATAAGACAGGCGTGTTGTTTTGATAAGTAATCAGTGTCTTTTTTAGCTCACCTTGAAGGAGAACGTCTCATTGAAGACGGGATTGAGAGTTTTCTTGTGAACCTTCGTGTCAAACTTCTTCTTCTTGTCGGGGAGGACGAAGACCTTGACGTAAGGGTCGGAGGTGCCGCCGCTGTCCATGGAGAGGAGATCGGCGGCTTGAAGGATCCCCACAGTCAACTGGTGAAGGGAGCATGGAGGTGATTATAGCACAAAACTGAAGAGCCTTAATACTGAAGGTAAATCCCTCACAATGTCATGGAAAACTTTTTTATAATCAAAGAAGTTTGAGGCCCAAAAAAATGCCGCTAACTTTCCGAGACCAATGCTGATATTTACATGTAAACAGATAACGTTGAAATTCATAAATGTAATCTTTATTATTCATAAATGATCTAAATATGTTGCTATTCTTTATGAAACAAAGGATTTGTTGAATTAAAAACTGCCCGAGGATATTGTTCTGTTCACTTGTAATGCCTCATACGTCATACTGTGCCAACATTTGGGGGAAACACTCAAATTAAACAAACTTAGATGCTATAATTAAACTTCAGAAAAGAGCAATTAGAATAATAAATGCAGTTGGACATCTGGAATCCACTAATCAGTTTTTCATAGGATCTTTCATGTTAACATTTCGAGATACCAGTCTTTAAACTGAGAGAATGAAATTATAATTTACAAGGATTATCTATGTGAGAGACTAGCAAGAGAACGTGAGAACATCTATCTACAAAGCAAGTTGTGTCCGTCTGTCTGTCTGTGACGGGTATAGCTCCCTGACCGTTAGTCAGATCGCCCTGAGACTTTGGATATGGGTTGAGCACAGCCCAATGGTGTGCATCCTTGATTTTCAACATTTTTTGAGGAATTTTAACTTTTGTTGATATATCACGCTACACCAGGCAGGTAGAGGCTCATCAGCAGCAGCTGCGCTGTCTGGAGCAGGGAGTTGGGAGTGCAGAGGCTGTCCTCTCACGGCGGGTGAGACATTTTCACGCGGTTCACCGCAGAACATGGTCTTATACTGAAACGACGAAATCGGTGTACATTCACCGATACGCGAATGGAGCACATATTTATTTTGCGTTAGCATGCTACGACTTTGCGGCTAACTTGGCGAACCTATTTCCAAAGGTAAGCTGGCGAGGCTACGATTAGGATTAGCGTAGGGATAACATAATACAAACTTTGGAAAATTTTAAAAATTGTGTTTGTGTTTGTTGTATGTGGTTGGACAACGCAATTTTTAAACTTTTCGATTAGCATTAGCGTAGCATAGGAATACATACTTCCTACGGGGCCTGCACACGTAATATTAAATACAGATGTGTGTCAGATTTTGGGGGTAAAGTTACAGAAGGAACTCAATGATGAATTGACAGACCAGTATTATAATAGAACATTTAATGTTTTATGTATTTTCTCCACATTTCAGATTTTCGTTTTTTTTTCTTGTATTGCACACAACAGGCAATTTTGTACAACAGCCTATTCTTTTCTTTCAGTTATTGTCACATTTGTGTTCAGTGATCTCTCTTTATGATGACTTTTCAATAAACTTCAATATTGATCAAAAATAATTATGTTTTTGGAAAGTCCCATGTTGTGATTACAAAGAAAATATATTGTTAAAATGTGAAAACAGAAAAGGACATATTTCTCTTTTTTTTTTCTTTAAACCCCAGAATAAAAAAAATGTGTAGCCCAGCTTGAGGCCAAAGGACGCAGCACCCCCTAAATGCTATGCCAGACAACGTGAACCAATCTCGTCACCTTGTTCTCCTGGAAGTCATAGTCGATAGAGTACTGCAGCTTCCCGAGCTTCTCCTTCTCCTTCACTTCCTCTTCTTTCTCGTCTCCGGTCAGTCCAGGTTCCACGTCGTCTTCTTCGTCGTCGTCGTCCTGTTGTTTCTGCAGAGACAAGACAGGAGGGAGGAGGGAGGAAGAGGGACAAGTCAGAGGAGTGTTTGGACGCGGCGTCCGTGCTGAACATCAAAACCTTTTGGGCATCAGCAGTCGGGTTAGTCACAACACCTACCTGCCACTTACCCCCTCTGCTCACCCCCAGGTGTTACTAGTGCAATCTGTTCATCGATGACCACAGTTGCAACCTGACTTGATTTCAATATTTCTTGGGTGACACCATTTGCTGTTTTCTTTTCTTTTCTTTTCTTTTTTGTTATCGTATAATGAGCATTTACAGGTAATGATACACTCTGCTAAGATCAGAGGCAGGGAGTTCTCTCCTGGGAGTACGTGTCGTTGTAGAAATGTCATTTAGCAGCTATCGTATATAAAGACTGACAGAAGGACAGACACAGAGATAGAGTAGCGAGTGGGAAACAAGAGAAAAACAGTCAATAATACAGAGGGTGGAGAGAAATAACAGGAATACCTTAGATAAAATGCAAAGTAATACAATAGCTGATCCACTGGAAGTTCTTTTTCCTAATTATATATATGCCTATAATCACTTTTTTGAGGTTTTCTTCAAATTAATACAACTCTGGTCATGGACAAAATAACAAGAACCCCGATTCACTGAATTCCAAAAAGCAAAATTCTCAATTCTCAAGTCCAGTATGACGATAATGAGTCACGTATCCCACGCAGAGGAACGCAAGCGTCACCTAACATGAGCCAACAACAACGAGGCCGCATGGGAAAAAAAAAAAAACCAGACTGTGGAAATGCAATTACAGTGAAATCTTTTATTATAGAGCAATCGTTCCCGCCTTCAGTGACAGGTGTTCTTGTTATTTCGTCCTCTTCGCGGCGTGCGCGGCGTTATTTCCAGTATGCAAGCGGCCCGGCGACATCTGTGTCTGTGAGGAACCGCAGGACGGACGGAGGAGCTACGACGAGTGGAAGACAAATGCGATTAAAAGACGCCGACGCAGTGTTTCCTGACACGTCTCGACACGTTTTTGAGAAGTCTGCTCAAAACTTGCTCAAATCTGACAACGTACGCTGGTTTACTTTACTTCAAGACACGCGATATAGCTGTCTGCGGTGTCTCTGCTCCTGACTCATTAATGTAGCCCTTGTTTAAAAAAATGTGGGGATAGAATAAGTTACTCATTAAAGGTGCATTATGTAATAAACCTAAAGCAACAGGCCATGAAATCCTCCTAATAGACTCCTTGGCAGTCTACGTCACGGGCGCGTCACCTTCTCTCTACTGCGCATGTCGGTTGCAGAAATCGCTATTGTGCGCAACAGGTAAACCAACAACATGTCTTGTTGTGCTGTCGGTTGCAGGAATCGTTTTAACAAACAAGATAAAAGCCTGAAGTTTTCCCGTGAAGTTTTGCAAGCCATCAGGAGGAGCGACTGGAACGAGCAAATTTGCAGTGCTCACTTCATATCAGTTAAAGGTGCATTATGTAATAAATCTATAGCAACTGGCCATAAAATCCTCCTAATATGTCACAGAGACTCAGGAATAATGTTCATATAACAAACTGAACTCACCAACAACAACAGTACAGACAAAATATTTGAATTAATAAAAATATTTTGCAGACTGCAAATCATGTTTACGTTTTGAAATCATGTTTCGGCATGTGGCGCCACCTACCGCCGTCTACCAATCATTGCAGTCAGTAGAGTCTCAGCTGCCGAGCAACCACGGGGGTTGCCAGTTACGTCTGAGCTACAATGGCGGAGAAAACTAAACCTAAAAGACCAAATACAGGTATTTTGAATTTGAGCGTAGTAACCGTTTTTGGCCACATTCTTACACATGGCGCCTTTAAGTTACGAGAAGAAAAAGGCTTAAACTGAACAAAACTGAGTTGTAAAGAAATGCCTGCAACTGAAATACATCGATAATTTGGTTATAACGGGGTCAAATGTAAATAAGTGCATTAATAAATCAAGGTGTCAAACTCAAATGACCTTAAGGCCAATTAGCTTCTTAAAGAGACAATTGTCTTACACTGTTATGTCTGTAATTAAGTGTTGTCTGTTGATGTCATCTTAGCTTAAACCACTGTTCTGTATGTGTATTTTATTTACTTATCTATTCTATTTTATCCTATTTTTTTATAATTTTTTAGCTTATGCACCATGTACAGCACATTGGTCAGCGCCAGCTGTGGTAATGTGCTTTAAAAATAAAACTTTACTTACATGTATTACTTTATATCGCAATAAAGATATTCAGATCAATATATATATATATAAAAAAGTAGTAAAAACTAGAGTTTAAAAAGAAAAAAAACCAACTATAAAAAATATATATATTAATCGTAATATTTTACAGAATTTGAAAATAAAAGTGTTTGATTTGAAATGGAATAATGCCAAAATAAATCTATTAATATAAAAAACAGAAAATTAGGTAAATAATGACGTGATATTAAGCTATGCGCCACATGTGGGCCGCAAGCCGCCAGTTTGACACCTCTGGAACTTTGGGGTTCCTCTGGAACAAAAGTGTTGTTTTCTAAAAGAAAAGAAGAGAAAAGTGAAAAATATGCCTTTAATCTTCGATATCGTGTTTCATTGGCTGCCTGAGGTGTGTGAAACGCAACATCGCAGATTAAAGTCATATTTCCCTTTACCCTAAACCTGTCTGAAACTATTAATAATTCATTTATTAACGCACTTATTTACATTCTATCCTCGTTATAACCAAACGACACATATTTCAGTCACGTCTTGTTCAGTTTAGTGGTCTTTTTTTCTTAATGAATAACTTATTCTCTCCCCACACTTTTCAAACACGGCCTACAAAAGCAAACGCATCTTATTCTGCTCTTATTATTGTTATAACTCGCTGTTCTCACTGAAAGATTTCAACATTTTCTTCCATATTTTCTGGCTGCTAATGTTTTTTTAATCATTATTCCAACACTGTGCAGCAGTTTGATGACAATTAACTGCTCCTGAGATAATTGGAGCGTGATGAAAAAGTGAAATCACATCGTCATCTGTTTTTTTTTTTTTTTTTTCTTCCTTATCAGCCATCTCGCCGTTACATCACACCAGAGCCTCCTCCTCCTCCTCCTCCTCTATCCACCTCCGGCTCTCGGCTCTTTCAACTCTGACTAATCGAGCGATGGGGCAAAATATGCTCGGATGATAAATATTAAAGTCAACTTTCGCTCCTGAAGTCGGATAATAACTCAGCGTGGCCTACTTCCCTATGGCTGTCGTCTTGAAAAGACATTGATGTCTTCGTAAGGGTCCAGCTACGCAATGAAGAGCTGGAAGAGGAACACACACACGCACACACACGCGCACACGCTCATACTCACATTTGCTTCCATGCAAGCTCTCACGCATGCTTTAAAAATTCTCTCCCACACACACACACACTCACTTTCACACAAATAATTCCTTATATGTGGCATTCTCTGTCTAAATTGTGCTAAATGCTTTTCATTCAAGCATGCCAGGCCACACAATGCAGGATCCAAGTTTCTTTTTTTTTAGATGATTAATGCACATGAATAAAAACCTTATATAAACCTCTATGACATAAACATATATATATATTTTTTTTTTTTTATCACGCCCAAAAACCTCTGTACATGTGTTCGGAGTGAAATGTACACATCCATGGCGGGATCATGCTACATAGAGAATTTCCAGTAGTTGTCATACTTCCAGTGGGGGTTCAAAGATAAAGGCATGGTGGGTCTGAATGAGTGCCCTTTGGTCAACACTGAGGTTTTTTTCTTTGTTTGTTTGTTTGTTTGTTTGTTTGTTTAATCGAATGAAATAAAAATCTTGATCGTCGTCCGCAACTTGGAATCAACTGAAATCAGTTGACTGCAAATGTGGGCAAACATCCCGGCCCACCATTTCTCCTCAGTGAGACCCAAGTGCTTCAGGGGGGGGAGAGAGGAGGAGGAGGAGGAGGAGGAGGAGGAGGAGGTGGTGTCAATGACTGTCACCTTGTATGTCAGCAGCATGGGTCATCCAGGAAAGTTACTCTCAAGTCAAGTTGTGGCCATTCAATGGTTTCCTACTGCAAGGGCATATGCTGGTCTTTGTCATTTTTCATCCTACAAACAGCTGTATAAGTGTCGCGTGGAACATCGGAGCGTGTTTGCACAGTAGGTGAATTTTACGACACTACCGTTCAAAAGTTTGGGGGTCACCTATACAGTTTTTTTTTTGGCGTGTTTTCCATTAATAGTCACACTTTTATTCATCAAAAGAGTTGCAAAATGAATAGAAAATTTAGTCGAGACATTGACAAGATTAGAAATGAGTCAAAATAATAATTCTGCTCTTCAAACCAACTGTTTTCAGCTGTGCTAACATCATTGCACAAGGGTTTTCTAATCATCCAATAGCCTTCTAACGTGATTAGCAAACACAATGTACCATTAGAACACTGGAAATGGGCCTCTATACACCTATGTACATAGGCTAGAATAGTTGTTTACCACATTAACAATGTATTTATGATTCATTGAATGTTATATTCATTGAAAAAAAAAGTGATTTTCCTTCAAAAATAAGGACATTTCTAAGCGACCCCAAACTTTAGAACGGCAGTGTATGTGGAGAGAAATTATTTGAGATATGAGCTTTTGAGGTCTGTCATGGTGGAAACATGCTTCAAAGCGCTCTCTCAGTTTAGGTTTTATTTTTTTGTAGCTATTTTCTTGTTGTTTTTTGACAAATACGCAGCTTAGCCCTTGCACATGCATGTTAGTGATCTCGCTGAGTGCACTCGTCATTCAAAGGCTCGACAATAGGATGAGATTCATGTTTCATTTTCAAACCATTTCAAAAATATTTTTTTTTAATGTTCTTTTAGCCAAAAAAATTGCAATCTCTGGATAATCAAGACATAGCAGTTGGTGCGGCATATCAGTTCAGTTGATTTTGCGAAAAAAAGCAGCTTTAAAAAACGCTCCCATTGATTCCTCAAGCACCCGCAGCACCTGAAGCTTGCAACAAAAAAAACTAAGGAAGCCATAGCACTTTTCATTGTCATCATCACTGCAATCCAATCCCTCCAAGCCCAGCCCCAGCCCAGCTCCAGCCCCAGTCCCAGTCCCCAACAAAATGCTCCCCCCCTGCCCTGGTCTGCGCTTACACAGAGCGGCCAGAGAGGGGCGCCGCGTGCCATCAGACCTACCGTAGGCAGAGAAGTCCACCACAGTCAAGATACACGGAGCACACATAAGACACAAAGCAGGAAGGAGGAGAGCAAAGAGACAAAGGAAGAGATTGAACTCACAGCAGACACCAAAGGAGGGTAATCACAGCAAATGCAGTCAGCTACACAGTCGGGAGAGCGAGGAAAATGACAGACAGAGGATACAATCGTATCCTGTGCAGCAGGGTCGTCGGGGTTTTAACACAGCCCCAGTTTTAGATGTTTTCTCATTGTGCTTTGTCAAAATCATCAATCACACTTGTGTGTGTGTGTGTGTGTGTGTGGGGGGGGGTGGGGGTAATAATTATAGGCCCAAAACAATGTCATTGTGCGAACTGCTAATTTTCATAATTACTCCTTAATGACTTAGTCGGAGCTGAATAGATAAAGGCTCCGTCATTTTCCACTCAAATCCCAAAGCACAAAAAAACAGCAACAATAACATTCATGACAAATACAGGAAATAATAATAATAATGATAATAATAATAATAATAAAAAAAACAAAGAAAGAGAGAGAGAGAGAGAAATAAAAGTATTCATGGTGGATAAAGAGTGTAATTAACACCTGTGGAGAATAGACTTTAGTGGGTTAGAAAGCCATCAAATGGTGAAACAGTTCCTGTCAGTCATTTGTAATTTGATACACTGTAAAGTTACTCGTGTCACATTGTGAGAACAATTGTTTCCGAAAAATACGAGTTAAACTCATGCATTGTTGTCTGTCCGTTGTGGTGGAAAGCAACAATATAATAAAAGCCCACATAACGGCTCCATATATATACAGCATGTTTGTCTGGAATCGTGCACAGTGTAGGTGTCAGTTCCCTGCTCAGTCGTGCTCAGTGTTGGTGTAGCAAAGATTCAGCTCCCCTCGGCTGTGACGTGACGTGACACACCCCCCGCGGTGAAACATACCTCGCCGCCTTTCAGGTTCTTCATTCCCATGTCACCCTTCCCCTTCTTGCCCTTCTTGTTCTTCTTCTTCTTGCAGCAGCATTTCTTGATGATGCACAAGCAGCACGTTAGGATGAGCATCGCGGCGACCACGGCGATGGCGATGATGGCCCAGGACGGCACTGAGGAGGAGGAGGGGGGGGGGAAGAAATATGGAGGACATATCCACAGATAAAGCAAATGCTTTGACATTTGACCAACTGATCATTTAGTCTACTCCATGTCATGTCCTGGGACAAATATATTTAGTAAGAGGGGTGCTAGTCTAGCAATTAGATTGGGTGAAAATTAGATTTCTCTGCCATTAGGAAGGGCAGCCAGTGATCGATGCCGAGTAAAGACATTACGAGGCTGCAGATGCCCGCGGCAAAAGAGAAAATCTAATTCCAAAATCATTGCTTAGGCGTGACATCAGCGCGAGTCGTGTTGGTTGATCGGAACGGGTTTTTTTTTTAGGCTCGGGGCTGCACGGCCGGGCCACTCACGTGGGATCTTGTCGATCTCGTTCAGGAACTTGTTCTTGATCTCGTCGAAGGCGTCGTTTTTGTCGACGGCCTCGGTGGAGTTGTCGGCGGAGGCGGCGACGGGGGCCGAGGTCACGCTCAAGGCGCCGGCCCCCGTCGGCTTTGCGGCGACCATGGGCGCTGTCTGGTGCCTGAACAGGTTGAACTTCGTCATTTAGGCTGCACACGCGGTCCCTGAGGAAAACGAGACACAGCCATCAGTGAACATGCACATTATACGAGTCTAAGTCCAACTCGTTATCAGAGGGTTGATGTATTCGGCATGCCATGGACAAATATGGTCACGCACGACTCTGACATAATAATGAGGCATAAGGTTACCAGAAAATGAAAGGATGAAGGAAAACGCTACCCGTTATGGTTTGTTAATCCTATACGTGAGAGTTATTTTTAGGCTAAATCATCTAAATCCAAGACCAAGAGGCGTAATCGCTAGAATTTGTGCAAAGAAATGAGAACGTGAAGGAAGACTGTTTGTGTAATAACAGCTCATGATGCATCCACGTTCACTTTTCATGTCAAAGTCATGATTGACTACAACGGTTCTAAACTCTTAGAAATAAGGGTTCCAAAAGGGCCATTCTATCTGGAACCATTTGCTTCTGAAAGCAAACCCTTTTTAAAGGGTTCTTGGTAACACTAATGGTTCCAGTAAGAACCATTTTGATCCAGAGAACCCTTTAAAACCCCTTTCCTGTTATTTTAAAAGGGTTTTAAAAGGGATCTTGGTGGAACCTTTATAAAAAGGTTCTACATGGAGCCAAAAAGGGTTCTCCTACGAGGACAAGCCGAAGAACCTTATATGGTTCTACTTTGTACTTTTATTTCTAAGAGTGTAATAAAACAAAACTGGTAAAGAAGGGAGCTGATTCCCTGTGTAGCACCAAGGTCTTATAATTCTGAACAGAACCAGAGCTAACTCAGTGGAAATACAAGTGCCAAGTAGAACCATACAAGGTTCTTCGGCTTGTCCTCAAAGGAGAACCCTTTTTGGCTCCAGGTAGAATATTTTATAAAGGTCCCACCTGGAACCCTTAGTGTTACCAAGAACTGTTTTAAAACCCTTGATTCGGGAAACCGTTTTTAAAGGGTTCTCTGGATCAAAGTGTTACCAAGAACCCTTGAAAAACAAATGGTTTCCAGGTAGAACCTCAGCCCTTGCAGAAGAACACTTTTGGAACCCTTATTTCTAAGAGTGTATGATATGCTTCATGCAATTCAAGGGACTGTGCAATATGCCTGTGTGTTTTTGTGACTATTGCACTGAGAAAGTTGCATTTAGTTCACTGCACACTGTACAATGACAATGAAGATTCTATTCTACGTAAGAGTTCAATTGTCTCAGCGACTTCACGATATATTCACGATAAATTTTTTTTCTAAAAGTTATGATGAAGCTTGTCTTTAATGACCCAGTCAAAGTCAATCCACATCCACTGAGGAAACGCACAAGGATTTATATTATAAAATGACTACGGTACAAACCAGTCGACAGCACAGTCTGCCACCGTGCAGTGTTTCCCACATATTTCACAGGGGTCGGGAGGACAATGAATTCAGATCAGTTACAGACAATATGTACGACGGATAACCACCACTTATCAATTTATCACGTTTAGTTTGGAACCCGTGCGCTCCGTGGCCGAAAAAACAAAGCAAACAACACCGCGGGGGCCGTTCCGCGCACGGCGGCGTATTCCCACAGACCAAAACAAACGTTCGGTCGTTTTCCAGCTCTTATCGTTTCCAGAAATCACAGTCACAGTGTACCGAGCGGAGCCTGCCAACGGAGTGATGAGTGATCGGGTGAGACCCAGAGAGCAGAGAGGGATGACGGGCGTAACAAGAAGAGACCTCTGCTTATTTTTATTAAAGAGGAGTTTCCCCTTTCGCTCTCTCTCTGCTGCCAGTTTTCCAAGCTGGTGCCAGCAATTCTGTCAGTATTTTTTACATTATAATGAAATACATCGAGACTGACAGCGTGTTAAAATAACTCAGGACGGGTTCACAACCCGGTCAGAACAAGCGCCTTTTCTGCATGGAGTTTGAACGTGCTCCATGAGTGTGAGTGGGTTTTCCGGTTTCCTCCCACAGTATAAAAAACATGCATATTTAGGCAAATTGGACACATTGACCGTACACTACTGTTCAAAAGTTTGGGGTCACTTAGAAATGTCCCTATTTTTTATGGAAAAGCTCTTTTTTTCAACGAATATAACATTAAATGAATCAGAAATAGACTCTATACATTGTTAATGTGGTAAACAACTAGTCTAGCTGCAAACGTCTGGTTTTAAATGGAATATGTAGGTGTATAGAGGCCCATTTCCAGTGTTCTATTGGTACATTGTGTTTGCTAATCCAGTTAGAAGGCTATTGGATGATTAGAAAACCACTGAAAATCCTTGTGCAATGATGTTAGCACAGCTGAAAACAGTTTTGCTGGTTCTTTGATGAAAGGGCAAAATCATTATTTTGAATAAAAATCATTATTTCTAAACTTGTCAATGTCTTGACTATATTTTTTTAATTAATTTTGCAACTCTTTTGATAATAAAAGTGTGATTTTTAACGGAAAACACCAGAAAATTGTATAGGTGACCCCAAAATTTTGAACGGTAGTGTAGATGTGAGTGTGAGAGTGGATGGTTGACCCTGTGATGGTCTGGCGATCTATCCAGGATGTACCTCTCATTTCACCCTATGTCAGCTGAGATTTGCACCAGCGTCCCCCCCCCCGCGACTCTCATGTGGAGGACAAAGCATCAGAAGGCGAGTGTGCAAAACAACACAGTGACATTACAAATGTCACCTAAAACACTGTGCACGGATCGTTTCGGGTGATTAAGAAAACGACCGTAAATTGTCTAAATTGGCAATCACGGGTCTCCCGCGTGACTGTAGATATCGTGACAACGTTGAAGTGCACTTTAACCCGTTTGTACCCTCACATCGGGCCGAGCCAGACCGATTGAATTAACATTCACAGATATGAGATACAAGCGTCGTTTTTTTTTTTTTTTAATCTCCTCCACTCTGAGGGCGGCGGTGAGGACAGACACAGAGGACGCAGGCTTACGTTATTTTATATTTGTTATCGCAGCCATTAGCGCGCCGTCTCCCAGGTCGGCTGTTAGCGCTCACTGCGGACAAATCGACGATAAAAATACAGTTTCACACCTTCAAAGCTCACCTTCAGATATTTTAACAATACGGATTTGAGAGGAGTTTGATGTTAACCGACTGCATTCATTTAAAACGCTTGTGTGGAGGTTTGACACGAGGCCAAGTACAGAGGGCTGGTTAACCACTTTGGACCCAGATAGCATTTTTCCACATTTCAGCAAACGTCCTCTGGGGTCCCGATGTGGACAAAGGCAAGCACACCTCCAGCTTGAGTCTCCACGTAGCACAAGACTTTCCAATTAACGGAAAGTTGCTTGAGATCACACAAGGAGGTGTTGCTTTGAACTCAGCGCTCAAAGAATATACAAAGACGTACAAAACAGGGCGAAATACGCAGGCGTGTCAAGGCTGCACCGACGCAGACCCTGGTTTAGTATGAACAGAACAGAACTGTGGGCATTTGCTCCTAAACGTGTGCTGAAGGTAAGAAATCTGGGATTCTGACAGGGATGTTGGTGATTTAGTCCCCCCGAACCGACAGAATCCATCTGTGAAAGGAAGTAATAGAGCCACCCTTTTGCTCATTACCGCCACTGAGATGCCCTTGAGCAAGACTCCTCACCTCCATCTGCTCCAGAGAAGCCAACAGATCTTTACTGAGCAGCTTTAGGTGGATGTGTGTAATTGTGTGAGCGCGAGGCAGGGAATTACCGAGACAAGAGCCTCGATGCTCAGGAAAGCCTTCCCCCCTGATAAATTAAAAAATTTAAATAGACATTTTATTCAATAATCATTTGCTGTAATACCCATCTCACTGCGATTGGTGGGAGTTTGGATCTACGTCGTTAACGTTCTACTTCGAGTCATAACATCCTAAAAGAAAATCGGCTTGATTGCCCAGAGAAGTGCAGCTATGGGCATCGTCCACCACTGATCACTGCATTTACTGCTCCTAGTTGGACGGTTCAGAAGCCCTCTACGACTCTTAGACAGTTAAACTGAAAATTAAGTTCAGGCTACGCGACGCAGGTGAGGGCAAGGCAGCTTCAAGACATCAGCTGAAAAATCAATTGACCACTTGACCAATTGAAACGACCACTTTTGCTTTTGTGATAGAAATGGTATGCATCTGTTAGACTGCATGTCTAAGAAGAAAAAAACATCTTAATGTAACTAGAATTTAAAAAAAAGGCAGTTTTGGAAATGAAAATATCATCTCTCTTAAAGGTGAAGTAAGTAGTTTATAGTGCCATCTAGAGGAGAGGCTGAAATTTACAACAAAGAACTGCTCCTCTGCTCACCCCCTCCCTCAAATGTCGTCCTCGTCGTCTTTCTCCGTGTCAGCAGATGAGGTTCGTGAGGTGAGGGAGAGGGCGGAGCTACCGCGGCCGTAGCAGACGAAGCGGAGAGAGTGGAGGCGGGACTTCTGCTACAAGTAAAGAGACGCTTTGATTTGTTCTCTCGCGTTTGTCCTTACAGGCTCCGGTAGAAACATGGGGTCGTGGCAATGCAACAGCGGCCCGCGACCATATTATTTTACATGACTTTTTGAAACACTACGAAAATTAAACAAAGAATATTATACAGCGAGGAGCACATAATATGTATACAAAAGTGGATTTTGGGTTATATAAACCCATAAATACTACATATTGTCCCTTTAAATTCCAAAAACTTCCCCGCAAAAAGCTCCTATCTACTTATTTCCATTGGTGTGTTCTACACTACAAAAAGGCCAGGATTTCAGTACAACACTTAAAAATGAGCATTCATACGCATCAACACTGTTTTATGTAATTAGTTTTTTGCAAATAAAGAGTAGAGATGACTGTCGTTTTCATTAAAAAACACATAGGTTATTGTTCTGCTGGTTTGGCAACCCATGCAGGTTTACCCAGTACAGTAGAACACACCACTGCTTATTTCCCTTCTTGATTTGTAGTGAAGATTTTACCAATTATTCTTCCAATATATCTCACGGGGCTTCACAGGGTTGGTAACGTCCTCTGTCCTTAGACCCTCGACCAGGGTAAGGAAAAACTACCAGGGTAAAAAACCCTTATAACAGGGAAAAAAAGGTAGAAACCTTAGGGAGAACCACAGGTGAGGGATCCACTCCGTGGACGGACAGACGTGCAGTAGATGTAACCCAAAACATATAATACACAATTACAAAATTAAAGAGTAAAAAAGTCTTTAAATGCCAGGATCCATCTGGATCCATTGGTTTGTCTCATCCATTGTTTTCAAAAGATTTTTTTATTACTTTCACATATTTTTAGTGGTTTGATTTCAGTCGGTGATGCTACAAAGGTCCCCCCCCCCCCCCCCCCCGCCGGACTCAAAACTAAGACAGTGAATTTCACGCTCTAAATTTGAGTCCTTTAGCCCAGGAGGTGCTCTTTACAGTCTATTTAAGGCACTAATCTGCTTTTGTTTAATGCGATCCATGAAAGCGCATCACCAGGAAATAAGAAGCGGTAGGAAGAACATACGCATGTTAACGTGTTGTAACACGTGTGGCGAGTCATCACTGACCACGCGGCGACAGGGAAAACCCTGGGTCTGCAGCGGGAGCCGTCACCATTCATGGAGGACCGCGTTTGTTAAGACCTTATTAGCACTCGGGTCAGATCTAAAAGGAAAAACAAACCTAAGGTGAGTGAGCTAAAGTCGTAGCAGCTGTTTCATTACACCACCACGACACGTAGCCCGAACAACAATTAATTAGCGATCGACAGCCAAACACAGAGTCCTTTGTTTTCCCCCAGCCTTGACAACTTGCCTACAGTGCACTAGCACACGCCGCTAACTGCCAGTAGCTGATCAATATGTGAAAATGTGTGTGTGTGTGTGTGTGTAAAATTTGAACATTAATTATCACTCGTAATAAATGGACCTGATCCAAGGCCAGCAAAGACTTACCATTAAAAAAAAAACACAAAATGGCTTCTGTAAACCGACTACGGAGGGGGGGGTGGCGGGGGGGAATGGGTCACGTGACCGCAGCTCGGGGGCAACAGTCAGGATCACTGGGGCGGGAAATGAAGTATTGAATATTAGGCACAGTGAAAAGGTTGTTGTGTTCAAGGGGAAACAAACAGCAATGGCTGCGCGGTCGTCACACAGGCAGCCAGACGACCGACGTCCTTTAAGACACACAAAGCAATCTCGCTAATGTGACCCCGGTGAAATCATTCAGCCCCCACTGAGGCCTCGGCCATCTGTGACATTATGGGCTACGTGTGGGTGGTTCGGGGGGTGGGTTGGCCTCTAGCTGAACTAGCTGTGCAGCATTCATTTCCTCTTAGTCTTACTAATGTGATTGCGCCAATAAAGAAGGATGTTTTTGTTGTTTTTTTTTTTTACGAGAGACGCTCTTTTAATTTGATCATTTCGAGTCGAAAACCTTTCGTGCGACGTGCAGACGATCCGTCTCTACGAGAAGTTGCATATGCTCGCTCGCTCGCTCTAATTCGGGATTTACACTTGCCGAGTGACTCTTCCAGTTCATCTCAGTCCCAGTGAGCTATTTTAGGTCGGAGCCAAGCTGCATTAGATACTGAGGAAATAATTCAAAGTGCGAGGCACCGCATGCATCTTGGATTTATGATGAACACACTGGGAGGAAGCTGGGAGGAGAACATTCGAGTCGGGTGCTGCCTCTGAGTCACAGCTGACCTGCGATCTGTCTGGACTATGATTTCACGTGACAATACCGGAACATTTTAGAGAACGCGGGGACATCGTGTTTTTATTAGATCCATCAGACGGAGCATTACTGTAGTCAGAAAGCTGAGCTGAGACAGTGGAATTGTTTCAATTAGAGATAATGTGCCGCTGTGCTCCTGAACTCTTGCTGTTCTACGGTAATTCACCCCTGCTGAAATGGACTTGGGGCTCCCACAGGCATAACAGTCTCGTTTTTGGCCAAGTCTGAATAGGATTAGAAGGGCCGGCGTTATGGCTGCATTCCTTGTTATTTACAAGTGAAGGATGAGACGATGGAAATTGGTCTAAAGTGTACGTACCCGAGGTTTTATTCAGATGTCGAAGCAGAATAACATAAAAACTCCCAATCCGGACCTATATGACAATATGATACTAATGACTTTTCAACAATTGCAGGCCAAATTCAGTATCCCTAAAGAACATCACTATGGCTTTCTACAGGTCAGGCACTACGTTGGATCTAAGACCCTATCCCCTCTTGACCCAGTCATGTATAGTGAGGTTGAGAGGTTCCTCATCTCCCGAAAAGGTCTCACCCGTTTTATTTCTTCCTTCTATGCACTACTATACTCTCTTAATACAGGCGATATCACAAGCATTGCGCAGAAGTGGGAGAAAGATCTTGACACAGAGTATATTGAAGATGACTGGCAGGAGGCCATTAAAGTATTTAAATCTACCTTCACATGTAACAGATTGAGAGAGACACAATATAAAATACTACACCGTCTACACCTAACGCCATACATACTAAATAAGATGGACCGTCAGATTTCACCTTTGTGTATTAAGTGTCAAAGAGAGGTTGGAACATACTACCATTATTTCTGGCAATGTAAATTGATAAAAAGATTTTGGGCTACAATCTCGCAGGAACTGAGTGGTATTTTTCGCGTAAAGATGGGGAAGGACCCTGGCCTTTTCATCCTTGGCCTTCCCTCAAGGGAGGTGACTTTAACCCATTTGAAGTTCAAATTATGTGACAAATTATTATTATTGGCCAGAAAATGCATTTTAATTAACTGGATCACTGATAAACCACCTACTGTCACTCTATGGTATAGGGAAATATTCCGGGTCCTCCCCCATGAAAGACTTAGTGCAGTCGTGAAGGGTAATGAAAGGTCCTTTAATGAAATGTGGGCTCCTCTGCTTAACTACCTACCGGACGAATTGTCTCAGCTAGTGGAGAGGGGCCAGTCTTCTTTACATTGGTCATGCCCACCTAAGATGAATCCTTAAGTGTCCTTGTTTGCAGTGTGGCATTTACACACTACCATATTGCTTTGTTTTTAATCTGTTTGATTTATCACTGCTTACTGCGTAGGGTACTGATTTGACTGTGACTACATTAATGGGTGAAATGTATGTATGTGGAGCAACATGGGGAGGGGCACCTATATGTGCTGTGAGGGTATATAGGGGGCGGCCGACTGGAAGATTCGATGGATGGCAATACTGTATTTTATTTTATTTTAACTATCTCTGTAACTGATATGATGGCAAACTGTATGTTCTGTGTCTATGTTGAAAAACAATAAAAACTTTGTTCAAAAAAAAAAAAAAAAACTCCCAATCCTGCTATCGTGAGACGTACCACTGAGTGCACACCGCAACCACTTCGTTCACGTTACAAAATGCCGTCGTTGCTGTTTCTCCAGCCCTTAGATACAAGCATCTCCTGCATCCTTCGCTATCACTCGCACATAATATTAGGCTAGAGTTCTGCAGCTGCGCAGATTTCAAGCCGCCATTGACACGGTCGCTCAAATACTCGCAGAGTCTGTGGCAGCCACGGATTTCAGCAAAAAAAAAAAGAAAAAAGGGGAGCCTGATGTAGCTGTAAACCATCTTTTGTCTTGTAATTGTCGAAAGCCAAGAGACTGACAAAAGAGTTTCTGGCAAACTCGGTGCATGGCACACAGTGTGTGTTGAAGTGCTACTGCCAGATTCTGAAACTCTTGACCAAGAAGAGATTTTCAAGAACAGCAGTGGGAGAACGCCAAGCATCCGACGAGTGCTGAGGGTTTTTTACTGAACAGTGATTAAAACATTTAACTCCCCTGTCCCGTGTTTTATACATGACAGTGTTTTGATATTCATAATTAGATATTTTTGTCCCAAAAAAACACCTCGATATAGTTTTACATGGCAGTTGTGCCTGCCTTATTAAAATTGTAGTGCGCAACTTTTAAAATATAAATGAATGCCTGCTTACTTTCAAACCGATGCCAAAACGAGTTCACACAAAGACTAAGACTAAGACTAAACTAAGCTCTATCAGCTCCACACAACTCTCTCTGTGTTTAGATCTGCACACATGAAGTGTATCATTTTACATCACCACTGCATCATAACCCTGGTGAGGCAAGACAGCAGCAGAACTGAAATATGGCTGACAATGCCACCTACAAAGTGGATTCTATTGCTAAAAACAACCCTGCAGAAATTCAGCACTTTGACTGGATAAACACTTATTGTAACGAGGTAGTGGAGAGGCGGGCGCGGGGTGTAACTTCACGATGGCAATATGTCGATGAATTATTTTGTAAGATATCACGTATCAACCCCCGCGTCAATAGATCGGGTGCTTCCTTATGTCTAATTTTTTCCAAGAGATTTAGTAGATCGATCGAAACAAGGCAATCGGAGATGGCAGACAACAAGCCTCTGGCGGCCTCTGTTGGTAATACTGGTAAGTGCAAGTGTGGAAGCACAAACAAACAAACAAACAGACAGACAGACAGACAGACAGACAGACAGAGCCACTAAAAACAATACTTAAAGGTGCCATATGTAAGGATGTGGCGAAAAAAAACGGTTACTACATTCAAATTCAAAATACTGAGGTCTTTTAGGTTTTCGTTTTCTGATGTAACTGGCAACCCGTGGTTGTCGGCAGCTGAGACTCTACTGACTGCAATGATTGGTAGACGGCGGCATAAACATGATTTGCAGTCTGCAAAATGTTTTTTTTTCATGCAAATATTTTGTCTGTACTGTTGTTGTTGGTGAGTTCAGTTTGTTATATGAACATTATTCCTGAGTCTCTGTGACATATTAGGAGGATTTTATGGCCAGTTGCTTTAGATTTATTACATAATGCACTTTTAAGTGATAAAGGTAAAATGAAAAAAGGATGACGTAGGTTATCAATATAATGATACTCATACCATCATTGGTACCCAATCGCCCCCTAGTGGTACGTGGAGCTCCTACAGCTGAGTTGCAACCAGGATGCATAACAGACCACGCCTCCACTTTGACACGCTCTCTCTTCACACTTTACTGCCACAGTATAAGCCCTGATCGTCATGTTAGCTCTTAGCTTTCCTTCTCTCTCTGTCCGTCTCTTAAAAACATCATTTTTGCTCTGATGCCGGTGTGTTTTTCTACAGTTATAGACATAGACGCATAAATCTGCCTCCGGTTGAAATGTTTATAGCTGAATTTGTTAGCTTTTTTTTTTTTGTTTACACCACTTTATATTAACGTCGGTCATAATGGCGGTGCTTAAAGAGCTCAATATGTTCTCCGGCAACCTCCTTGAACACAGGTGGTGTGTTTTTTCTTCATGAATTGATCAGTTTGATAGCTTCACAGAACAATTTCTGTGTTTACTACTGAATAAAATATAGCACATTACTTTATTATCTTTTTTTTTTAGGTTATAGCAATGCTGCTATATAATTATTCACTCTGCATCAACAGAGTCAATAATTTACTCAACAAACGATGTGCCAAAGTGTCCGGGACAAGAATATTTAGAAGAGACGGCTGTGCTTCGAATTAGGTGCGGCACAAATGCTAAAAAATAAACAACACGAGATCATCAGTCAGATGTGTCACCATGGCAATTACATCTTCGTGTCAGCAAAATGCAACAGGAAATCCTGCCGATGTCAGCGCAGATCTGAGGGCAGCTCGCCGAGATAAGGATGTCAAAAGGATGTGCCTCGCTCATCATCTCACCAAAGACAATTACTGTAGAGAGGCGTGCAGTGACCCAAAGAGGCGGGGCCAGAGAGGCTCATTTACAAACCCTGCATGTGCAGATAAAGAATGTGCTCATTCTCACCTGCAGCTGAATGTGACTCAGCTATTATCAGGAGGAATCCTTGAAAAGGAGGAAGGAGGCGCCCGCCGAGGTTTTGAATGCCGAACAAGGAGCTGCATGATCATTTATAGCCAGTTACCATACATTCTCCCTCTCCCCTCTCCGGGGCACGGCCCTTTTCCTTGTCCCCCGATAGGTGGATTAATCATTCTGTCACCGAGACGGTGACCCAATCTGCACGTAAAGGCCGTGTGGAGGAAAAAGTAAAAAAGAGGAGAGGAGGCTTCTGCGGCAACGCAGATAGGACGCAGACGGAAAAAAATATGTACATAATAAGACGACGGGATCTCGTCTCAACTTAGAGAATCACCTCTTATCTTTCATTACTGTGGCATTAAAGGATTAGATTGGAATTTTTTCGGGGGGGAAATACTCTGGAGTTGGACGTGAAAATCAATACTAATCTCAAGGCTGTCCAGTGAATATTAAGTGACGGCAGCTGAATAGCGGAGCTTTAAAAGCCCTGGCAATTAATAGATCGGTCAATAGAAAGAAATCTGCTCCTTATTTGTTATTTTAATGCAAGAATGTCAGAATATTTATTCGCACATTTTTTTCACAGTTTATTTCTTTCATTCGGTCCAACTGACAAAAACAACGTTTACCATGTATCACGTCTAAAGCTACTTTTTAAGTTTCCTGGCCTTTATAAAACCCCTTGTTTTTAGGTTTTGTATTAATTGAATAGATCTATAGTCTATAGCTATTCTCTGTTATGAAATTGACAGAGCGTTCTGTCCGTAACCCTGTGCTATTTTTGCACATCTATACATCAAATCATTTCAGCAACGACGGAACTTTCAAGGAGAGGCTTTGCAAGTCAGGAACAACAACAACAACAACAACAACAAAAACAACAATATATTATAGCTGCTTTTGGCTCTTTCTTAAGAAGTTCATGATCACAGAACTTCTCCTCCACTTTTGGCCAAGTTTGTTATCATAAACTCTCATGCATTTACCTCAAAGACCGTGCCAGCACATTGAAGTATGTAGGCAGTGATGGCTACAGTTCGAAAGGGAACCCTTTTAAATACAAGAAAACGCAGCATAAATGCATGTTTACAGTGTTTATAAAAGGACTGTATATACTGCGCAAGAGAACAGAGAAATGATGCGAGATGACGAGAACAAGAATAAAGTTAGTTCCGGTCCGGACATTTCATATTTCACGAGGAAACTCAAGTGGAGAACTCCTGGAAAGCCCTCATATGGAATGACAACATTTCCTGCATTAACCACGCCCAAATAATGACGTCACTCTTTTCTCGCCCCGAAGTGTCACGCTGCTGACAAATCCTCCACCAAGATGAAGCTCAAAAAGTGAGAAAGGGGAATAAAATCTGCTCCGCCAAAGATTGGCATGTTTTTCTCCCTCTAGAGATGTAAGAATTAGAAGATGCCCCATCAACACAACAGGGTGCTGCGGGGGTAACAGTGTCTGACCGTTTAACACCGCGGCTCTTTGCCGTCGTCTGCCAGCAAAACACACCATCACGCGGGTCTTGGGCCAAAATTGGGGAGGCTCAGCGCTCACCTGGAGCTGACAGCAGCTGAGCAATCACAATGACAGCTGCTGCGCCGTAATCTGTCAGAGGGAAACATTCGCCGACTCATTCTGAGCAATCCAGAATGACTCTGTCGTATTTGCAGAGGCGATTCTAGAGTCTGTAGGGGCCCTAAGCAAAAAAATTCCCCGGGGGGCCCTTCCAACCCGTGTTCATCACCATTATGTTATAAATAATCTGACACCAACGAAAAATGTACGAGTTCAAAATATTGTTTTTTTTTTTCGAAATGAATGGAAAAATCTTAATTAATTGAAAAGTATGTGAAAATATAAATGTAAAGAACGATAAAATACTGTAAATAGCTTTTAAAAAACTATATAAACTTAGTTAAAAAAATACATTACACTGTAAAGAACCCACATTATAAAACAATATAAATATATAGAACAATAAAATACTGTAAATAACTGAAAAAAAACATTTATAAAATGAGTAAAAAAAAGATATGCATTACACTGTTAATAATCCTCTTCATTTTCCAACTTGCAGAACGATAACTTCACAGTGAGGTGGGGCCCCTTTAGGGAGGTTTCCTACTGAGATGTCATTGCAAATCGCCCATTGTTTGTTAAGGGAGACGGGGATGCGGCTGGTCACTGCACATTTCAGTAAAAAACAGCCCTCAGGCTCCGAGTGTCGGGGGGGCCCCTATCAGCTCGGTGCCTGCCTTGCCTGTTCACAAGCTGCGTCCCTGCATATTTGAGCACACTCCTCCACGTGTTATACTTTCTAAAAGTAGCGAGTGCAACTATCGCAGCCTAATGAAGCAACAGCAAGTCCAAAAACAAGGTTAATATGTGTGCGATATAGGGCTAGCGCCCTCTCTGCAAAGCTCTTATCTCCATCTTCTTATCCGAGAGGTTTTTCGGCATTCACAGAACGCCGGCTGCCCTCTCGGAGGAAAAAAAGAAATAAGATTGGTGAACTTTAAAGCATCCTCTCATATTTTCTGGTTACCTATGAAGACCTCAGAGAGAGAGCATTCCTCAGTGCGAGAGCCACAGGGAGTGGCAGCCTGCAGGACGGACTTAATGAGCCCGAGTCTGAACGAATGACGGAAAAAAGAACCTGCAGAGCACGTTCACTGTCAAATAGTCTCCTGCACTCTGGGTTATCGGGGAGAAGCAAACATGCATACAGGTGCACGATGTGCCCGGGTCGCTCGCACGCGCGACTCGTGTTACCGCTCACATTGTCCACACATGCGGTTGTTTGCTACACTTCTGGAACTGGAATGATCACATTATCTCTCTCTCTCTCTCTCTCTCTCCAAATACAGGCCATTGACTCGTCTCTGATAATTACAACCACAAAGACTCCGGGGGAAAGAATGAACCTGGTTTATATTTCAAAGATGTGACTTCAGGGCATGAATTCACGTGAAGACAGGCGAACAAATGATTGTGCTGCATGCTGATATTTGTGTTTTGAAACCAGGCTAAAAGTTGCTCTGGCACTTCTTAAACTACATAATAGTTCCTGTTTTTGAATTCATTTGAATTGGGGCTGTCAAACCATTAATTTCTTCTTAATCGTGACTCATTGCAGAAGTTAATGGAGTCAATTAGTCATTCTTTATATCAACAATGTGAGCGACTCTTACCTGTGTTTCTTGATTAGTAATCGAATGAAATGGGAAGCAAAGAAAGGTTCTTTGGTAACACTTATTCACCATAGGTGCTTACTAACATATATAAGTAGCATATTAGCCCTTTATTAGTAATCATTAAGCACATATTAACACCTTATTCTACTGCTATTACGACATGAATTATGATTTTTCCTACTTAAGGTGTTCAAACGTTATTAATATTCACTAATTAAGGGCTAGTATGCTACTTACCGGTTCTTTTTTTTTTTTTTTTTTTTTTACAAGCTTGATTTTTAGATCTATTTACTTAAAATCTTATGACGTACAATAAGCCCGAGTGTCTACTTCAGTTCAAGTGTGCACTTCCAGTTCAAGTCAAGTGTGCCTTCTGTGGATAATTAACATATGCAAGCAGGATTAACATTACACAGACAGAGCTGCGGCTTCATTTTTGATTATTTAATTTGACTTCCTGACTTGATGATGACGCCACATAACGATCATCGGCTCTTTTTAAGCGTGAAAGCCGCCCCCCCGCCCACCCGCCCCAACTCTCTACTCGAGATACACTCTGTGTGAGAGTGAGGGTATACGCACAAATAATGGGATTAAAATCTCTCTCTTGATGAATCATGATTCACGCATTAATGCTGCCAACTCTAATGTGAATTCCATTTTATTCCGTGAAAACTTGATGTACAAGCGAGAAGCCTGATGCTGATCGGCGTTGGGGAAATAATCGGGGACAAACAGCCCGGTATAGGTTTTGTTCTTGGTTACGTAACTTCAGTGCTGCCTGTGATACAAGTCCCGTGAGACGCAGCAGTAAAAAAAAGACCAACATGCAGCACTTTATACACCCCTCTATACTCTCTATCCTCATCAGCACAACTGCCTGTCTATTTTTACGTCCGTCTACTTGATCTCCACAGATTAAACGCACTGCGCTGCTCTGTTTTGTGACTACAGTAGCATTTGAAGTGCACTACTGTCGTGTAGCGTGCCATTTATTGGCTCCGCGGTGGTTGTGAGAGACGCTGGTGGAGTTGAAGGGGGTAAAGCAGAGCATCTGTCAGCGAGGCAGCCTTCTGGACACTCTTCAGGAAAGAAAGATGTACTACACCCGACCAGGGCGAGCTAAATGAGGCATGATCAATGAGAATAATCTAGATACAGAGGCTTGCAACCCACCCTTACAGTCCCCGGTGGGGGAGCTGTAATAGATTGCACACAAACTGCTGGAAGACGGGGTTTCGAAAACTAGATCCTGGGGCAGATCGGGACCCAGAGGATGCACAGAATTTCCAACCCATGACGCTTATGATTTAGCTTTGAGCAAAGTTTGCAGTAAAGTAACACATCACACGGCAACTGCAGCACAGTTTAGGTAAAAGGAAAAAGCAAAAAGGAAAGTCAGACGCAGCCTCGAGAGGAAGTGTTGAAGTGATGATGCTGAGAAGAGAAGAGAGCTGAAACACACCCTTACCAGCACTATACTGTAATCCCCACGCTGTCCTGTTGTCCACAACAGGCCAACCCATTCACCGAGGAGGCACTTTAAGGTCAAAGTTACACTGCCTCGGTAACGCACACGAAGCGCTCTGCCATCCGTATTGGAACCTGCAGTCCTCTTCGCACTGTTTCCACTGCAGCAGTATGCTCTGGCATACACACACACACACACATACACACATACACGCACACACACATGCTCACTCATTCTCTCTGTGACAACCCCCACCTCTTTTTTTCTATCAATCCCCTCCTCCTCTTCTCTTCTCGTCTCCACTATTTCTGTCTCTTTCGCTGAAAGGATCCCCCTCCTCTCCCTCCTCTCCCTCCTCCTTCTCCCTTGCTTTCCCTCCCCACACTCCAGCACTCACTGCTTGGCCAGCTAATTTTTTCTTTCTTTTTTTTTTTTGGTGCTGCTCATGTATGCAGCAATCTGTACCCCACTCCAAACACAGAAGGGCCACCCAAAAAAAATCAAATAATGCTCTACTCTCTCCACGACACTGCTGCTCCATACTTAGCTCTGGAGTATTTCTCAGCTTACAAGGCGGCAGAGAGATGTAAATGAGTAAAATGAAAGAGAATATATACATATATATATATATAGATATATATGGATGAGACTGCTTGAATATAAGAAGCATGTCATCTGCTGTGTGCTTACTGAGGCAGAAGCTTGCTGCTGCTGCTGCTGCTGCTGCTGCTGCTGCTGCTGCTGCTGCTGCTGCTGCTGCATCTCGTCTCCCCCTTGTCATCTCTATCCATTTATCTGAATTATGTCTTTGGACTTGCGCCACTCCCACTGAGATCAAGGAAGGAATTTTTAATCCTACGAAAAAACAAACGACGCAGGCTACAGTGTTGTTCACGCAACGCGGCGCGCGCGCGTGTCTCGTTTTAAATATTACAAATTCTTAACACGACCTACGAAGGCCAACCCCCCCCCCCACCCCCTAACTCACACTGCTTGTTTAATGGCATTAGGTGACACACCACTCTTCAGTTTAACGCCAACGCTGAAGCGGACATTTCGGAGCCCTTCGGGTATTAGTGTGTGTCACTAAGAATTATCATCCAGCCCTAAGTGAATTGCTCTTCTCATTGGCCAGCAATGAGCACTCGAAACCAGAAATCAATAAAGTCTCAATCAGTAAAAAAAAAAAGAAAAGAAAAAGGGAGAGTGTGAGAGAAGAAGGGAGTGTGAGAGAGGGTCATTTCGAAAACGTACATCTGAAAAGCGAGGAGTTTAATTTGTTCCCTGTCTGTGGTGATACATTCTCTCACTATATAGAGTCGTGTACGGATGCGGCTTTTGAATTAAATGTGACGGGATCACTGATGACGAGGCTGGAGCTGATCTCAGTGATGCAAGCACGACACCGTACATCGTGTTAAACCACTTATATCTTCATTTACGGTTGCCTGGGCAGTTTAAAAGGCTTAGATTCATTCTTTATATATACATATATACGTACGTATATATACATATATTGCAAATAGTCCATCTCTCAAAAACCAAAGGTTGCAACAAAGCTCGGAGGAGCTATCGCAGTTTACTAGTCTATTTTTGCAAAATTTTTGCAAAATTTCAGGATGCCGATTTGTGATTATGTTATTTGGCCCCACATTTAGCAAAAAAAATAGCCTAATAACCCAGTTTTAGGCTCCGTCCCAATACCTCCCCCTTGGTTTTGAGTGCCCTCAATCGTAAATTCCCCTCGTTGACGGAAGTGGCATTGGGACACCACTACATGCAAATTAGCGCAGTGAACGCAACGAACGTGCTAACCTACGTCACATGTTGACAAATCTACCGGTGGAGCGTGCTACTATTTTCATTCAGGAAAAATGCCGGCGGAACAGCTGTTTGTTTTTCTCCGTCAATGCCGTTCCCCCCCCCCCCCCGTTCTCGTAAACGCTATATCACGAATGTGATTGAAATCTGGTATTCGTGTTCGGTACACACATCCAAACACTGACAAAACTACCCAGATGTAGCAGAGCTAGCTGGCGGCTGTTTGCCGGGTGCTTCGAGGGCGTGCTCTCTCGGTGGCGCTCGGCGGGTAGCCGCTCGCTAGCCAGTTAGCTAGCTGCTTTCATAAATCGTCACTTATTTTCTGACATTAGTGTTCAAAGCTCAACGGTCCTTTGGATGTGTATCAAACCAACATATTCCAACACAATTCGACATTGTAACGCGCTCATTTGCTAAAATATATTACAACAAAATTGTTTCCTCGGCAGATGTGGCCGCCATCTTTGTTGAAAAATATCAGCCGGCTCGCTGAATTCGCAAAGCATCATGGGTAAGTTCATCTTCCACTTCTTTTTAAGCCCGCATCGGAGCTCACTACATTTTGAGGGTTGATTATGAGGGGAAAATCGCATTTCTCCTTGTAAAATGTAAAATGTAGGGTTAGGGCGGGACCGTACCTATGTTCCCCGGGTCCTATGTTCCCCGCTTTGTATGTGACCGGGGAACATAGGACCCTTTCTCTAACCCTAATACTAACCCTACCCTTTTTCCAAAAAAGGGTCCTATGTTCCCCTGTCACATACAAAGTGGACCTTTTTTGGGAAAAAACGGGGAACATAGGACCTGGGGAACATAGGTACAACCCCAAGTTAGGGCAATAACGTAGGGTTAGGTGTGGTATTGGGACAGGGCCTAAATGTGGTTAAACACAAAATCAGGTCTGCCGTAAGGTGTTTGCTAGTTTATAATCAATCAAACCAAATCAAATCCTACGTTTTAAACTGTGCTGCATGGGTTGCTTGCGATAATTGTGATACCTTACATTTCCTTCACCGAGGCTCCTCGGGAAACTGTGTGGATCCTTCCCTCTGAGGAGGCCCACTACTATGTCTGTCTAAGATAGATTAAGGCTTTGGCTATGAAGACAATATCAGCTAGTAGGATCGTGTTACTGGAGAAAAAAAAAACAGGATGCAAGGAAAAAAAAAATACACCTTTCGAATGAAGGAGACACAATCAAACATGGAGGACGACCGCTCTCTGTGGCTTATTTTGTGTAGGACGAAAATAAAATGGCAGCGATACACTCGCACACAATCCAGACTAGATGAATAAAACACAACCTCCATCTGCTCCCCTCCGCATCGACGTGTTATATTTAGGCCTCGTAACTGAATCCATGAGAGCTTTTCAACTCCGGGGTTCCTTTGTGCAGCCTTTTCCACATCATAAGCAAAATCCTTACAGCCCAGTGGCCTGAAACCCAGGCAGGCAAGGAATGAGTCACTGGCTCACAGTGAACGGGGGGGGGGGGGAGGGGGGGCATTGATCCGCCCGCCCGCCCGCCCTGAGATTCATCGCATGTTGGGTGAAGCCCATGTTGAGCAACACTGGCACCTGTCCCGCGAGACATGAGTCACACGACGACGAATGCCCTCAATGCGGTTTTGTACTGCTGACAACAGCTAATGCAACCAATCATCATCATCATCATCATCATCATCACCAGGTAAGAAGTAAGATAAAATAAGACTTCTCTTGGAAGAAATAAAAAAAACAAAAAACAGGCTCCTGTCTCCAGAAAAATCCAGTGCAACGTACGATACATATTTAATCAGGTGAGTGTGATGTGGAGCTCGCAGCCGTGTATTAAAGCTGTTCACTCCATAACTAAGAGAAGACATTAAAATGCATCACCCTACAATGACTATAATCACATGTATGTGTTTTTTCCCTGTGCAATGATTAAAGTGACATTAGCATGTGTGCGACTGCGTGCAGAAATTTAACAGGGAAAATACCAAAGTCGCTAAAGTAGGTACGTGTTTCTTTTTTTAATCAAGAGAAATCTCAAGATTTATGTCTCTCTCTGCGGCTAAATGTGAAGTAGTGAAGCGTAGTTTACTGCTCCCTCGGTCTCCACAGCATTCGCTGCTGCTTTAATGTACACGCATAACGTATTCCGCGCGCTGAACGGTGCACCGTTCCCAGGCTGCGCGGTCATGGATTAGATCTTGATCCCCGCGCCGCAGATGCGAGGACGTATCGAAATTGCAAATATCGGGCCGGTCAATTTCCGGATCTGGCGAGAATGCGAGCGCTTCCCTGCTACGGCGGGCGTTTATATCTTTATGTCGTTCAGCGGTCGCCAACAATCGCGCGGCCACTTCGAGATTGAAGAGACGCTCCACCCGACGGTTCCAATTTAGATTCACGCGCCGCAAATTTGATCCTATATCTGTGTCAACGAAAGTGTGGCTTCATTCATAATGCACACAAGTGTTTGTATTCTACGACAGAAGAAAAGGATATGATGAATTTGTTGTGGAGTTCATTATACATGCATAAGCTTTGTGGAATAGAAAATTAACTTGAATGTCGATTCATTATTTCATTTTGCGGGCGAATATATCAAACAATTTGCAGAGTGAATTAATAATAATAGTAAGACATCGCCTTTGGGTTAATTAAGCCATTAAAGTTCCTTCACTCATTACCATTTTGTATTTTTTTTCAAAATGAAATTCATAAGTCAGTTTCCTCTCTTATTCATCTCTTATTGTGACACAGTCAGGCTGTTCCAGGAGAATAAAAACTCTTTAAATCAAAACTAGCAGTTCTGTACATTATCAGCTCAACAGCAAATGGCAGGAAGACAATTTTAGAGACCAAAGCATGTAGCGATTAAAACAAGAGTTACAAGGAAAATGTGGGGAACAGAAACCTCAAACGAATGCTGACTCTGTGAATTCACATCCGCTTCGCAAAGGAAAACAGATTTGCATGAACTTGTGACGATACGCGATTTAAAAGCTTGTTTTTCCGCCGCGTCTCTGTTAAAGCTGGATTAAACATTTCTGCTCGAAAAATGATTTGGGTTTGACTTGAAATCAAGTTATTTTGCGATGGAATATAGGCTCACTGTCAGTTGACAGTTATTTTCCGTCTTAAAGGAGCTATATGGAAAGAAATGTATGATGTGAAGTCATTAAATGACAGATTAAGGAAACCTGTTCATTTATTCACAAATGAAACTCTTACTTACTAGGTGTTGCCAACAGTGAGGCGCAACTATGGGTCAAAAATGCCAAATGTTACCAAATCTAAAAAAGCCTCTCTACCCCTCTCAAAAACATCTTGAACCAGAAGACTGAGAGTGGAGAGGAATTTGAAGATTTCTTCCCCCGACCAGTGAACCAAACAAGAAGCTTCAGCCACGGTCATCCCTCCTTCTCTTTATCTCATAACACTGTCATGATTAAATTGGATATTGTTTTATTTTCACATTCTCTTCTCCTTCTCATTATTTGATAATTCTCTGCTGTTGCACTTTGACTTTCAGTCGCCTGCCTGCTGCTGATATGTGAAGATTAATCAAAATAGGTTCAAACAATATAATATTTGCTATATAATACTGCTGCTCTTGATTAAACATACGGTATAAAGTAGCCTGCAAAAGCTATGACCTCTAATAGAGCTGCACATTCACACAAGCAATTATGCAGCACGAGATTTTCCGTTGCCTACATATGAGCTGATCAGTGTTAATAACAGTGAGGCTGACACCGGGCACCGAAGGCTGAAAAATGGCAGATGGTTGTTCTGACAGAGTCGGGAACAAAAAGCAGCAGCCAGTAACCGTCCTTCCAAGCGAGGCTGTTGTCCGCTGGGGGTTTATTAGCTTTCTGCAGCCCTCTGTGGTACTGAAGCGCCCATCACTCATGGAAATGACTCTGATTAATCAGCAGAGTGCTGGAGTGTGCGGGGCATGCTGCCGAAGACCGGCTCGCAAGGAGCCCCCCGATCGTATAGTAAATCACGCTCGCTCACAGTATAGGCTTCACCTTCGTCTTCGCCACGCCTCCCCTGCTCACTACACACTGCAGTGCATGGGCTCCTTTCCTTTTCTCTGGCACATGCAAATGCATTTCCCCCCCAAGAACAGATGGGGGAGCGGGGAAAACCCAGCACAGAATGTTTCATGCTGACATCTAGTGGAGCCCAAAACATGTGATCACACAAGGATCGACTGTATTTATAAATATTTTGCGTGTTGCGGGGATCCGATTTTTTGGACCATGTATCACCCTCATTTCTAATTTTGCAACACTGTAATAACACATAATGGATAATTTCCTGAATTTCAAAAATTCATTAAAATTATTCCTTAAGATGTTTGCAAATATTTTCAAGGGATCCTTGTTCAGGGTGATGCCGACTTTTATGATGGTAAATTTCAAGTCAGTCCGAGATACTTTTTGTTTTTGAGACTAAAGTCAGCTTAAAGTGCATCAGGGCAAATGGATCATTTCCTGAATTTCAAAAATTCATTAAAATTATTCCTTAAGAGGTTTGCAAATATTTTCAACGGATCCTTGTTCAGGTCGATGCCGACTATTATTATGTTTAATTTCAAGTCATTCCGAGATACTTTTTGTTTTTAGAAAGAAAGTCAGCTCATTGTCAAAGTGCATCAGGACAAATGAATCATTTCCTGAATTTCAAAAATTCATTAAAATTATTACTTAAGAGGTTTGCAAATATTTTCAACGGATCCTTGTTCAGGGCGATACCGACTATTATGATGGTAAATTTCAAGTCATTCCGAGATACTTTCTGTTTTTGAGACTAAAGTCAGCTTAAAGTGCATCAGGGCAAATTAATCATTTCCTGAATTTCAAAAAAATCATTAAAATTATTCCTTAAGACGTTTACAAATATTTTCAACAGATCCTTCTTCAGGGCAATGCCGACTATTATGATGGTAAATTTCAAGTCATTCCGAGATACTTTTTATTTTCGAGAAGAAAGTCAGCTCATTGTCAAAGTGCATCAGGACAAATGAATAATTTCCTGAATTTCAAAAATTCATTAAAATTATTCCTTGAGACGTTTACAAATATTTTCAACGGATCCTTGTTCAGGGGGATGCCGACTATTATGATGGTAAATTTCAAGTCATTCCGAGATACTTTTTGTTTTTGAGACTAAAGTCAGCTTAAAGTGCATCAGGGAAAATGGATAATTTCCTGAATTTCAAAAATTCATTAAAATTATTCCTTAAGACGTTTAAAAATATTTTCAATGGATCCTTGTTTAGGGCGATGCCGACTATTATGATGTTAAATTTCAAGTAATTCCTAGATACTTTTTGTTTTTTTGAAGAAAGTCAGCTCATTGTCAAAGTGTATCAGGACAAATGAATCATTTCCTGAATTTCAAAAATTCATTTAAATTATTCCTTAAGACGTTTACAAATATTTTCAAAGGATCCTTGTTCAGGGCGATGTCGACTATTATGATGGTAAATTTCAAGTCATTCCGAGATACTTTTTGTTTTTTTGAAGAAAGTCAGCTCACTGTCAAAGTGCATCAGGGAAAATGGATCATTTCCTGAATTTCAAAAATTCATTAAAATTATTCCTTGAGACGTTTACAAATATTTTCAACGGATCCTTGTTCAGGGCGATGTCGACTATTATGATGTTAAATTTCAAGTAATTCCTAGATACTTTTTGTTTTTTTGAAGAAAGTCAGCTCATTGTCAAAGTGTATCAGGACAAATGAATCATTTCCTGAATTTCAAAAATTCATTTAAATTATTCCTTAAGACGTTTACAAATATTTTCAACGGATCCTTGTTCAGGGCGATGCCGACTATTATGATGTTAAATTTCAAGTCATTCCGAGATAATTTTTTTTTTTTTGAAGAAAGTCACCTCACTGTCAAAGTGCATCAGGGCAAAATATGATAATAAATAACTAATTGCTTAAATATCTATTTTTCTTTCAGGTCAATGAGTTCTTTAGTTCATCAAAATAATTATTCTGGACACATTCAGTACACGTTTCTTTCGATAAACAACAAATTACCGGACAGTCTCAAAAGCCATTCAGCCATAGATGCTCTGACAGCTGGCTCATGCCTTCAGTGGACAGTGAGGGTACAGAGGCGAGCTAGTGATGAGGAATGGAAGACATCTCTGAGAGGGGAGCAGCAGAGGATAGAGGCATGGAACATTGTGCAGTGAGCTGTCTCCCTTTATAAAAAAAAAGGATGGTCAAAGCAACGACACTGGACGTCTCTGATGGAGTGACGAATCTCCCCGTCCTCCTCCTCCACATCCCCACATTTTCTTGTCTCAGTCTCACAGCCTTTCCGTTTCACACTATCAAACCAAAAGACCTTGATACTTACAGCCAAAATCTTGAATCTCGAAGAGCGGCCGGAGGCAAATCACAGTGAGAACGTCGTCAGTCGCAAACCCTGAAAGACAAAAGACACGACGCGTGAACTCAAGACTCAAGTTTAATCCATGTCTTGAAACATCTGCATCACATCACACTGCGTTCTTGGAAGCAGTCTCTCTACCGCTGACCTATTTTAAAAATCCCAGGTGATTTCAAACTTCTGCTGAAGCTCCGGCCTCCTGTATTATGTAAATGTGTGTGTGACTAATTAGAAAGTTGTTGAGCCATGGTGTGTGTGTGTTGCATTTAATTAAAGATAATTCATGGCATGAAACCTCACCTCCAAGATCATGTAATATACACTACCATTCAAAAGTTTGGGGTCAAATAGAAATGTCCTTAATTTTTGAAGGAAAAGCACCCTTTTTTTAAAAATGAATTTAACATTAAATTAATCAGAAATACACTCTATACATCTTTAATGTGGTAAACGACTATTCTAGCTGCAAACGTCTGGTTGTTAATTGAATATGTACATAGGTGTATAGAGGCTGTAATGGCAAATCACATTTCTTTGTCTCAGAGCTAGAGCGGCCCGACACCCCTTTCCACACAAGATAACAGGTCCTTTTGTGTATTCAAATTGGGATGTCTGGACTCAACCTGCACCTAAATACAACATCCTGCAGGATACCTCTGGGGGGAGATCGACTCCTATACCTGCAGTAGACAAAAGGGCGTGAAAGCACGGCCTGGAGGGGCAGACCCCTGCAACAGACAAAGGGATGTGAGAGGGGTGTTCCTTAGGTATAAAAGTTTAGCTCTCGCCATGCTCTGGGTCTTTCTTCACCTTCGACCACTCGTGTGTTGATTGATCTTTACTTTGCAAAGAAAATAAAACCTTGTCGGCCGGCAGAAGTCTCTGTTTCATTCTTCACCAGCAGCAAAGAGAATTTCCACAACAAGGCCCAAATCCAGCACCCATCATTGTGTTTGCTAATCGCGTTAGAAGGCTATTGGATGATTGGAAAACCCTTGAAAACCCTTGTGCAATTATGTTAGCGCAGCTGAAAACAGCTTTGCTGGTTCTTTGACGAAAGGGCAAAATTATTATTTTGAATAATTATTTCTAATCTTGTCAATGTCTCGATTACGTTTTCTATTCATTTTGCAACTCTTTTGATGAATAAAAGTGTGAGACGCACACTTTTGTATAGGTGACCCCAAACTTTTGAACGGTAGTGTATGTGACGAGCATGAATTGAAACTATTAAATAAGGATAAAGGCTAAAGTCTGACCCTTTTTTTAAAGCAAAAAAAAATAATGTTTGAGCCAGAGGGGAAAATATCGATCGCTGTCTCCCTTTCACGTAAACAAGTTGATATATGCCTCCAGCCTAATATTTTGAACAACAAAGGTGCAGGACAAATGAATTATCACTCGCAGCAATCCGTTGCATGTGATGCCTCAACAGTTATTGAATCAATCATTGTCATCGCGCCCAGTAGCTCCCTAATGAGTGTCTCTGTGAAGGATAGCTGCAAATCAACATTCACTATAACCGAGTCTGCTTTTTTCCACCCGGAGTAAGCTGAGCTTTGAGTTCATGAAGTTGTTAAACCCTAAAGCTGAATTCATGAGCCATGTATAAAGACCGTAGCACACAGAGGCTTTTTATTGACAAAAACAACAAGCAGGTTTTGACAAACGGAAATAAAAAAATGGAATGTTGTGTTAATGTAATCACACAAAGTATTTCAAGACAACATAAAGGGATACATTTGAAAAAATGTGTTTGTTAATTAAGACTATGTCTTAATTTCCCCGTGCTTCAAGTCTTTGTACTACGGTGACATCTTTTGGTGTAGATTCATGTTTAGAGTACAGCCTTCAACACTCAACAAGAGGGAAAATAACCCACACAATTCCTCAAAATATCAACCTCCTTTACAGTAGACATATTATACCCTCTTTCTTCAAGTTAACCTAGTTCCCTGGTGTCCTAATGAACATGTCTGTGACATGCTTTGGTCAAAATACCTTAAGGATGAAGCACCACAGCAGTTCAATGACCCAGCCCTGTTCACAATGCTCGGTTTATAGTGCCTGTCTCTTTAAATGCAAATGAGACACAGGAAACTACGTCAACGTGACTGAGGCTCCGGCAGCTAACAGCAGTTAGCATTTGGAAAAGCCATCATTTGTCGACTCCAGCCGGCACATTGCCGTCATATATAAAATATATCCAATGGACACGTAAAATCCTCTGAGGCTGGAAGTTTGTGTAGAACTCTGTGCTGCACTGTGGAGCCAAGAATAGAACACTTCACAGACTTCTGCTCTTCCGGATACTGTTGCCCTCGCCTGCACTCTCGTGTTTTTTAGGGACAAAGCGGAGCTCCATGAGACAACAATTCCAGGAATTTGCACAATGCAGCGTCAGATTGCGTGCGGAGGTCAACATCGCGTGTTTTTATCTCCTGTACTTAGACTGAGGCGGACCACAAAAACATGAGTGAGTCATCTTTTTTCCCAAATATAAGTATTAAAATGAATAACAAGTTGATTTTGCATAATGTCTCCTTTAAAGGTACAATAACCAGATCTACGTCCTGAGACAATGACAATATCCAGGAGCAACTTTCTGACGAGAGATAACACTCGAGATGTCGTGCGATCGGTCGTTATTCCACTCGTGTTCCTCTGCAGACTTTGGAGGATATTCCTTTTGTGGCACAATTTCCTTCCTCCATTTTTTTTGGGCAAAACAATCAATTTCATGACTCGCTGCATTTAATTGCTTTATTGTAATTGTATCACAAACAACATCCACGGGGGGAAGATAACCAACCAACTTCAATTTGTGCACTTCAGTGAGGGGAAAACACACTTTACATGTCTGCAGTCGCCAGGACAGCACATGAATCTCTATGAATCGTGCGTGTTACAAATAGATATTTTTACATTTCTAAATATATTCAACGTTACCACTGGGGGCATCTCTGTCGCTGGTGCCATTAAATCTATGTTGAATCTACTTGCTATTTGTTGCGCTGGTGACCGTTGGAATTTAAGCGCAGTCTTTGTCGAGATAACAAGATGGCAGACGAAAAATCTCAGCGCTAATTTCGCGGTTCACTGGACAAAATAGACTCGGGGAACTCTTTGGGTTCCTGCACAATGAAATACTGTACCTGCAGTGCTCATGGAAACACTATCAAACTGTCAAATTGACTTGTTTGCAGCAAGCTGAGGGGGGGGGGGGGGGGGGTCACAGTGACAGGGAGGAGGGAAAAAAAAAAAAACCTTCAGCGCTGCTGCACACACTGCAGCACTCCAGGAGTATGTGTGTGTGTGTGTGTGTGTGTGTGTGTGTGTGTGGCATTTTCCCGTTTGTTTCAGGTAAGGTCAAATGACAAGGACTTAAAAACAAACACACTCCATCAAACTTGACTGGTCCTGTCAGTTATATATATATATATATATATATATATATATATATATGCTTATACAGCAGCATGAACTCCAGAGCAGAAATAAATGATATTCTGTGAGGACAAATACAAGGTCAAACCTTACACACACACACACACACACACACACACACACACACACACACAAATGGATCTTTCCCCACACACCAATGTATGTCCCCAAACGACCGAGCGATGCAAAGAAAGAATGACAGAGAATTTAATGAAAACCCGCGCCTTTGATTTCCATTACAAGTCAGCACCAGTGAACCGTGCTGTGGCAGAAGACTCGCATTGAAACGAACACAGATAAGTCGTATCTTTTAAGGTCAGGGAGAAGGTGTTACTTAAGGTAATAGGAATTCAAAAAAAAAAAAACTTACTGCGAGTCAAACGGGTTCAAACGAGGTTCGAGAAGCTTGTGCCTTCTTTGAGGTACGAAGCAGCCGCATGTGAGACGTCCGGTGTGCGACCATTTGGAGATTTATTGGCATAACACGCACTTAAAGGTGAAGTAAGTAGTTTATAGTGCCATCTAGAGGAGAGGCTGAAATTTACAAAATCTGCTCACCCCCTCCCTTCCCTGAGCGCTACGGTCCTCAGCCGGTCAAATGTCGTCCTCGTCGTCTTTCTCCGTGTCAGCAGATGAGGTTCGTGAGGCGAGGGAGAGGGCGGAGCTACCGCGGCCGTAGCAGACGAAGCGGAGAGAGTGGAGGCGGGACTTCCGCTACAAGTAAAGAGACGCTTGATTTGTTCTCTCGCGTTTGTCCTTACAGGCTCCGGTAGAAACATGGCGTCTCGCTGCTAACAGTGACTATGCAACCGCGGTCCGCGGTCCGCGACCATGTTATTTTACATGACTTTTTGAAACACTACGAAAATGAAACAACAACTATTATACAGCGACTAGACAATGCAGGAGCACATAATATGTATAAAAAAGTGGATTTTGGGTTATATAAACCCATAAATACTACACAGTGTCCCTTTCAGTATGTTTTTCAAGAGTTTAACTTTGTTTATGGAGGCTGCCATTAGAGATTAAACGAATTCAGTAAATTAATCGTCAACCATGCTGATAATCGATAATCGGCGCAAATCTTTTTTCATTATTACATCATCCACGTAACAAAGAAATCATTCAAACTGAATCATTTTGGTTTGTGGACAAAACAAGACATTCGAGAACATCGTCATTTTATCAGGTTTGACAAACACTGATCATCGTTTTTTAACGTTTTCTGGCATTTGATGGACCGAACGAACCGAGTCATATGGGAAGAAACAAGAATCTGAGGCATCTGTTCAGCTGTCTGTGTTGCTGACTATTGTTTTCATTGAATCTTCACTTGGCTGTGAGTCTGCGTCATTGATTCGACCGGTGCACAGAAACCAAACTGCTAAAAACCATAGTGTTGTTGAGTGAGTTACTTTGCCTCTTATCCCCCAAACGATCTCCATTTGATTAAGAGTTACCGTGCACAGTCCATACAACTGGAAAAAGTCACTCGGCACCAACAATTCTCATTCTTTAACAAGATTATTGTGCAGCTTCTCAGGCAGCTCTTGAATTGAGGAACCTCTAAGGACTCCATGTTTTATTTTTCTCTGCCTGTCTTTCATTTTCTGTCTGTAGTATGTAGTGTACTCAGGCAGTGGAAGATGGAGGGGAACGTTGTGGGGGTAAAGGGAACCCAGAGGAGACCTTCGGGAGCTCTTAGCTGCCCTGTGCTCCCCGGAGCGTAGCATACAAACACTAGAAGATGTTGCGGCGTGTGAGCGGGGAGCTTTCCATGCAGGGATCTGGCCCAAATTTAATCTCTCTATTGTGAAGACGGGTGGGTTAGAAGGAAGAAGAGAAAAAAAAAAAAAAAAAAAAGGGCCGTGCCAGCTGAAATCCCACTGGCAGTGCTGCAATGCAGAGGTTTAATATGGAGGCAGGGAGGTAGGCAAACACGTTTCAGAGCTGGCCTTTGGTCGACAAACAATTGACCTGTTTTTCACACAGATGCACGGGTGCGTGCACGCACAACGGCACGCGCGTCTTGATCTTTTAGAAACAGTGACAGATCGTCAATAGGGGGCGCCAGGGCACCGCCCCACCTGTTCCAAAGCTGGTCCCACATGTCACAGAATGAATAAGGTACATATTACACCGTAAAATGTATAATCTGCAGTGAAAATGTAGATTATCTGGGAGGCATCATCAGAGATCTTTTGGTCATAATACACGCAAAAGTTCGCTCCGCTCAGTACAAGACATACAGTCAGGTCCATAAATATTGGGACACTGACACAATTCTCTTCTTTTTGGCTCCAGAACTTTTACCTGCTAAATTGAAGATGACATGACAACGAGGGAATAGCCCACACTTTTTCAGTCAATTGTTCCACTACTTTTGTTCCCCTAAAACAGGGGTTCTCAAAGTTTTGATACCCGAGGGCCAATTTAGGAACCCAACATTGGACTGAGGGCCGCCAAAGGAAAAAAAACAGAAAGAAATCCCATTTGTAATAACATTAATGACCAGATTGCAGTTCTACAGTTTAGTGTTAAGTAATATAAGCGTTAATATAATGTAATTTAAGCATTAATATAATAACGCTTTATAATTTACTGGGTAATTACCCAGTATTTTGGCCATTGTTCTTACCTTCTAATTACAGGTTAATACCAAGTAACACATTTCTGTTACCATATATTTACTGGATTAATAGCTAGTAATTGGGGGCTGTAGCTACTTGCTTATTACCAGCTTATAACCAAATAATACACTAAAATTCACCATATAGAAACCAGGTAAATACCCAGTATTTTTGTTTACACGTATTGGTCTGTATCCAGTAATGTCCAATAAACATTTAACAAGCTTAGAAGCTCCTGGATTAAAACTATCAACTGTAATTCATTGCGGGGCCGCCAGAAATGTTTCTGCGGGCCGCCGTTGGCCCCCGGGCCGCACTTTGAGAACCAATGCCCTAAAAAGTGGGATGCACATATAGAAAGTGTTGTAATTCCTACACCGTTCACCTGATTTGGATGTGTATTTGAATACCCTCAGATGCTCAAATTGTTCGTTTCATTTCAAATCCATTGCAGTGGTGTATAGAGCCCAAAAAAGAAGAGAATTATTGCGTCGATGTCCCAATATCTATGGACGGCGTTTGCGTTTCAAGTCGTACGAGGGATGGCGGCGCCACAGAGAGTTGGTGGAGCCTTGCTGAGAGACAGGGAGAGCGGGAGAGAGATAAAGAGCCGCAGAGAGAACAGACGGAGGACGACGACCAAAGAAAACTTCAGTTAAGTCGATAAAAACAATGGTGTTTTTGAGAGAGGAGAAAGCTAAGAATGTAACAGCTTGGACCTGGCAACCATGTGCCACTCCCCGTCTCTAAAATGTGGCCGTTTTCAGTGTCATATATTAGTCATTCCCAGACAAATAAGTCACCAAATTAATTTTTTTCTGCGTTGTATTTCATATTTAACTATTTAACATGTGAATATTAAGTGTTACGGTCTTGTTCGTCACTGTTTAATCCCTACAACGCTGTCATATTTGATGAAGAGTCTGCAGGTTTTGAACTGAGTTTTCATCTCCCAACGTTTCATCCATAATAAGCACATCGCAGCGTTTTTCTCTGGACATAAATCACGTTTGGAAGACGCCATAGGCTTCACTGTTACTCCATACAATGTTCCCAAGAGCGGGAGAGGTGAAGACATGATGGCTTATTGTCTATATGACAGATTGCAGACAGCGGGAGCCTTTTCACAGTCAGCAGAAACAAGCGATTGATGACACGCTCCGATAGCGTCCGTGCTAACAGACAGAGACAGTGATGTCCAATAAACAACTTTTCATTTGACCAGAATCAGTAACAGTGCAGGGATTTGATGAAATCTTCAGATAACATTACTATACGTCTAGTTTCTCATCAAAAATCAAATGTTACACACCTGATGCCAAGCAAACGGGCGTCTTTTTTCGGTGTCATCCAAAAGAAATAGTCTAATAGTAGAGCTAATATTAAAGTGCAGACAGGCGGGTTGTTTTTTGGCGAAATGGTAATTTTAAGACAGTGATTGTGATTTTTGACCAAACAAACCTTATCGGAAGTCATTGACTGTGTTCCAAAAATATTTTAAAGGGCCCATAGACTGGAAGTTCCAATTAACGCTGTTTTTTTGGTGTGTATCTGCGCCATTATCTCACACTCGACAGTGTCTTCTCCGACTCCGGGTCAAAGTCGTAAAAGAGACTGCGACAGGGAGTCACGACGAAGCTATTTTTAAACATAATAATGAGTAGCAGTGCATCCACCGTTCCAGAGGGGGGAGCTGCGCTTCTGAGAGCCGACGTACTAATTACGTCACTTCCAGGTATTGGCCAATTACAATTTGACAGTTGACAAAACTCTTGTTTGCTGGCCAATCACTTACACAGTTCTGTTTTCTGGGGGGTGAGATTCCGGTCTGAAACAGCGCGACTGACGAGAGCTTCAGTGAGGAGAGATTTGGATCGGCTGGTTTGCAGCGACTGGGAGGTTTTTGACCGTAAAAACAAGTTAATGTAAGAAGATAGTAATACTGTCAAAACCTGCCTCTTCAGAATAATGCTGATTTACTATTTTCTTGCTGTTTTAGACCCATGTAAAATGAATTTAACCCAACACTTTTATGAAAGTTCCCATTTTCAATTTCAAGCTTTCCAATTTTGTTCACAAATTTGTCGAAATAGGGAGAAACAAAGATTTTTGTTTGCATTGGGTAGCAAAAGCAGACGAGTTTATATGAATCGCTACATTATTTAGCAGTAGAAGTAGCTGTAGGTGAGGACGCGCACACACACACACACACACACACACACACACACACACACACACACACACACACACACACACACACACACACACACACACACAGGTGAATTGCTCATATTACCTGGCAAATCCACCCCAGTCCACCAAGGTTCGAGCACACCTGGCTATTTATAGCAAGAACCCACTCATTATTAATTATGAGACATCGTGAGTGCCGCCATGAACCGGGCCACAGCTACCTTTTCTCTCCTGTTAAACTAGTAAAAGTATACGGTATTTGGACGAACGGACGCACACCTGTGCCGTGCTCTTCAGACAATGTGCTCGTTAAAAATCATTAATGAGGCCATTTTTTACACAACGTGTAGCTACGACCTGGAAATGAGAGGAGAGGCAGAAGAACACAGCGTGTGAAGTGAATAAAATACAGTAAATAGCTGCCGCGCGGTGACGTTCACACCTCGTCGTTTATAACAAACGACTTAATCTACGTTCGCGTTAACGGAGATACTTGTATGACTGAAGTTATTCAATCGTCTCGTCGTGTCAGACAAAGCCGGTGTGACAGTCAATCCTGTTTCCAACCGCCCGTGACTTCACATTTTGCCTCTTTCGCCTCGTGTTTGCCTCCCTGTGCCCGCAGGCCGCCGCCGCCGCCGCCCTCTCGACTCTGCCCTTCATCTTGCCTCGTCCGTATTATCTTGTAATAAATTTGAACTCTTTGAACTTTTAATCGGTGTCACCGAGCGATGCATTTGAATCCGCAGTCGCCATGACGACTGAGGGATAATGAGCCCGCTGCATTGATTTGATATGCACACAACACTTAGCTGAAAGTCCTCTCTGTGTTTTTTACGGCCGCAATGAGGTAGATTGTCTCGGTGGATATTTTCAAAATTAGACTTTATATTGCAGGCAGAGACATGGCGAGAAACAAAAGGAGAGTTATAAGGTCTGAACAGTTCCAGGTAGGGGTGGGCAATTACACAATATATATATATATATGTATACTACCGTTCAAAAGTTTGGGGTCACTTAGAAATGTCCTTATTGAAGGAAAAGCACTTGTTTTTCAATGAATATAACATTAAATGAATCTCGAAATACACTCTATACATTGCTAATATGGTAAACGACTATTTTAGCTGCAAACGTCTGTTTTTTTATGGAATATGTACATAGGTGTATAGAGGCCCATTTCCAGTGTTCTAATGGTACATTGTGTTTGCTAATCGCGTTAGAAGGCTATTGGATGATTTGAAAACCCTTGAAAACCCTTGTGCAATGACGCGTTACACCAGTTTTGCTGGTTCTTTGACAGAAGCAAAGTTTGAAGGGCAACATTATTATTATGTATAATCTTGTCTAAGTCTTGACTATTATTTTCTATTCATTTTGCAACTCTTTTGATGAATAAAAGTGTGACTTTTAATGGAAAACACAAACAAATTGTATAGGTGACCCCAAACTCTTTGAACGGTAGTGTAATATCATATCACAACACATCTTTCTTCAACTGTTAATGTAAGGGTGTGTTCATGCATGGCACGAACGCGCCTTGAGCTGAAACATATGTAATTAATTAGTGTGAATGTTTTACCCCACGTCTGTGTTTAACAGCTGTTTACAACCCGACGTGCTTGTCTTTAACAATCTCACCATTTTTAATGATATTGATATGGATATTGGCCGATTTGACAGTTTTTATAATAATGACTTTTTGGGCCATATCATCCAGCCTTAGTCCAGATATTTTGGTAACATTGGAATCGGGTCCGAAATGGAACCACCTTAAAATCACAAGCCAACCCTAAGTCAAAACCCACCTCTTTAGAATGATGTTTATATTTCTGAAATTTCCCAGCTTGGGATCAATAAAGAACATCCATCCATCTCTCTAGTTTTCTTGCTTGTCTCCATTTTAGACCCATGTAAAAATGTAACTAACCCCCTTGCACACTCAGAAATATGAACACTTTTGTTTATGCTGCCATTTTCTGTAAAAGATGTAATGTTTCCGTATGCAAACAAAAGACTCATTTGTCTCAATTTTTGCTCACAGATTTGTTAAAATAGGGAAAAAAATAAAGCTTTTTTGTCTACATTTGGAAATCTTTTAAGCCATATCATGCAGCCTTAGTTCCAGATATTTTATTAACATTAGAATAATGTCTAAAATGGAACCATACTCCAAACCATTGGCCTGCTGCATTGTCATCCTGAGTAAAGTTGGCACATCTACATTGATCTACTGCTACACAAACTCCTTGACATTTATGATGCATAAACAAATATAAAAAATATTGTTAACATGGCAGTACCTAAATAAGGTTACTGGACTAATCTAATCATGATCTTTCACTGTTTACTTTCTGTTGGTCTGTCGTGACACGAAGCACCGTACAACTAATTTGACACATAGTCCTTAGTGAATCCAGTTTAATTGTTGCTGTTCGAACATTGCTTATCTAATTACGGCTTATTGAATCTAATTGTTGTCTGACTGATAATCACTGTTAATGAATCAGACCCAACAATGTCTCAGTGGATTCACAGTAAACACCTCATAGGTCAAAGCTGCAGCTTTCAAAGGCCTGTTTTTGGGGCACGTTCTCATCTGGGCACGCACATATGAACGACACAACTGTGATCCAAAACACTGAAGGAAACAACAGCCATGTTGGGTTACGGATGTATCCGCTGAATCTGAAATGGCTGAAAGAAATCACTTTAAATGTCATGTTTGTTATTAATTACAAATGCGTTGCCCCATTAGCCTCACGACTCAGCGCCGACGTGAAAGATTGAGGCTTTGCACAATCCTTTCAGTTTGCAGCTTTTAGGAAAACCATGATCTTTTCGAAGAGCGACTGCTCTTTTTCAGAAAGCTATTGTCAACAAATTCCTGGTGCAGAGCACCTACTTCTCTCAGTTACCTGCTTCACTGGGGGACAAGACTTGTGTTTATGTGCAGAAATAAGGCAATTCATCATCTGGAGTCCCTGAGAAATGGTCAACAGCAGGGACACGATTTTCAGATGAATTGCCTCCCCCCCCCCTCTCGCCTGCCTATTGAGTGAAACATAACACAGCCACAGTAGACACCAAAAGGAGATTAAATATCGTCCAGGAAATAATAAAATGCATCGATTTACTTTGCACTTTTAAGGATTAAAGGCGCAGTGTGCAAAAATGTGTGTCATCTAATGGTGAGATTGCTTATTATTGCAGCAAACTGAGGACTCCTCTGCTCACCCCCCTCCCTTTTTAATGGACATCAAGGAACTACGGTGGCCTTCACATGCCATGAAGGATGTTCTTTGTTTGCAGCTATGGTTGTGCTTCAAAATGCATGCTGTAGAAACA